>NC_090025.1:195325600-195658100 GCF_037176765.1 Anolis sagrei | reverse complement strand
AAAGTATGGATCGTCGATGTGGCAATCCCAGGCAACAGCAGGATTGAAGAGAAACAACTGGAAAAGCTGACACAATACAAGGATTTAAAGATCAAAGGGGTCCCAGTGGTGATCGGCACACTGGGTGCAGTGCCTAAAGACCTTGGCCCGCACTTAAACACAATAGGTGCTGACAAAATTGCCACCTGTCGGCGGCCAAACGTCACCCTACTCGGATCTGCACGCATTATTCACCAATACATCTCCTCCCACGTGCCCCCACTCACATCGTTAGCCACCCCCGTGTGGACCAGGTCGCGCAGGAACTTCATGACGCTGCAGTTGGCATCGCGGTGGTCCAAGGTGGTGGCGGCAATAGCCCACTGCAGGATGGGGAGGATCACCTGGCTGCGGAGGAGCGTGACGGGGCTGCGCTGGATGAACCTGTGGAAAGAAAGGGAAGCAATGTTCTTTTTTTCCTGCCATGTATTTTTATTATACTAAAATTACATAAAGAAAAAGGAAAATAAAAAGGTGAGGGTTGTGGAGCTCAGATTAGTAGATTAGGACTATATGCACGCCCACTTTATCACCAAAGAAGAGGAAGGGGATCGAGGGGGAAGAGAACTTATGTTTGTTGTAAGTATTACAGTGGTCCCTCGCTACCTCACGGTTCGCTTTCCGCGGACTCGCTGTTTTGCGGTTTTTCAATAAATATTAATGTAAATATTTACATTAATATTTATTAATGGGTGAATCCAGCAAAGATGGAGATCCTATGGCTGGGTCAACCGGGCAGTGGGGACATCCAGCTGCCTACCCTGGATGGCGAGGTGCTACGCCCGTCCTCATTGGTCAAGAGTCTGGGAGTCCTTTTGGACCCTCTGCTGACAATGGAGGCCCAGGTCTCTCTCCGCCGTGAGCAGAACCGCCTTTTTTCTTTCCCCTGCGGCAGGCTAGACGGCTGGCCCCCTCCCTGTCCAGGGATGACCTAGCTATGGTGATCCAGGCCACGGTCATCTCAAGACTGGACTACTGTAACGCCCTCTACATTGGCCTTCCTCTGTCGGTGATCCGGAAGCTCAAGTTGGTACAAAACGCAGCTGCTCAGCTTCTTGTGGGAATTCCGATGAGATGCCACATCACCCCAATCTTACGGCGGCTGCATTGGTTACCAATTGAGCACCGGATCACTTTCAAAGGGATGGTACTCACCTTTAAGGCCTTGCATGGTCTGGGGCCGATGTACCTGAGGGACCGCCTCACCCCCTCCCAACCCCAGAGATCCCTCCCTTCTGAGGACCAAGATCTGTTGGAAGTCCCCAGTGTCAAGACCTTGCGTCTAACAGCAACCAGGCGCAGAGCCTTCACAGCAGTGGCACCATCACTCTGGAATACTCTGCCACCTGAAGTCCGTGCCTTGCGGGACTTATCAGCTTTCCGCAGGGCATGTAAGACATACCTGTTTCGACGGGCCTTTGATCTTTGATATTGCTGTTTTTAAATTGTTTTTAAATTGTGTTAGATTTTAGCCTGTTCTTGTAAGCCGCTCCGAACCGCAGGGGAGTGGCCGCATAGAAGTTTGAATAATAAATAAATAAATAAAAATATTTATTGCGGCATTTTTGCTGTTTTGCAGGTCTTTTCAGTACTTGGTAGAACAACAATCTCATGCCCAAAAAGCTGAGTTTCAATACCCCTTAATACAGTTCCTCATGTTGTGGTGTCCCCCAGCTCTAAAATTATTTTCGTAGCTACTTCTATTTCGTAGCTACTTCTATTAGTAGAAAAATAACTATAAAAAAACCTGGAACGATTTTTTTGAAAAGCAAGCATTGATTCAAATACCTGGTTGCCAACCGGAAAAGGTCATCCACTGTGTCCGGATGGTTCTGGAGGCCGTTGGGTTGCTCAATGAGCCTGAAGGTGGGAACACAGAGAGCCTAGGGAGAGAGAAAAAAGAAGGGAGGCAGAGAAAATGTTTAGTTAGTGCAGGCATGGGCAAACTTGAGCTCTCCAGGTGTTTTGGACTTCAACTCCCACCATTCCTAACAGCCTCAGGCCCCTTCCTTTCCCCCCTCAGCCGCTTTAGCCCTCATTTCTTTCATCCTTTGTTCCCACTCTCTCTTTCCTTCCATCCCTTGGTACTTTCCCTTCCTCCCTCTTTCTTCCTTCCTTGCTCCCTCCTTGCTTCTCTCCTTCCTTCTTTCCTTCCTCTTTCCCTCCCTCTCTCTCTCCTTCCTTCCATCCCTTGGTATCATCCCTTCCTCTTCCTTCCTTCCTCGCTCCCTCCTTCCTTCTTTCCTTCCTCATTTCCCTGTCTCCTTCCTTCCATCCCTTGGTACCATCCCTTCCTCTTCCTTTCTTCCTTGCTCCCTCCTTTCCTTCCTTCCTCATTTCCTCCCTCCCTGTCTCCTTCCTTCCATCCCTTGGTACCATCCCTTCCTCCCTCTTCCTTTCTTGCTCCCTTGCTGCTTCCCACCATCTTTGCTCCTTTTTCCCTTCCTTCCTCGTTTCCTTCCTTTCTTCCTATCTCCTTCCTTCCATCCCTTGGTACCATCCCTTCCTCTTCCTTGCTCCCTCCTTCCTCCTTTCCTTCCTTCCTCATTTCCTCCTTCCCTGTCTCCTTCCTTCCATCCCTTGGTACCATCCCTTCCTCTTCCTTCCTTCCTTGCTCCCTCCTTCCTCCTTTCCTTTCTTCCTCCTTTCCTTCCTCCCTGTCTCCTTCCATCCATCCCTTGGTACCATCCCTTCCTCCCTCTTCCTTCCTTGCTCCCTTGCTGCTTCCCACCAATCTTTGCTCCTTTTTCCCTTCTTTCCTTCCTCATTTCCTTCCTTCCTTCCTATCTCCTCACTTCCATCCCTTGGTATCATCCCTTCCTCCCACTTTCTTCCTTCCCTGCTCCCTACTTGCTTCCCTCCTTCCTTTTTTGCACCTTTCCCTCTTTTCTTCCTTCCTCATTCTTTCATCCTTTGCTCTCACTCTCTCTTTCCTTCCATCCCTTGGTACTTTCCCTTCCTCCCTCTTTCTTTTTTCCTTTCTTGCTCACTCCCTGCTTCCCCTCGATCTTTGCTCTTTTTTCCCTTCCTTCCTTCCTTCCTTCCTCATTTCCTCCCTCCCTCCTTCCATCCCTTGGTACCATCCCCTCCTTCCTCTTTCTTCCTTCCTTACTCCCTCCCTGCTTCTCTCCTTCATTTTCTTTGCTCCTTTCCTCCTTTCCTTCCTTCCTCATTTCCTCCCCCCCCCATCCCTTTCTCCCTCTTTCCTCCATGACAATATTGTTCCTGTTTTTCTTATAGAGGAATTGATAATATTTTAAAGTAGTGCAAACGTAGTCACGATGAAGAATTAGATGTAATAAGTATAATGTAGTGTAATGTGTCTCTCTCTGAAACATTAACCCTCTTCTTCCCTAGCAATACGTTAGATATTTAATCTAAACAATGGCTCCACTACCCCCATCCTCCCCCCTTTTCCCATTTACTGTCCTATTTTAAATATCTATATATGAGAAAAAAAATTAAAAACCTAGGAAGTGGCCTGAGGGAGAGATTTCTTCAAACTCATGACTGTCCTATTATTATTATTATTATTATTATTATTATTATTATTATTATTATTGCCCCGCTTCATATCTCCTGAAAGAGACTCAAAGCATCCTACCTGCAGCATGTCGAGCAGCCCCTGGCGGCATCCTTCCTCCATGCCGTATTCATCCACAAGGATGCTGCCCAGGTAGAGGAAACAGGAGTGCTGGTGCTCCTGGTAGACACTCACCATCTGCCAAAAGAAAGCCATGAAAGGGTCAGGGGAAGAGTAAAGAAGCATCCACACTTGTATGGAGAGCAGATTTGGGTAAATTATGGCCCTCCAGGTGATTTGGACTTCAACTCCCACAATTCCTAACAGCCTACCGGCTGTTAGGAATTGTGGGAGTTGAAGTCCAAATCACCTGGAGGGCTGAAGTTTGCCCATGGCTGCCATAAAGGAACCGGATATCACCTTTGAGGACTGTGGTGCAGGTTACTGTCTTGTTTTCATTTCTTTTCCCTATATCTGTGTAACACAATGTCTTTTGTTTCCTGCCTGTACATAGAGGTCATGTCCCACAATTCTTTGTAACCCTTTTGTTTGAGAATGGAATATTGTTGGGGACCAGGAAATGTAAAGAGAATTTCACAAGGAAGAAGAAGTTAGTAGGGGTGAAAGAAAAAGGAGGAAGAGGGCAAGAAGGAGCAAACAGGAGGTCAGAAAGAGATTGGGTTGTCCAGACAGAGATTTTTTGGAGGAGGGCAGGGATGCGCAGGGAATCTCCCTTCTTGTAGTTTGAAGCCATTGTTCCATTGCGTCCTAGTCTCCAGGGAAGCAGAAAACAAGCTTGCTCCCTCCTCCCTGTGGCTTCCTCTCATGTATTTATACATGGCTATCATATCTCCTCTCAGCCTTCTCTTCTCTTCAGCAGTGGAACTCTCTCTTTTTTTTTGTCCCAGAGTGTGGTGAGGGCTCCTTCTTGGGAGGCTTTCAAACAAAGGCTGGATGGCCATCTGCCAGGGGTGCTTTGAATGTGATTTTCCTGCTTCTTGGCAAAATGGGGTTGGACTGGATGACCCACGCGGTCTCTTCCAACTGTAGGATTCTATGATTCTATGAATTCCTAACAGCCTGTTAGGAATTGTGGAAGTTGAAGTCCAAAACAACTGGAGGAGAAGACAAGTTTGCCCATGCTTGGAGTAAAGGGTCAATTGAAGTACAAAGATCTCAGGCATTAATAACTACTCAAACCTAAACAACAAGGATTAGATACCAAAACAACTGAAGTACAAATCTCTCTGACTGGACAATGTGAATTGGTTTCTGCTGAACCTAATCTCAAAGTCCTTCTGCCATCCTGTGTCCTTACCTGAGTGACCAACGGTTGCAAGAGCGCCGCCGACCCTTTGCCAACGCAGCGAACGGCGAAACGCAGGCATCGGCAGCAGCGTTCCACAATGCGGTTATCGGCACGGTGTTTGTTCAGGGTCTCTGACAGGACAGGCCAGATCTGGGCAGAACCAAACAAAGAGAGGAGAGACCTCAGGCCCATTAGAAGCATACGTATGACACCGCATATTCAAATATAGCACCTCTACTACAATTTTTTGGAGACATAAAATTAAAATGGCAAAACATAAGCATTAAATGAAAAGAAATAATTTTGAGGCAACATGCGGTGAATTTTTAGAATATATACTAGACAAAGAAACCAAATCAACTAATATTAGCATTTTGGAGAAGAGGTCAGTATGAGTATAAATAATATTAAGGATGGGTGGAGGGTGCATGTTGAGATTAAATGTATTAAAATATATATGATTAACTGTTTGACTGATTTATAGTACGTTTCGTGTTAATGGTAGGTGTGAGCTCTGCAAGTGCAGCATTTTTCCAATGAAGTAGAGAAGATCGAGACATCTATAGGGAGACCAAGGGGCTCCCTATGGCCATTGTCCTCCCAACTCTGTTCTATGCCCATGAAACATGGACTGTCTACAGGCATCACATTCAATTCCTGGAACGATTCCATTAGCATTGCCTCCGAAAAACCCTGCAAATCTTTTGGGAAGACATGCAGGAAAATGTCAGCATTCTGGAAAAAAAGCAAAGATCAGCAGCACTAAAGAGATGCTTCTACGCCATCAACTGAGCTGGACTGGCCATACTGTCTGAATGCCCAATCACCATCTCCCAAAGCAGTTACTATACTCCCAAATCAAGAACGGGAAACATAATGTTGGTGGGCAGAAAAAGAGACTGAAAGATGGGCTGAAAGCCAACCTTAAAAACTGAGGCATAGACACTGAGAACTGGAAAGCCCTGGCTCTTGAGTGCTCCAATTGGAGGCCAGCTGTGACTAGCAGTGCTGAAGAATTCAAAGAGGCACAAATGGAGGGTGAAAGGGAGAAATGTGCCAAGAGGAAGGCGCGTCAAGCCAACCCTGATCAGGACCGCCTTCTATCTGGAAACCAATGTCCTCACTGCAGGAGAACATGTGGATCAAGAATAGGGCTCCACAGGCACCTATGGACCCACTGCCAGGACACCAGATTCGAAGGATCATCATCCTCAGGCTACGAGGAATCGTCTAAGTAAGTTAATGTTAGGGGTGTGTGGTTTGTATGTAACATAATTTTTGTTCTGGGTTTTAAATGTCATTTCCTACTTGGTTCTATCATAAAAACATGGGAAAGGTTTATTAAACTGCAAAAAGTTTGCATTTGAGGAAGGGGCATCCAGCAGGACATTTTGCTAAATGAGCTGTCGGAATTTAAAAACCATCTTAAAGACCCATCTCTTCTAGTTTTAATTAAGCATTAATTTTAAACTCATGCCATGTATTTAATATTTATTCTGTGTATGTATAGGAATACATTTTAATATGCACCTTTTATAGAAATACATTTTGATATGTGTATTTGTAGATTTTTTACAATGTTTATATGTTTTCATTATTTTGTAACTGACCGCGAGAACAAAGGAAAGACAGGTAAGAAAATTATTATTATTATTATTATTATTATTATTATTATTTGAAACACAACAAGATGAGTCCAAAGCAAACAAGATCACTATGCTGGTTGTTGTATTGGATGACATGTCAGACACTTCCTAAGTGTCTAGGACTGCGTGATGTATCGGCGAATGTGATGTATCGTGCAGATCGCAGTAAGGTGGCCTTTTGCAGCTGGCAGATGGTAATCATGTAGGCGCCATTTGTGTTTAAGTGCAGGCCAAGGTCTTTAGGCACTGCACCCAGTGTGCTGATCACTACTGGAACCACCTTGACTGGCTTGTGCCATAGTCGTTGCAGTTCAATCTTTAAATCCTCGTATTGTGTCAGCTTTTCCAGATGCTTCTTGTCCATTCTTGTCCAATCTTGCCTGGGATTGCAACATGGACGATCCATACTTTGTTTTTCAACACAATTGTGAGGTGAGGAGCATCGTGCTTGAAAACTCTGTCTGAATTCGGAAGTCCCAGAATATCTTGATGTGTTCATTCTCTGTAACTTTTTCCGGCTTGTGATCCCACCAGTTCTTTGTCGCAGGCAGATGGTGTTTGTGGCACAAGTTCCAATGGATCATCTGAGCAATGGTGTTGTGCCTCTGCTTGGAGTCTGTCTCCGCGATCTTCTTGCAGCAGCTCAGGATGTGATCTATTGTTTCATCTACTTCCTTGCAGAGTCTACACGTGGGATCTGTCACCGACTTCTCAGTTCTGGCTTTGATGGCCTTGGCTCTAATGGCTTGTTCTTGGGCTGCCAGAATCAGGCCCTCCTTTGTCTCCTTTTTCAAAGTTATTATTATTTGGTTTTGGTTTTATTTTGCTGTAATTTGTTGTTTGGGCCTGGCCTCATGTAAGCCACCCCAAGTCCCCATTGGGGGAGATGGTGGTGGGATATAAATAAAGTTTTTTTTTTTTATTATTATTATTATTATTATTATTTGAAACACCACAAGATGAGTCCACAGCAGACACTGTGCTGGCTGTTGTATTGGATCACACGTCAGACACTTCCCAAGTGTCTAGGACTGTGTGATGTATCGGCGAATAATGCATGCAGATCCCAGATGGCAGATGGTAATCTTGTCAGCGCCAATTGTACTTAAGTGCAGGCCAAGGTCTTTAGGCACTGTACCCAGTGTGCCGATCACCACTGGGACCACCTTTACTGGTTTGTGCCAGTCTTTGCAGTTCGATCTTTAAATCCTCATATTGTGTCATCTTTTCCCGTTGTTTATTATTATTATTATTATTGGCCTGGGGTTGGACTAGATGACCCTTGGGTGCCCCTTCCAATTCCACAGGTCAATCATTCCACAATCATGTCACTTTTCAAAGAAACTACATTGAATGGAACACCTATCGCTCAGAAATTCAACATGGTCAAACTAAACTAATCTTAATTTTAGATATTATTATTATTATTAAGTAGAGAAGTATTTACACTGGAGAGGTTTGAAAGGGGACATGGCAACAATACTAAAATATTTTTAGGATATCATATTGAAAAATGGAGCCACCTTGTTGCAAAGCCAAATAGGGCATAGGGTTACAGCCTGTGTTAGACGGGGTTACACTCCCCCTGAAGACGCAGGTTCACAGCTTGGGAGTGATCCTGGACTCATTGTTGAGCCTGGAACCCCAGGTTTCGGTGGTGGCCAAAGGAGCTTTTGCACAATTAAAACTTGTGCGCCAGATGCGTTCCTATCTTGGGGAGCCAGAAAGCCATGGTGATCCACATTTTTATTTCATCTCTAATAGACTACTGCAACGTTCTCTACATGGGGCTGCCTCTGAAGGCTGTTCGGAAGTTCGAAGTAGTCCAATGGGCACAGCCAGGCCACTCACTGGAGTGACGTACAGGGAGCACACAACTCCTCTGTTACACCAGCTCCACTGGCTGCCAGTTTGCTACCGATCACAATTCAAAGTGCTGGCTTTAGCCTATAAAGCCCTAAACGGTTCTGGCCCAGGTTCTTGTGGATTTTTTCGGGCTATATGGCCATGTTCTCAAGGCATTTTCTCCTGACGTTTCGCCTGCATCTATGGCAAGCATCCTCAGAGGTAATGAGGTCTGTTGGAATTGGAAAATGGGTTTATATATCTGTGGAATGACTGGGGTGGGGCAAATGGATGCTTGCCATAGATGCAGGTGAAACGTCAGGAGAAAATGCCTCGAGAACATGGCCATATAGCCCAAAAAACCCACAAGAACCTAGTGATTCCGGTTCTGGCCCAACTTACCTGTCCTAACGTATCTCACCTTATGAACCAGCTAGAGCGCTAAGATCTGCCGGGGAGGTCCTGCTCTCGATCCCACCCCCCTCGCAAGCGTGACTGGTGGGGAGGAGAGACAGGGCCTTCTCAGTGGTAGTCCCCTGGCTATGGAACTTCCTCCCCAGTGATATCTGATTGGCCCCCTCCCTCCTGATGTTCAGGAAGAAGCTAAAGACCTGGCTCTGGAACCAGGCATTCAGGCAGTAGTGCAACATGGAACATACAATATGCAATATGGAACTCGACTTAAATGCAGCACCATGAATAACGATTTGGGGCTGGGCATTGTGTCTAATCTGGATTAATTGTATTTAAATGTTGCATTGGTTTTGTCACTTTATATTTTGTTTTTGTATAATGTATTTATAATGTAGCATTGAATGTTGCCTTATTTGTAAGCAAGCTGCTTTGAGTCCCCCTTGGGGTGAGAAGAGCGGGATAAAAATGAATGAATGAATGAATGAATGAATGAATGAATGGTTCTGCTGCTCCAGAAACTATGGCAATAGTGGAATAACAGATTCAAACTACAGGAAAAGAGATTCCATCTAAGTATTACTAAAAACCTCCTGACAGTAAAAGGTGTTTTGGAAAGGGTACCCAAAGATCATCTAGTCCTGTGATGGCGAACCTATGACACGTGTGTCAGCACTGACACACGTAGACATTTTCAATGACACGTGGCTGCATGCCGCTGCATAGAGAGAAGTTTGGGTCTGCATCCCAAGAAGGACATTTCATCCTTGGCTCCTGCATGGCCAGGTGCAGAATCATAGAATCATAGAATCCAAGAGTTGGAAGAGACCTCCTGGGCCATCCAGTCCAACCCCATTCTGCCAAGAAGCAGGAATATTGCATTCAAATCACCCCTGACAGATGGCCATCCAGCCTCTGTTTAAAAGCTTCCAAAGAAGGAGCCTCCACCACACTCCGGGGCAGAGAGTTCCACTGCTGAACGGCTCTCACAGTCAGGAAGTTCTTCCTCAGATGGAATCTCCTCTCTTGTAGTTTGAAGCCATTGTTCCATTGCGTCCTAGTCTCCAGGGAAGCAGAAAACAAGCTTGCTCCCTCCTCCTCCCTGTGGCTTCCTCTCACATATTTATACATGGCTATCATATCCCCTCTCAGCCTTCTCTTCTTCAGGCTAAACATGCCCAGCTCTTTAAGCCGCTCCTCATAGGGCTTGTTCTCCAGACCCTTTATCATTTTAGTCGCCCTCCTCTGGACACATTCCAGCTTGTCAATATCTCTCTTGAATTGTGGTGTCCAGAATTGGACACAATATTCCAGGTGTGGTCTAACCAAAGCAGAATAGAGCATGGGGAGCATGACTTCCTTAGATCTAGACACTAGGCTCCTCTTGATGCAGGCCAACATCCCATTGGCGTTTTTTGCCGCCACATCACATTCCTGGCTCATGTTTAACTTCCTGTCCACGAGGACTCCAAGATCTTTTTCACACGTCCTGCTCTCGAGCCAGGCATTGTCCCCCATTCTGTCTCTTTGCATTTCGTTTTTCCTGCCAAAGTGGAGTCTCTTGCATTTGTCACTGTTGAACTTCATTTTGTTAGTTTTGGCCCATCATCTCTCTAGTCTGTCAAGATCCCTTTGAATCCTGCTCCTGTCCTCTGGAGTCTTGGCTCTCCCTCCCAATTTGGTGTCGTCTGCAAACTTGATGATCCTGCCTTCTAGCCCTTCATCTAAGTCATTAGTAAAGATGTTGAACAGGACCAGGCCCAGGACAGAACCCTGCGGCACTCCGCTCGTCACCGAGGATAAAACATTTGCAGTAGTTTAGCATCTAGTTCTGGAACTTCCAGTTGGGCTGTTAGGGAATCTTTGGCCTCACTTCTGGCCGGGGTAGCAGGGAGCAGCGGAATGCCGTGGACACATCTCTGGTGCCCTGTGATCTCCATCACCAGCAACCACATAATCACAGCAACCATCACCCAATTTACTGTTCTGGGGTGTTGTGGATTTCTAAGTGACCATCATTACTGAGAAAAGTGAGGGGAGGAGGGAGAAATAAAGGACATGGATGAATTGACTTTTTTGTTGAAGAAAAATACAGGTATGATACTAAGAAGAACGAATTGGGATAATCTCCATGAATATCTGGACAATTTGGGAAAATAAGAAACAAGAGAGACAATTTCTTTTTGAACTTATTTTATATTTTTGAATATTAAGAAGATATGATCCAAGAAGATGGAATGGAAGTCATTTTTTTTCATTTTTTTTGTGTTTTTTGTGTATTTTTGTAGATTTTTTTTTTTAGGGGTTATTTGGGGTTTTGGTAAATTTTTGTGTTTCTTCTTTTTTCTCTTTTTTCCCCTTTATTTCCTCACTTTCCTATACTTTATTGTTCTCACTCTTTTGTTGTAATCTATATAAAAATTAATAAAATTCTAATTATAATAAAAAAAAAGAAATATAACCTGCCTTGGCATAAAAGCATCACCTCCTGATAAATTAAAGTTCCAGTTTCTTTAGGGGAAAAAAAAAGTGAGGGGAGGAGGGAGCTGGGAGAGGCGAGAGTCTGAGTTAGGGGTGCAATTTCCCGCCATATATTATTATTATTATTATTATTATTATATATTTTTGTTATTTAAACTGTAAATATTGCAAAATTATAGGGTTTCTCTCTCTTGAAGTGACACCCCACCCAAGTAATGCTTGCTTTTTGGTGAACTTTGACACACCAAGCTCAAAAGGTTGCCCATCACTGATCTAGTCCAACCAAGGCCAATAATAATAATAATAATAATAATAATAATAATAATCTGCCATTTCATTTGAGGACATTTATGGAGGAGGTTAGGCTCAAAGGCAGGATGTAAATGTCTTTATAAATCAACATTTAAATTCAATAATAATAATAATAATAGTAATAATAATAATGATGATGATTCCCCAATTATTTCCACTTACCTCCTGGATGACTTTTTGGCACGGGTGGGTCTGTCCATTCTCTACAATAGGGTTGGTATGCCTATCAGAAGAAGCAGAGAGAGAAAAAAGGGACCTGAAAGCCAAGGCACAACCAGACTGAGTTGGAGGAAACTCCACGAGTATGGGTTTATTTTCCTACAACCCCCCCCCCCCCCAAGAGATTGTGCCTGCCTGCCAACCTCCTTTGCATGCGCAAGTGCTTTGCAGCGGCACTCGACTTAAGCAGCGGAAGGGGGAAACCCACCAATGTCCCGACCTAAACGGCTTACCTAAATATGACAGCAAGGCGATCGAGGGGAACGGTAGGGTCGGAGGAGAGGCCATTGCTTGGCTCCTGAGAGAGCAGCTGAAACAAAGAGAGAACTTGCCATGGGAGGGGGCAAAATCCATGCGCAGAAGCCCCTTCCCTTACCAAGGCTCCAAGTAATATGCACATCTCGTGTACGTTGGAATCTATGTGAGTTTTTAAACACTAATTGACCTCAGAACAGTAACATAAGCAGCACTATTGCCTTTCCATAAACCTGTAAAACGTGCTACATTTACAGGTATGTGCAAACTTTGGCCTTCCAGGCATTTTGGACTTCAACTCCCACAATTCCTAACAGCCTACCGGCTGTTAGGAATTGTGGGAGTTGAAGTCCAAAACGCCTGGAAGGCCAAAGTTTGCACACGCCTGCCAATAAAAGTAATTGTTTACCTTTTTAAACCATTCCCAGAGCATCCTGCATATTTTCTCTCCTATTTCCATACCATAAGCTCAAATATAGGACTGTTTACATGGCACTTTATTCTAAAATAGATACCAAATATTCCTACAAAAGTAGCACCCCGTCCTTCCTTTCCCTCCCTCCTTCTCCTTCCCTTCCTTCCTTCCTTCCTTCCTTCCTGTCCCTCCTTCTTTCTTTTCCTTCCCTTCTTTCCCTCCTTCCTTCCTTCTTTCTATGTAAATATTGTTATATAGATTACTATATGATATATATATATATACACACACACACACACACACACAAATTAAACGGAAGGGACAGTCAAGAAGTAACGAGGGAAAGAGGGAAGGAATGAAGGAGGAAAGGAGGAAGGAAGGAAGGAAGGAAGGAGACAAGGAGGGAGGGAAAGAAAAAAGGAAAGAAAGAAAGATAGAGAAGCAAGGAAGGAGAGAAGGAAATAAAAAAGTGAAAGGAAAAAGAAAGGGAAAGAAGGAGAGAAGGAACGAAAGACAGGGAAGGAAAGAAGGAAGGAAGGAAGGATGGATGGATGGATGGATGGATGGAAGGAAGGAAGGAAGGAAGGAGAGAAGGAAGGATGCAATCAAAAAGCAAAGAAGGGGGGAAAGAAACAGGTAGAGATGGAAGAAAGAAGAGAAATAGGAAGGAAAAGAAATAGAGGAAAGGAAGAGAAGAGGGAAGGAAGGAAAGAAAGAGGGAGGGAAGTTTGGCCATAGCAACGTGTGGCGGGTACAGCTAGTCTATATAAATAAAAATGTAATGTTCGTTTGTGGGATTAACAGAACTCAAAAACCACTGGACAAATTGACACCAAATTTGGACACAAGACACCTAACAACCCAATGTATGGCCTTCACTCAAAAAAATTGATTTTGTCATCTGGGAGTTGTGGTTGCTGGGATTTATAGTACACCCACAATCAAACAGCATTCTGAACTCCACCAACGATGGAATTGAACCAATCTTGGGACGCAGAACTCCCATGATCAACAGAAAACACTAGAAGGGTTTTGCGGGCATTTACCTTGAGTTTGGGAGTTGTAGTTCACCTACATCCAGAGAGCACTTTGGACTCAAACAATGAAGGATCTGGACCAAACTTGGCACAAATATTCCATATGCCCCAATATACACACAAATGGAGTTTGGGCGAAATAGACCTTGACATTTGGGAGTTATAGTTGCTGGGATTTATAGTTCACCTACAACCGAAGAGCATTCTGAACCCCACGAACGACAGAACTGGGGCAAACTTCCCACACAGAACCTTGATGACCAACAGAAAATACTTAAGGCCATCCAGTCGAACTTCCTTTATCAGGGCGAGAAAACGTAATCAAAGCCCTCCTGACAAAGAGCCATCCAGCCATAGAGATAGATAGATAGATGTGATTCACACACAGAGATAGTATCATAGATTTGAAAGGGACCCCTAAAGAAGGACAATTTTATGTTGCATGTTCCAGAGTAGGCAAACCAGACACTCTCCACATCAACACTGACAAAGAAGCAACAAGAAATACTGTTTACCCACAAGCAGAAAGAAATTACGTACATTAGAAACCAACACTTTCTTGTTACTTTATTTTCCAGATCACCAGAATGTGCCACAGCAACGTGCGGCAGGGGACGGCTAGTTCTGGAATAACTCCCAAATAACCTTCCCCTCAAATACATGCATAACGTGTGGATAGTGGCATGAAGGAACATGCACCATCACAACATCTGCTTTTAGGGGTGCTGTACAATCCTTTTAAGCATTAGCCCCATGTTCTCAGCAACAGAATCACTTGTCCTTAAATGCCGAAGGAGAGAGCAAGCAAAACTTGCTGTTGGAACAGGGCTTTTCTCCCCACATTCCCAAGGAAATTGTCCCCAAACCACCCACCTTGGAAGATACAACCAGGTTAAGCTGAACTGACCTTTTTCAGCGCCATGACCTGAACGGCACAAAGTTCGCCAAGACACGGTGAGATCTTCTCCAAGGGGAGCCTTGCCAGCACCAGCGCAGTCCCTGAGGAAGAACGGGCAAGATTTCAATTATCCAGCCAGAGTCAGCCTCTGCCTACCTTGCAGGGTTGTTGCGAGGAATAATATAGTGAGAGACCCCAATTTCAGGGGTAACTGTAGTCATTTAACAATTGTTTGGCAGTGCAATATGCTTCCTAAGAGGCCAGTGGAGTTTCCTCCTTCTCAGGAAGGTTTTAAACAGAATCTGGATGGCCATCTGTCAGGAGGGCTTGGATGGTGTCCTGGCAGAAGGGGGTTGGGACTGGATGGCCCTCAGGGGTCCCTTCTGGGAGGAGGATCTATACCTTTAAGGAGCCCCACAGCCGCATCCGGGGAGAGCATGAAGGAATCCAGGGACCGGGCGATTTCCAGCAGGCCGCTGAAGTGCTGGGCCATGTGATCCCGGCACACAGAGCAAATGTTGTGGATGGCTTTGGCAGAGACGGAGGCCAGCGTCTTCTCGCACAGGCCCTTCATCAAGTAGCCAAGCACCGGATCTGGGGAGAGAAGAGAAGAGGGACGGGTGAGCTGAGAGAGCACGAAAGCTGGCAACCGGGGCAGGAAGAATGAGCCTGTTGCACTCCAAGGCTGAGGACCACCTCTGTACTTAACACACACTCCAGTCCAATGTAATATAGCAAAACAATTTATTGAAGAATATATATGAAAAGCAATTCAGCAAAATATTATAAAAAACCGAAGTCCAAATATATTGTCGAAGGCTTTCACGGCCGGAATCACTGGGTTGTTGTAGGTTTTTTCGAGCTATATGGCCATGTTCTAGAGGCATTCTCTCCTGACGTTTTGCCTGCATCTATGGCAAGCATCCTCAACAACAACCTACAACAACCCAGAAGTCCAAATATCAGGAATAATCCGAAGAATTCCAAATACAGGAGTAGTATCAAAAGCCAGGAATACAAAAGCAGAATAAATCCAAAACATGAGATTCAGGAACCGTCCTCAAAACTTTGAATCATGGGACATGAACAAAAGGAAACATCGAACATGGAACTAGAAATCCCTTGACTTGACAGTAGTTCTATACTCAAACACCAATGTTGCCTGGACTCATGGAAACATCTGCTGGGCTAGCTAATATAGAGAGAAAATCATGCCTTCTCCCCTGGGAAAGTGATAAGGACTTCTTGGCTAATAGACATTTTGACCTTTGTAAATTCTCCTGAGAAGCTCTATGTTGACAGAACGTAAATCTCCTATCTAACTGCTCATTAGTCTGTCCACCTGGACTTTCATTTTTATCTGCTGAGATCTATTTCTGAACTTGCTTCCCTAGCTAACTGCCTTTCAGGAATGTGGCCTTCAGACACAGACCGCTCATTTTCAGGGCTTAAAATCTCGTACTGGCTCTCCTGCTGATTTGCAGACCCAGAATTCCCAGTGTCATCAGAATGACTAACAGGCCCAGAATCCTCAGAAAGATCAGGACTTTTCCAGAATGTCCTTTTCTCAACTAAGAATTCAATCTTAAACAGGTAACACTGTTTAACTACCAGTGTTTTTAATTCCTTTTCTACATAAACAAAGCTAGATTTCCGACCATTCCAGGTATTCCAACCTCCAAATAATTGGCATTTGTGGGATCCCAGAAAAACTTGTCCCGAAATCTTCTGCCATTTGCCAAGAATGCTGAAAGAGAATGTAGAAAGAACCCAGAAGGTAGGCACAAACCCTCCACTGCCACTGACTTTTGTGTGGCCTGCTGCCATGGAAAGATGGATTCCATCCATGAAGTCTCCTCTGGGGACGGAGATCACATCTCACAGGCTCCCTGCAAGTATTGGCTTCTCTTGTTACACACTATGTGTTATAGCAAATACAGTTAGCAGAGTTCTGGCTACAATTGGGGGAGGTTTGGCCTCCAGATCTCTGACCTCCTCTGCTCCACAGGCTAAAAACTCTCACTACAATTCTTCCTAGACTTTAGTCCAAATCTAATGCTGCAGCTAAAAAAACCAATGCAAATTTTAGGCTGCATCAATAGGAGTACACAGAAGACTGGGCGACTTGGAAGGCGCTGAACAGACTGCGCTCTGGCACCACGAGATGCAGAGCCAATCTCAAGAAATGGGGCTACAAAGTGGAATCCACGACATGCAAGTGTGGAGAAGAGCAAACCACAGAACACCTGCTGCAATGTACCCTGAGCCCTGCCACATGCATAATGGAGGACCTTCTTGCGGCAACACCAGAGGCACTCCAAGTGGCCAGCTACTGGTCAAAGGACATTTAATCAACTACCAAGTTTGCAAAATTTGTGTGTGTCTTTTTTTATCTGTCTGTTTGTTTTGTTCTGTTAGAAATGTAACACAATGGTCTGGTTGCTGATGACACGATAAATAAATAAATAGGAGCATAATCTGCAGAGGGAAGTCATAGTCGCACTCTCATCTGATTTGGTCAGAACTTCTCACCTGGAATAATAACCCTGTGTACAGGTCTGGGGAAAGCAATTCAAGATATAGATATGCACAGGGTGGAAGCAAAGAGCCACTAAAATGGTCAAAGGTTTGGAACTCAATAACAATAACAACAACAACAACAACAGCAACAAGAACAGCAACTCCAGTCCAGGTGGTCCCAGTAGTCATCGGCACACTGGATGCCGTGCCAAAAGATCTCAGTTGGCATTTGGAAACAATACACATTGACAAAATCACGATCTGTCAACTGCAAAAGGCCACCTGACTTGGATCTGTGCGCATCATTCGAAAATACATCACACAGTCCTAGACACTTGGGAAGGGTTTGACTTGTGATTTTGTGATACAAATCCAGCATAGAGATCTTGTTTGCTGTGACATACTGTGTTTTTATGTCAGTAAAATAATAATAATAATAATAATAATAATTCTGTTTCTAAACTTAATCCAGACAAGACAGAGGTACTCCTGGTCAGTCGTAAGGCTGGTCAAGGGATAGGGTTACAGCCTGTGTTAGACGGGGTTACACCTCTCCCTGAAGACATAGGTTCGCAGTTTAGGAGAGATCCTGGACTCATCCCTGAGTCTGGAACCCTAGGTCTCAGTGGTGACCGGGAGAGCTTTTGCACAATTTTTGCTGAACATAGCATTTTTTGGATTTTCTTGGTGGGTATGTAGATAGTTTGTATGTTGTGTTTCCTCATCAGCTTCCCTCTGCGGTCAGAGGTTCAGCAAAGGACAAGAGACAAGGACAATAGGAGCATAGTGTCTAGATCTAGGGAAGTCATGCTCCCCATGCTCTATTCTGCTTTGGTTAGACCACATCTGGAATATTGTGTCCAATTCTGGGCACCACAATTCAAGAGAGATATTGACAAGCTGGAATGTGTCCAGAGGAGGGCAACTAAAATGATCAAGGGTCTGGAGAACAAGCCCTATGAGGAGCGGCTTAGGGAACTGGGCATGTTTAGCCTGAAGAAGAGAAGGCTGAGAGGAGATATGATAGCCATGTATAAATATGTGAGAAGAAGCCACAGGGAGGAGGAGGGAGCAAGCTTGTTTTCTGCTTCCTTGGAGACTAGGACCCTGGACTCATCGCTGAGCCTGGAACCCCAGGTTTCGGCGGTGACCAGGGGAGCATTTGCACAGCTAAAGCTTGTGCGCCAGTTGCGCCCGTACCTTGGGAAGTCTGACTTGGCCACGGTAGTCCACGCTCTGGTTACATCCCGTTTAGACTACTGCAACGCTCTCTACGTGGGGTTGCCTTTGAAGACAGCTCGGAAGCTCCAACTAGTCCAACGCTCGGCAGCCATGATTTTAACAGGAGCGGAGCGCAGGGAGCATAACCCCCCTGTTGCGCCAACTCCACTGGCTACCGATCTGCTACCGGGCTGAATTCAAAGTGCTGGCGTTGGCCTTTAAAGCCCTAAACGGTTCCGGCCCAAGCTACCTATCTGACTGCATCTCTGCCTATGAACCCACCAGGACTTTGAGATCTTCCGGGGAGACCCTGCTCTCGATCCCGCCTGCTTCTCAAGTTCGGCTGGCGGGGACGAGAGATAGGGCCTTCTCGGTGGTGGCTCCTCGGCTGTGGAACGCCCTTCCTGCGGACATTAGACTGGCACCATCTCTAATGGTATTCCGCAAAAAGGTGAAGACCTGGATGTTTGTGCAGGCGTTTGAGTAATTTAGTGCAATCTGGTAATGGAACATAGGAATGGAACAATGGACGACGAACCTGGACTACGCTTGGATGATGAGAAGATTGGGTACGGTTGTTTTTTGTAATAATTGTGCATTGTAATTGCTTATTGGTAATTTATGGATAATGTGTTAAGTCAATTGTTATATGTTGTATGGAACCACTGCTGTTTCTACTGTTTTTACTGTTTGTGAACCGCTGTGAGTCGCCTTCGGGCTTGAGATACAGCGGTATATAAGCAAAGTAAATAAATAATAAATAAATAGTACGCAATGGAACAATGGCTTCAAACTACAAGAGAGGAGATTCCATCTGAACATTAGGAAGAACTTCCTGACTGTGAGAGCCGTTCAGCAGTGGAACTCTCTGCCCCGGAGTGTGGTGGAGGCTCCTTCTTTGGAAGCTTTTAAGCAGAGGCTGGATGGCCATTTGTCAGGGGTGATTTGAATGCAATATTCCTGCTTCTTGGCAGAATGGGGTTGGACTGGATGGCCCATGAGGTCTCTTCCAACTCTTTGATTCTATGATTCTATGATAAGAGGGATCCTCTCGCTTCTGCAGGAGTCTACCATATACCAATCAGCTGTGGACAAGTCTACACAGGGACCACCAAACACAGCACTAGCCAAACACGAAACAGGAAAAAGGAAAGGCACTGCAGACTAATTCAACCAGAGAAGTCAGCCATAGCAGAGCACCTGATGAACCAACCTGGACACAGCAGATTATTTGAGAACACAGAAATGCTGGACCACTCCAGTAACCACCATGTCAGACTACACAGAGAAGCCATTGAAATCCACAAGCATGTGGACAATTTCAACAGAAAGGAGGAGACCATGGAAATGAACAAAATCTGGTTGCCAGTATTAAAAAACTCTAAAATTGCAACAGCACAACAACAGAGAGGAAACAAACAAGGACATCTAATCACCTCTCAACAAAAGATTGCCCCAGGCACTGCCAGGCCATCAAATGCTAATCAAGGTGGTCAGTTGAAACATTCACACCTAGCTCCAACAGACAAGAGTCCTTTGTCCCACCCTGGTCATTCCACAGATATATAAATCCTTTTTCCTAGTTCCAACAGACCTCATTACCTCTGAGGATGCTTGCCATAGATGCAGGCGAAACATCAGGAGAGAATGCCTCTAGAACATGGCCATACAGCCTGAAAAAACCTACAACAACCCAGTGATTCCGGCCATGAAAGCCTTCAACAATACAAAAATGTAATGTTAATTTGTGGGATTAACAGAACGCAAAAACCACTGGACGAATTGACACCAAATTTGGACACAAGACACCTCACAACCCAATGTATGCCCTTCACTCAAAAAAATTGATTTTATCATTTGGGAGTTGTAGTTGCTGGGATTTATAGTGCACCTACAATCAAAGAGCATTCTGAACCCCACCAACGATGGAATTGAACCAAACTTGGCACACAGTTCTCCCATGACCAACAGAAAATACTGGAAGGGTTTGGTGGGCAGTGTCCTTTGGTTTTGGAGTTGTAGTTCACCTACATCCAGAGATCACTGTGGACTCAAACAATGATGGATCTGGACCAAACTCTACAAGAATACTCAATATGCCCAAATGTGAACACTGGTGGACTTTGGGGAAAATAAAATCTTGACGTTTGGGGGTTGTAGTTGCTGGGATTTGTAGTTCACCTACAATCACAGAGCATTCCGAACCCCACCAAGATAGAATTGGGCCAAACCTCCCACACAGAAGCCCCATGACCACCAGAGTGGGCCACAGCAATGCGTGGCAGGGGACAGCTAGTCTAAATATTAGGAAGGACTTCCTGGCCATGGTGTCCTCCTGCCTGGCAGAGGGGTTGGACTGGATGGCCCCTTGGAATCTCTTCCAACTTTAGGATTCCATCACATCGCTGTCTGAAAAGGCAAAGCAGCCACAGCCTTTTGCTCACCAAGAAACTGGGGGTTCCTGTCCACGACTTCGCTCATCTCGCCAACCAGCTCAATACTCGTGTACCGGACAGCCACGTGCACTGATTCAGGGAGGCGCACCACGCCGTCCAAGACCTCCACCAGCGTTGGGTTGTTCTCCCTGGGAGCAAGAGAAAACAATTGGTCAGTCATCAAAACAACACAGAAAGCAGCAAGTCAAGACTGGACATGACCGTTCATTTCTGCAATTATTACACTGGACAACACACATTTCAGTGCCTCAAATAAATGTCAGACCTGTTTCTGGTAAATATGTGATTTTCTGATACCAAAACATTGCACCGGTTTTCCCTTATCAGCTTTAGTCTTTGAAATACAGAACCTATGCCGTCGACAAGTGTCCACCTGCTCAACCTTAAAAAACCATTATAACCATATCTAAGAAGCTAGAACTTATGTGGTCTATCCTATGTCGTTTTCTGAATCAACGCCCCAAATAACCTCAGGAACAACCCTAAAAACGAATACACTAAGAATTTTTTTCTTTTGTGGGGCTATGTTTTTGGGTGAGTAGAAATGTATAGGAAATCAAAGCCAACCTTAAATACTTAAAAACCTTAAAAAATGTATGGCCTCAAAGCCAACCTGAAAAACTCTGGCATAGACACTGAGAACTGGGAAGCCCTGGTCTTTGAGCGCTCCAGCTGGAGGTCAGCTGTGACCAGCAGTGCTGCAGAATTTGAAGAGGCACGAATGGAGGGCGAAAGAGGGAAACGTGCCAAGAGGAAGGCGTGTCAAGCAAACCCCGACCGAGACTGCCTTCCACCTGGAAACCAATGCCCTCACTGTGGGAGAAGATACAGGTCACGAATAGGGCTCCACAATCACCTACGGACCCACCAGAACACTGATCCTGGAAGACTATCCTACTTGGCCAATGAGGGATCGCCTAAGTAAGTAAGTAAGTAAGTAAGTAAGTATACTAACAAAATCACTGATTAATTTGCAAATAAAAGCCAATAACAGCTGCACAGATCTTTAGAATTAAGAGTCCTTCCTTCTATAGTGCTGTGATTCCAATTTAACTGCCATGACAATATATTGTTGAAGGCTTTCATGGCTGGAATCACTGCCTTGTTTATATGCTTTGTATTTTTTTGTTTCCCTTGTATAAAAAAATTATCTGAAAAGTCTTGTAATTTTTGCTTCTTCCTCATCATAAATCTCATTTATTGCATTTATAAATTGGTATCCCATATCTAATTCTTTCATTAATAGTTTTTTTAAAATCCCAATTTAAATTTTCAAATGCCTTTTCAGTGTCTAATTATGGTAGAACCAGTTCTTTTTGGTTGTTTGATTCGTAGTATTCAATTATATCTATGATGTTCCTCACATTATCCTTTCAATGTCTTTTTGGTAGGATTTTTTTTGTTAAGGACTATAAATGGCCTCCACAAAGTAGATGGAAGTTACAACAATAGCCCCCCCCCCCCATTTTTCCCTTTACTTTTCCCGTATTCTCTCTAAGAACTATTTTTTAAAACAATATTTGATGATTTAAATAAAAATTATTTTTTAAAAAAATATCTGAAAATAATCAAAACCACCAATTGTGGAGACAACTGTATTTATTGCATTTTGACTCTCTCTTGCTCTCGCTCTCTCTCTCTCACACACACACACAGATACCAATTGATGAGGAAATCAAGGATGTACCACAGTCCAGAAGACGCACTCACTAAGATTTGCACCGGCCCACAGGTTATTATTATTATTTATTTATTGTTTACATTATTTCTATCCCGCCCATATCAGCCCGAAGGGGACTCATGCCATAAAAATGCATACATTGATAAACAAAAGAAACATTATAGTACATTTAAACATAAAAACAGTACATAATAACTTTTTTTTTTAAAAAAACTAATTTAATAGTAAGGCATATGGACATAGAACTCCTTGCTCTACAATCGATGCTGCCTCCTCTCTCCCCCCCCCCCCCCCCCCCCAAAGTACTCACTGGTCAACGCTCTTGGCAATGGAGGCCATGATGAAAAGCACAGCTTCTGTCACTTCCCAGGGAGGGTTGCCTTCTTTCAGGGTTGCGTAAAGCTGCAAAGAAGACTCAGGAGTCAGTCAAGTAGGCATGGGCAAACTTCAGCCCTCCTCCAGATGTTTTGGACTTCAACTCACATAATTCCCAACAACAGGTAGGCTATTGCCCTGCGTTTTCGGTTTCCCTTTATTGTAATTGTTGTTTGGGCTTGGCCTCATGTAAGCCGCTCCGAGTCCCCATCGGAGAGATGGTGGCAGGGTATAAATAAAGATTATTATTATTATTAGGAATTGTGGGAGTTGAAGTCCAAAACATCTGGAGGAGGATCCAAGTTTGCCCATGTGTGCTTTATGCACAAAGGCAGTTGCCTCCCGTTTCCCTCTCACCTGGGCAAAACATTCCACCGAACCAACCAGGAAGATCAAGTCCTTGACCAGATCCGAGACCCGCATCCGGAACTCCCCAAAGTCGTCCGTCTCCTCAGGGATCCCTTCCTGGCAAGAGAAAATGGGGAAGATAAGAGCGTAAGGCAAATAGCGGCAGTGGAAATGTCTCACTGAAAGGACTAAGGTGACACGGCCAAAGGGAAGCGTTGTGAGAGCCCAAGAGACAGGGCTTTCTTTGCAGGGGCCCCTGACTGGTATGTGTGCCTTCCCAGGTGAAGCCAAACCAGCTCCAGCCTTGCCACTTATCCAGAAGTGCCAACCATTGTGCTATTCTGTATGTACTCCAGCACCTGAAGCCATTTTTCAAAAAAATTGCTTTTTTAAAAATATTTTTATTGCACCCAATTTTATATATAAACTTAATGAATAATGTGAACAAAAATATTATAAAAAATGTTTTCATTGCATATTTCCATTTTTTTCCCACACAAGTGAGAAGGTGAGAAAGTCAGGAAAAAACAGAAGAGGAAAGAAGGTGGTGGGAGTGGAGTTATTGTTAGTATTCTTAGTCTTTAAAAATATTTAGTATGTTGCTGAGAGAAAGAAAGGGAAGGGATTGGATGTAAGGGGGACTATGGCGCAGTTGGCTGGGAGTCAGCTGCATTAGATCACTACTGACCAAAAGGTCATGAGTTCGAAGCCAGCCCGGGGTCAGAGTGAGCTTCCGACCATTGTGTAGCTTGCTGTCGACCTTTGCAGCCTGAAAGACAGTTGCATCTGTCAAGTAGGAAATTTAGGTGCCACTTATGCGGGGAGGCTAATTCAACTAATTTACGATGCCATAAAAAGCTCCAGCAAGCATGCAAAGAAAGAGGAAGTACTCCATCAGTGTCACAAATGGATGGTGAAGCGACAGCTCCCCTGGTGGCCAGAATATCCCCATGAAGCTGGAATGTTAAATGGCCTCTGTGGGTCTGTCTATATATGTTGTGTGTCTATGGCATTGAATGTTTGCCATGTATATGTGCACTGTAATCTGCCCTGAGTCCCCTGCGGGGTGAGAAGGGCGGAATGTAAATACTGTAAATAAATTAATAAAATATAATTGGAAATACCTATTTCTTTATGTCAATTACAAGACACAAATTACCCTATATCTATTTATTCTTACTTATTATTATATTTATTATAATAAGTGTGTTAAACCCTTCTGCCAGCAGGACTGAAGACAGACAGGTCACAAGTTCAAATCCAGGGAGAGCACAGATGAGCTCCCTCTGTCAGCTCCAGCTCCTCATGCGGGGACATAAGAAAAGCCTCCCACAAGGATGATAAAACATCAAAACATCCAGGCGTCCCCTGGGCAACGTCCTTGCAGACGGCCAATTCTCTCATACCAGAAGCGACTTGCAATCTCTCAAGTCGCTCCTGACATGACCAAAACACCAGCAACAAAAAGGAGAGACTGAGGATCTATAGAATGGCAGGAAGAACGGATTCTCGCCAAGTGCAAACACTTTGGATTCCCCATCATTCACAAGTCCTCAGTGCCTCTCCAGCCCTGTGTCACAGCTCAGGTTAGGTTCACCTTGCTCAAGACACAACCACACACCAAGGCTGTAGGTTTTGTAGTTTATGAGAAAAAGCAAAATCAAAACAGAGAAATAAAGTTGCAAAACCTCAATAGGCAAAACAGAGTCTTAAATGCAAAGGCAAAGTTCCCAAGATCCAAAGGCAAATAACACGAAGCATAGCATTGATTAAACAAGAATCCCGGGCAGAAAGACAAAGTCTCCAAAAATCAGGATCAAAACCAAAGTCCCAAAGAGCCAGAAGCTTTCCCCAAAAGCCAAGGTATTTCCACAGAAGTTAGCAGGGTAGAAGCAACTTTGCACTGACAAAGAATGCCCTTCGACCAGATCATTAAATATGTTCTCTCAACATGAAAGCATTACGTTGACCTCTAGCTTCCTGTTTGTTGGCAAGGTGTGCGCTTCTGCGAACCCTTAATTGTAAATGGTCCTGTCTAATCAAATCTCCACTATCTTCAAGGTCGGAGAGCTCATTATCTGGGGCCTGCTGGGCCTGGTCACCCTGGGAACCAAGAGGTCCTGGAGCCTCCACCTGCAGCTGTGAAGTTTCACTATCTTTATCTAAAGCCACATTCCTTCTTTGGGGGAACAGAAATGCTGCCTCTTCTTCATCAGAATCAACACTATCTGCCTCAGTAACCGGAACATATTCAGAAATCTGTAACCCATCCTCCTCCTCGTCCTCAGGCTCAGAAAGCTCAGGCTCAGACTGAGCCACAACACCCTGCATCTCATGCATATAATTAGCAGCAAACAAATAAAATATGAGACTATTCCAAAAAAGTTCTGTATTCCAAAATGCACCAAAATCCAAGATAGGGAACACTTCTGGTTCCAAGCCTTTCCGACAAAGGGTCCCCAGCACAGCTATCATTTCAACCTCTCCGGCATTAGGAAAGCAAGGGGGGAAGTCTCTTGCTGAACTGGAGAGAAGTGAACTTGATATAGATGTAATTTTATGGGTCAAAGGGTAGTCCAGCATGCAAATCTATCCAAGGAACATTTCACCCAAAGCGCCTTCATTCTGAAAGGGAGAAATAAAAGAGGAACCGAGGTGACAAGGGTGGGGGGACATACATGGTCTGGATCCAGCTGACAGTGCCGTGCGAGTGCATGAAGGAGCCTCTGGATGTAGGCCTTGAAAATGCTGTGGATGATGGCATCCTCTGTCTTGTAAAGGTGCTCCCCCAGCCGGTACCAGAAGTTGAAGGAAATCTCCACCACCTGTTGTGGGAAGAAGGGGCTTTCAGACCTGGCGGGCCCCCTTTTTGCATTTCCCACCTGCAAAAGGAGTCCCTGACAGACACCTCCACCTGCCCTGAGCGCTTCACCAACCTCCCCTGCTTTGTAATGGGGTGCCATCAACATGCTGCGCTTGGCAATGAGGAAAAGGGGGGGATGATGTCCCTACCTCGTACTGCGGGTGGCCCGCACAGATCAAGAGGAGCTCGATTGTCCGCAAGTCCCCCAAGCCCTGGCCAGGCGTGCAAACTATTTTGTCCAGAAAGGTTTCACAGAGTTCGGTAAAGATCCGGCAGTAATTCAGAACCCTGGAAAGGAGGAAAAAGGAGGTTCAAATCAGGAAGCCAGGCAGAAATGGTCTCTTGTTTGGGTAGGCTTGGTAACAGGAGTACAGTGGTTGTATATCTCTATTGTCATCATCGATCAATGAAAATATTTGTACACTTCTCTACTTCTCTATTTCCTTGGATTGCAAAGTGAGTACAATAAGCATCAATTTAAACTGCATAAAATCAGTTAAAGCTTCAGGAGTAATTTTAAAATTTGTAAGCAAATTAAACTTTTTGGCAAGACAGTTTAAAAGTACCGTATATTCCGACATACAAGACGACTGGGCGTATAAGCCGACCCCCAACTTTTCCAGTTAAAATATAGAGTTTGGGATATATTCGCCGTATAAGACTACCCCTCTTCCAACGCACACCAAATAAAAATTTAAAAAGCATCAGATTTGATTTCAATATGGTAATTTTCCTATTACTGTCCCTCCTCCTCTGCCTCTCAGATCTCGCACATGCGCACCTGCACTGCTTCACTGCAGTCTTCAGGTGCGAAATCTGAGAGGCAGAGGAGGAGGTATGGTAATAGGATACAAGGGCAGTCCAGACAGGTAAAAGAGGTGTATTTATCTGGGCGCAGAGCCACTCTCTCTCTTTTTTCCATACCCCGGGAGCTCCGGACGCCTGCAGCTTGCTCCGCACTTCACTTACACCTTCCTGGTGAGACGCCCCTTCACCTCACCACCGGGACCGCATTAAGTCCACGAATCCTGATGAATGGATTTTCTTCTACTGTACTTGTACAGCGTCGCCCTTAACATTTTCATACAGTTGCTGCATAAGGCAGGGACATGGCCATTGCCATTTTTGAGCTTCTCCCACCATATGCCACAACCACAGATTCTCCAATCCGATTGGAAGTTTCAGCACTTGCTCTATAAGACGACTCCCGTGTATCAAACTACTCCCATGTATAAGATGACCCCTGACTTTTGAAAAGATTTTCTTGGGCTAAAAAGTAGTCTTATACACCAGAATATACAGTAAATGAAACACTTTAAAATCATACAAACCCACCAAAACACACACATCTAGATAGCAATCACTGGCTTCATTTCCTTTTTCTACTCCTTCCACAGACTTCCTCACCTCCCAGATCTAGTGGGTCCAATTCCCACCGCTGGTCATCCGCTATCCAGATCCATAGACACACTCCCTTTGTGACCTGAACTCAAGGCAGAGGAGGAGACATGCGATCCTGTCCACACACCGACCAGACCCCAAATGGCCTAGCAAGGCTGCAGCCAAAGACCGTAAGCTGAGCACAGAAAGAGGCACTCCACATATAAATATACCTTCAGTGTATTCACTTCTCTGTTTGAGTACTTGTCTATATCAGCCTGACCGACTGTCTTGGACCCAATAATTAAAGAAAGATATGGACAAGCTGGAATGTGTCCAGAGAAGGAGTGATACAAATGGACAAAGGTCTGGAAGCCAAGTGGATTAGGGGCTGAGTATGTTGATTTCAGGAAGGCCTTGTTTGTTTCCTCTCCTCATCACCTCTCAACAAAAGTTTGCTCCAGGCACTGTCAGGCCATTATATGCTAATCAAGGTGGTCAGTTGAAACATTCACACCTAGCTCCAGCAGACAAGTGTCCTTTGTCCCACCCTGGTCATTCCAGAGATATATAAACCCATTTTCCTAGTTCCAACAGACCTGAGGATGCTTGCCATAGATGCAGGCGAAACGTCAGGAGAGAATGCCTCTAGACCATGGCCATATAGCCCAAAAAAACCTACAACAACCCAGTGATTCCAGCCATGAAACCCTTGGACAATACATTGACTTCCTGATGGTCAGAGCTGAGATGAAGAAGTCCCTGATGAATGATTCCCCTCAGAAACGGACTCTTCCATGTTGGCCCCCTTGGCGAGTGACTCACTTGTCCAAATCCTCACGGGCCACGGCCATGTGGTAAGCCGTCTCCAGGGTCAAGACTCCCTGGAAGAGCTGCAGGGCCAAGGGCAGGTTGGTTTCCACGTTCTCAATGGCGTAGAGAGCGGAGCAGACGCAGTCCGACGCGGCTTCGTGAAGGTTGGACGACGTCTTGTCTTGTTGCTGAAAGAGACCACAGGAAAAAGCATTAATGCAGGATGCGGTGTGATTGCTGCTCTTGAAAGCTTCCAGGAGAGACAACCAGGCAGGGTCAAACTTTGGCCCTCGAGGTGTTTTTGGACTTCAATTCCTAATAACCACTATGCTGTTGAATAGTGGAAGTCCAAACATTTGGAGGGCCAAAGTTTGAGCATTATTGGACAAAACCATCTATTTGATGGATGAAATGAAGGAAAAAGGGAGGATGGGATGTCCAGGGAATCAGAAGAGCCACTTTGCCCCCACTTTGCCCACCCCTGACTTTAGGCCCTTATTGTTTTTCCTGCATTTCAGCCCAGCTTTCCTTTCAAGCACTTCAAAACCTTGCAAACGTACCAGAACTTCAAAGAGGAGTGACAATAACTTGCTATTGGCCATGAAGGTGCTGTCGAGGACGCCCAGGTTGAACCAGCTCCCCAGGCAGCGGAAGATCTTTATGAGCATCTTCTCGTCGTTGCCCACTTTCTCCACGCAGGTCACCTGCAAAGAAGTAAAAAAAATCCGCGAATTGCAAAACATTGCCACCTGGGAGCATCCTCCTGCAGCACACTTGTGTTCCGATTGCAAAGCATCAGAGTATGGTCCACATCCCGAAGGAGGAGAAGATAAAGTATAAGGAGACCTCAGAGACGTGGTTAAAACTTATTTCAAGAGGAACTGTAAAACATAAGTTTTTAGATGGCAACAGGGAGATTCTGCAAAAATGGATGATAAGTAAACAGTAGTTTTGAGAGACTTTGGACAGATCACAAGTATCTTCGACAAAACTTCAAGAAGAATGGGAACCTTGAATAGAATTCATAAAGATATGATTACCTCCCATAAATACACTCTGGATAACCTATCTACTCCACATTTAAGGAACCTTGGACAATAAATGGGTTAGCACCCTTTAACTAGATTTGGAAGGTTTTGCACAGATAGAGAGATAGATAAGGATGGGAGGATGAGGATAATGGAGTTATTGTTATAATGTAAATCTTTACCAATATTTAATATGTCATAGAGGAGGGGGAAGGGTTGAGGGGACAGAAAAATAGGCATTGTACTGAGTTGTAATTATTACATCTATTTTTCATCTCTGTAACACTTACAATCACTGTAATTATCGTTTTTCCTCCCCCTTATCACTACTCACAGCTTATATATTTCTATGTAAACATTTCTACTGTATTTAAAGGGAGTTAACTCATCAATATATCCAAAGACTCTTAAATGTGGGGTAGATAAGTAATATTAAATTTGTGTGTGTGTATATAAATATAATTTCCTTTTCTGTTGCACCTGACTTTTCCATTTTCCTTCTTTGTGTGTGTGAAAAAATGTAAATGTTTAATAAAAAAGTGCTAATTACAACAAAAAGTTCAGAAGTAGTGCCGAAGCAGAGAGAATACAGTAGGTTGGTGAGCTCTTTAGGATCTCCCTGTATGGCTTAAGCTCTGCACAGAAAAGGGGATGGTTCCTTTTGATAAGAGTAAAGGTACAGTACTCATGTTAAGTTGGGGATAAGTCTACCTGGGAATTTTGAGTTGAATCTTTTTAGATGAAAATTTCTAGACTTATGTAAGGTAGTTTCTACTTTGAAATAAAATAAATAAATGAACTCCCACAATTCCTAACAGCCAGGAATTGTGGGAGTTGAGGTCCCATGCCTGCTTTATGTCTTCTTACAGAATGATGGTCAAATAGGCATTGGAACTTGAGCCTTCCCCATTCAAAATATGAACTTCCCACTGGATGTCAAACCAGCTCCACCTGTCACTTCCTTCTCCAATGCCTCCCTGCATGGATACTTGATTCCCTGCCACTCACCAGCAGTGAGACCACTGTGCTCGAGTAGAAGGCCAGGTCTTCGATGATCTCAGTGCGGCGGTTGGCTCCGATGCGCAAGGACCGGCTGTGGACCTCTTCTGGGAGCACCGTTAGGATTTCCAGTAAGAAGGGCAGCGACGTCACGTCGTTATTGTACCTGCGGTTTCAGGGAAGAACAGCATAGCGGGGAAATTGGTGAGAGAAAAGCTCAGAGCAGCCCTATGCATTGACAACAGCCAAGTGTATTTTCTGCACATAAATCAAAAAGCCAACGAAAGGGGTTAAAGACAACCTTTAGGAAGAAAATGAGATATATACTATTATGGAAAATCAACTGAAATAGTATTCATTTCACTCTGAGTTTCCTAAAGTCCAGTCCTCTACATCTCCCAGAATCCTTGACCAAGGTGGAGAAGGTTTCTGGAAGTTGAAGTCCAAAACACACAAAAGACCAGAGTTTGGCAGGCACTGATTTAACTGAATAGCTTTTACCCGTATTTACTCAAGTCTAATGCACCATTGAATCTAATGTGCAAACCCCTGAAACCAAAAAGAATGTTGTTGATTATAGTAATGCGCAGTAGCAAGAGATGCGCTCTTTGTAATATGTCCATTACAGTTGCTGCCTGCTTAGTATTCCTTCTTTGAAAACAATTGTGTTGGAACACCAAAGCTTTCAGCAGTGGAAAAGAAAACATTGGGGTGCATCTATGCTGTAGAATGAATCCACTTTTGTTCAAAGCTATGGAGTCCTGGGAGATGTGGTTTTATAAGACCTTGAACCTTCTCTTGTCAAAGAGTGGGGATGCCTCACTAAACTACAAATCCTAGTGTACAGAAGTGTTTATAATAATATGCTTATAACTGTATTTATGTTTGCATTGGTTGCCCTAAGGCTGGAGCGGCCTAGCTGTGAGAAATGTGTTACCATGGAAACGAGGCAGAAGAGGAGGTGGGAGGAGCTTAGAGAGTAAAGGTTTTAAAAAGTGACAGTTAGAGTCAGTCAGGGGGGAGACTCTGAGAGAGCAGCAGAGTCAGGTTTTAGACTCTGAGGAGTGAAGAAGTGAAGAGTCAGTTTTTAGTGTTCGTGAATAGTAGAGATTTCTTCAGCTAGGAAGCTGAAGGGGAAAACCTTGTTAGTTGCTTTAGTTAGAAAGAACTAACAGAGGCTTGTTAAGATCGCTAGTTGGGAGAAGACTAGAGATCTGTAGTTTGATCAAGGATAGATCAAACAGGGAGACTATTCACTGCAGGGAACACTGGTTAATAAAGCGCTTCACCACAGCAAGAGTTCATAAAATGTAACATCGAAAGTCTGAATTGTATCGCAACCAAGTTACATGTAACCATCAAGTATTTGCCAAGCTTAACATCTTCATACTGCAACCATACGCTTTGTTTAAAAATAAACTTGTTCTCTTTGTTTTTTCTAAAACTGCCTCATCTCCATTAATTCTACGTTCGGTGCACCCACTCTACCAAAATTACCTCACAACACAAACAGAGCCTTTAATACCAGAGCCTTTTACAAATCAGTGGCTCCTTTCTCCTAAACCTAGGCGCTTCCTCACAAATTGGTAGCGTCATCTTTACACCTAGGATTGCATAGCACTGAGATGGTGTACTCCCTGAATTGCTACCAGAGGATTCCCAGGATTTGGGGCTTGAAAACAACTCGGCACCGACAGAAGTTAATGAGCAAATAGATAGGCGGTAGGAGATTAGTCAAAACAAACAAGCCGAACAGTGGCTTCGACGCTCTGCCAGTCTCCGACAGAAAAAGATAAGGGAATCTCAATTAAAGCGAAACCAATTTCTGAGTGCTTGGGATAGTTTAACGAGGGGATAAAAGTCCCAAGTACGTGTAATGTAGCCAGATGAAGCATCGTTTGGAATCAAGTTAAGTCCTCGTCCTTGTTTCATGGAAGCCTAGCTTGGAAGAGTCATGCTGAAGTATTTCTTGTTGCATGGTTTTGATTCTTGAATTTTATGACTACATACTCATGCCTTGCATTAATGTTTCCTGGTTTTCTGGAAACATTAATCCAAGTGTAGAGAAGTGTAGACTTTGTTTTCATTGACTTTGCTGAACTTTACCCTGGACTATTTTGTTCCTGCTTATCTTCTTACCTACTTGGATTTACCTATTTCTTTAAAGAGCTTTTTTACTTTGTTGCTTTTTAATTATCTTCAATAAAAGGATTGTTTTCCTATTCAATGTCTGGTGTTTAAAGTCAGAGGACTTTTCCTGTCCTGGAGTGCAACATCTTCCCCTTTTGCTTTGGCTCAGCACTAAGATTATCGTATTGTGCGAATTTAATTTTTGGCAAGGTAATTTAGCCAAAAAAAGGTGAGTGTTATATCCAAATACACTAATTGAAAGGTTTTCTGGGAATACAACTCCACTATGAGAAAGTCCAGCACCCATCCTTTCTAATACAAATTTGAATATTTTTAGCAGCCCAGGACAGTTTAACAATGTGGCCTGGGTGTATGGCTGCTCTGCAGGCCAGGGTTCAAATCCTTGCTTGGTCATGGAAACCCATGGGGTGATTGTGTGCGATGTAGCAAGAAAAAGGGACCAAAGCTGCCTGGCCATTGGTCAACTGCTCCTCTACACAATGTACAAAACCAGACAAAGGGGCAGAGCATCCCTCTCATAAAGCGCCAGGCCGCTTAGTTTCGTGATCACTTTAAGTCCCCCCAAGGGATGAGAAAAGCGGTATATAAATATGTATATAAATAAAAATGTAATGTTCTTTTGTGGGATTAACAGAACTCAAAAAACACTGGACGAATTGACACCAAATTTGGACACAAGACACCTAACAACCCAATGTATGTCCTTCACTCAAAAAATTGTTTTTGTCGTTTGGGAGTTGTAGTTGCTGGGATTTATAGTTCACCTACAATTAAAGAGTATTCTGAACCCCACCAATGATGGAATTGAACCAAACTTGGCAGACAGTTCTCCCATGATCAACAGAAAATACTCGAAGGGTTTGGTGGGCAGTGTCCTTTGGTTTTGGAGTTGTAGTTCACCTACATCCAGAGATCACTGTGGACTCAAACCATGATGGATCTGGACCAAACTTGGCATGAATACTCTATATGCCCAGATGTGAACACTGGTGGTGTTTGGGGAAATAGAATCTTGACATTTGGGAGTTGTAGTTGCTGGGATTTGTAGTTCACCTACACAAAGCATTCTGAACCCCACCAACGATAAAATTGGCTCAAACCTCCCACACAAAACCCCCATGTAGACCACAACAATGCGTGGCAGGGGACGGCTTGTAGTAAATAAATAGTAAATAAATATTGGAGTTTCACTACAATGTCCTTAGCAAACTGGAAACTGACATGCCCTGAGGTCAGGAAGCGAGAGAAAAGAAGGCCGGAGGGAGGAAGTTACTTACTTTTCGACCAGTGTGTGCACGCAGCCTTTCCAAGAGGCCATTTGTAGGGCGAGGTCTGCTATGGCTAATGCAAGCTGCAGAGGGAAAAGGAAGGGGAAAAGAAGGCAAAGATAAGTGCTTTCTGAAAGAAAAGTCCATTGCTTCCAGACAGTGCCATCACTCCCAGTATTTCACGCAGGGATGGAGAAAGTGCAACCTATGGTCCACTTCTAGACCTTCAAGACCATTTTTGGCCACCATAAAATATATGCCTCCCATTGTTTGAAATACAATTTTAGTCCTTATATCGATTTATTTTATTTACAGCATTTATATCACACCCTTTTCACCCCAAAGGGGACTCAAGGCAGATCACAGAACACATACACAGCAAACATTCAATGCCTTTAAACTAACAGAACAGACAACAGATAGAGGTATTATGTCGGCATTTTTCCTGACTTTCGGCGTCCTGGAGGTTGTGCTTGATTCTGGCCACAGGGGGTGCTGTCTCTCCATCCTCTATGACAAAGAGCTTTGATCACAGACTTTCTCCTTTCTTTGATCCCTGGTATTTTCTGGTATTTCTTTTACGGGGCCGTAAAATACCTCCCCACTTAAGCAGTGACTAATTTATTTATTTATTTATTTATTTAGAACTTTTATATACCGGTCTTCTCACCTCCAACGAGGAACTCAGGCTGGTTTACAACAAGGGGGTCATACACAATAGTTTAAAAACATCACATCAATAATACACTAATATAAACACATTAAAGTACTATCATATAATTATATAAAGCCAAGTCGTTAGCATAAAAATCACTATTCATCCCCATCCGTCCGTGTGGTCAAAAGCCATTGCCTCACTCATCAAATGCCAGATTCCAAAGCCAGGTTTTCACCAACTTTCTAATGGTCAGGAGGGAAGGGGCAGTTCTAATCTCCAATGAGAGAGAGTTCCAGAGCCGAGGGGCCACCACCGAGAAGGCCCTGTCCCTCGTCCCCACCAATAATTTCTCTATTCACAGCTGTATTGAAAATGCTTAGGTGGACAGTGAGCTGGGCTGAAGGTCAGGTGCTCACCCTGACCCAGGCTTCGAACTGCCAACCTTTCGATTAGTAAGATGTATTGCTGCTAGTGATTAACTAACTGTGCTAAAGCCCAGCCTATAACCTTCTCATAGGAGAGAGCAGAGTGTTCCAGTGATTTCAATGTTAGGCACTGGCAAAATAGGGTTCAAATCACCACTCAGCTATGGAAGCACACTGTATGATCCTGGGTAGGTCATGCTCTCTCAGCCTCAGAGGAAAGCAAAGGCAAACCCCCTCTGAACAGATTCTGCCAAAAGAAAACCTTTAATATTGCCATAATTCTATTTTAAGGTTAATTCTATAATGTTTACATGAATTTTTTTTAATTCTGAATATGTTTTGATGGATTTTAACTGATTTTTAAATACCAATAATATTTAATTCTGCTTTAATGTTTGTATATTTGCAGATTTTAAACTGTATTGAAATGCTTTTAGTGTAAGCCACTTTGGGTCTCTTTGTGGAGAGAAAAAATGGGGTATACATAAACATAATATATACATTATATATAGTATAAATATATATTAATATAAATGTAAATGCAGTAAATAAATAAATAATAAACATAAAGAAATAAATGGTTGTAAACTGATGTTTGCACTGTTTCTAGTGTTGCAAGCTGCTTTGAGTCTTATTTAAGAGGAAGTGGGATGATGATGATGACGACGACAACAATAACAACAATCGTAATAGGGCCATGGGCGGCATATTCAAACCCTCCAAAATGCAAGAGATAAGGTTTAAAAAGCAGGGGGCACAGTGGCATTCTGCCAGAAACTCCACCCTACATCAAGCCTGATTTAATTAAAGAACCCTCAGGGGCCCTAGGGAAAAGAAAAGCAGTATGTACATATTTTGACCTGCTGGATCAGCTCAATTGTGCCCCAACTCCTCAACAACCGTCTCCAGAAATCCAAGTGAGAGGCTTCTTGGGTCTTTATGAACCTGCAAGGACTTTAAGATCATCTGGAGAGGCCCTGCTCTCGGTCCCGCCGTCATCACAAGTACAGTTGGTGGGAACGAGAGACAGGGCCTTCTCAGTGGTGCCCCCTCAGCTATGGAACACCCTTCCTAGGGAGATCAGATCGGCTTCCTCGCTCCTATCATTCCGGAAGAATCTTAAGACATGGCTAATTGAGTGGGCATTTGAAAATACGGAGTCATGGATATAATAACGGAATAACTATATGGCGGAACTGGACATTGTTTTAATGATTATCGATTGAAGTATGTTTCATTATAATGTTTGATTTTATTGTTGCTGATGTTTTTATATTGTATACTGTAATTGTGTCCTTGGTGGCATTGAATTCTTGCCTTGTAAATGGCCTCGAGTCGCTGGAAGGCTGAGAGGGGCGGTATAGAAATGTACTAAATAAAATAAAATAAAATAAATTTAGAAACTGTTCTGCCTCGCTTGCCCACACACCTGCCTTGGCTTGGTGTTTACCTGTGTGACAATGACGTGGGACATGTCTTTCAAGTTCTGGATGTGGGAGAGAAGGGAGTCCCGCAGGGAGACATGGGAGTCCGTGGGGAGCTCATAGAACGAGGTCTGGATTTTCATCTTCATGGTCTGGGCGGCGAAGTAGCACGACTCCACATCCTGTCGGATCTGCAGCAACTGGTCAGAGATCTCCCACGCGTGGACCTGCAGAGGGAAAGAGAGAGATGATGCTCAAAAACAGCAGGCTTCACGGGTGAGGGTTTTGTGAGTCACTTCAAGCTTCAGAGAGCTTGCATTATGGATCGGTTTTACAAGCGAGGTCTCCTCCTGAAATCAACCGAACCATTCAAAGAATGTGAGTTAATCAGAAATATGTGAACGTTTATCTTTTGTGGACCCCACAAGACGGTAAAAAAAGGCAAATCAATCCGAGAGCAAAACAGGCCTGAATGCTCATTCGAAGCTAAACTGAGAGTCTGTACTTTGGATGTACCCTCAATTCACTGGCATTAGGGATGCAAGACCCCTGTGAAAGACACCGCAAATAAAAAACACAACAAAAAGAAATCACTGGGTTGTTGTAGGGTTTTTTGGGCTATATGGCCATATTCTAGAGCAGTGTTTCTCAACCTGGGGGTCAGGATCCCTAAGGGGGTCACGAAAGGGTGTCAGAGGGGTCACCAAAGACCATTAGAAAACACAGCATTTTCTGATGGTCATGGGGATTCCATGTGGGAAGCTTGAGCCAATTAACTCGTTGGTGGAGTTCAGAATGTTCTTTGTTTGTAGTGAACTATAAATCCCAGCAACTACAACTCCCAAAAGTCAAGGTCTATTTTCCCCAGACTCCACCAATGTTCACATTTGCACATATTGAGTATTTGTGTCAAGTTTGGTCCAGATCCACCATTGCATGAGTCCACGGTGCTCTCTGGATATAGGTGAACTACAACTCCCAAACTCAAGGTCAATTCCCACCAAACCCTTCCAATGTTTTCTACTGGTCATGGGCAAATTAGGTTCAAATCCATTGCTGGTGGAGTTCAGAATGCTCTTTGATTATAGGTGAACTATAAATCCTAGCAACTACAACTCCCAAATTACAAAATCGATCCCCCCCCCAACCCCACTTGCATTTACTTATGGGTGCATTGGGTATTTGTGCCCAGTTTGGTCCAGTGAATGAAAATACATCTTGCATATCTGATATTTACATTATGATTTATAACAGTAGTAAAATGACTGCTATGAAGGAGCAACAAAAACAATGTTATGGTTGGGGGTCACCACAACATGAGGGACTGTATTAAGGCGTCACGGCATTAGGAAGGTTGAGAACCACTGTTAAGGGCTGAAAAATGCGGTATAGAAATAAAGCAAATAAATAAATTCTCTCCTAACGTTTCGCCTGCATCTATGGCAAGCATCCTCAGAGGTAGTGAGGATCCTTTTTATAAATAAATCATTTTTAATTCTAGATGCAGCCAATCTACATGTAAAAAAGGTTGCTTCCTCCCCATGAAGGGTGCTTCTACACTGTAGCACTAATGCAGTTTGATACCACTTTCAATGCCATTCCTCAAAGCTATGGAATCCTGGGGGTTGTAGTTGGATGAGGCACCAGCACTCCGCAGCAGAGGAAACTGCATCTCCTAGGATTCCAGAGCACTGCTCCAGGGCCACTAAAGTGGTGTCAAACTAGATTTATTCCACAGTATAGATGCACTTTCAGGAAGAGCACCAGCCTGCAATGAACCGCACCAGGACTATGCACTGCCGAAGAGCAGGAGAGATGCCCCAACTTGGCCCGGCAGGCACGGAGGCATCCCTGCAGCCTTCTTGCTGCAACAGGCCTTTCAAGGTGTGCCACCTGTAGAGGGGATGCCAAGGCTGCAGCTGGTGCTCTGCTTGGGTGCAAATGAGCGGCTTCCAAACAGGTTTGGCAATTTGCAAGGTGATTTTTTATTTTTTTTTAGAATCTTAGAGACACCAGCAGACATTCAGTTCATCCTCAACCAACCCCTCCCGACGGATGGCCATCTAGCGTCTGTTTCAAAACCTCCACCATACTACTAGGCAGCAAATCCTGCCTTCAAATAGTTCTTACTCTCAGGAAGATTTGGAGAAATCTCTTTTCCTGCAATTTGAATCCTTGGCTCCATTGTGTGCTGGTATCTGGAGCAAGAGAAATCAAGCTTCCCTCCTCCTCTCTTCAAGATGACCACCTTTCAAATATGTAAACATGGCTCATATCTCCCTTTCTCTCAGCCTTCTTTTCCCCAAACTAAACATTTGCAGTTTCCTAAGCTACTCCTTAGAGGTCTTGGTTTCCACCTCTTTGGCCATTTATTTATTTATTTATTTCGGACACTTATATCCCGTCCTATCTCAACCTCCGCAGAGGGACTCAGGGCGGCTGACAACAAAAGCATAAATATACATCTTAAGTAAAAACAGTATAAAAAACAGTATAAAACTTTATAAAAACATCATAGAACAATTGCCAGAATTAAATTGTCATCCTACACAGAGTCCCTTTGAGTCCATCAGAGTCCATTAAACCATAGCTCTACCATCACGTCGGTCTAGTCCGCAAAGGCCTGATCCCAAAGCCAGGATTTCACCTTTTTCCAGAAGGTCAGGAGGGAAGGAGAGGATCTCATTTCACTTGGGAGGGAATTCCATAGCTGAGGGGTCACCACAGAGAAGGCTATAAACTACTTTATTTACAGCTATATACATTAGAAGCTACTTAACACTAAGCACATCGTAAAACTTGCTTCCATCCCGTTCGATCGCAACATCGCGAACACAGTTATCAGTACAAGTCCACACCTCCTGCATTCCAGAGTGACGTCTGACGCACTACGCTGCGTCCATTTGCTCTATACACTTGACTTATGGCCTCTCTAGGAATGCTGTTCCCTCCATGGTTCGGTTAACTCTTTCCATACTTGGCACATTTTTAAACATACATACATATTTTGAAATCTACATTACAAATTACAAACAGCTCCAACAGTTGCCACCACCTGCGATTGCGATAGTGGGGGGACAGCGAGCAGGGCCTCCCCGGACGGTCTTAAGGTCCTAGGTAGTTCGTAGCGGGAACCCTTCCCTGGTGGCCCTTCCCTAAACACCTTCCATGTGATTCATCTCCTTCTTGAATGGCTTTGCCCGGAACTGGACACAGGGTTACTCTTCCAAGTCAGGCTTGACTAAAACAAAAGAGCGTGGGACTATGACTTCCCTTGATCTCAACACTAGACTCCAATGGATACAGCCTAGAATCACATTGGCCTTTTTTGCTGCTGCATCACACTCTTGACTCATATTCAGCTAGTGATCTAAGAAGATCCCTTTCATGTGGACCATTTCCAAGCCAGGTGACCCCCATCCTATGCCTGCAAATTTCACTTGTATTTCCAAAGTATAGTACCCTACATTTCTCCCAGTTGGAAGTTCATTTTGCCAGTTTTGGCCCAACTCTCTAACCTAAGATAACACTTATGTCCTCTCTGGAACAAGATTTGTATGGCACCTCTGCGAAGCAAGGAGACACTATTTTATTTTCCTTCCTCTTTACTTTCCTTCCTCTTTATTATTCTGTTTCATTTTCATGAGCTTTCCTCCCTCACTGGGCAACTCCATCTGATTTTTAATCTCTTCCGCAGAGACATTTCTGGAAATTGTGGTGCCTGAGGGGGAGGAGGGTGCTTCTTTTTTAAAAACCCCACAAAACATGGGGGAGGCAGGAGTGAAATGTATATATAATATTTATATTCTTATCAAGCCCAGTATTATTTGGCTGCTTTAGCAACATGAGATGACTCATCGGTAACTTAGCATGCAAAACTGTGCTGTTTAGCATATTTACAAAACCCACGGAGCAACTTTAGCGACATATATTTGCATGTGTTTTAAAGCTAACAGGCAGGGGCAATGTGGGGGTCTTCCAGGCGTTGTTAGGTTGGGTTGTTTGATTTATGCATTTTCCACAGGCTGGTGAGTTCTGTTTATCTGTTTGCCCTTTTTCTCTCTATTTTGCTGTTGACATAGCCACTGTAACAGATTATGCAGGCAGCTGCTGTTCACTTTGCCTTTTATCAGCAGGCAAATACAACTCAAGTGGGAAGAGCATAGTCCCAATTTCCCAGCTCAGCCTTTACTTATTGCATTGAGCTCACTTTGTATGAATTCCTCTCAATCCACCATCAAATATATATATTTTCTTCAACCTTCTTCCATCCCCTTCCTCGGGGTAATTCTCCCAAAAAACCCTACTTTTTAAGACTAATTTCCCATCAGAAATAAATAAAAAAAAATGGTAAAAGAACAAAGTAAGTACGTATCACTAAAAATCTTAACAATTCTTGCCAAGAACAGCCTATGATAGGGTTTGGTTGCTGTGAGTTTTCCAGACTGTATTGCCATGTTCCATTCTCTCCTGACATTTTGCCCACATCTATGGCAGGCATCCTCAGAGGTTTCCAACAGACCTCACAACGTATTGTCGAAGGCTTTCATGGCCGGAATCACTGGGTTGTTGTGGGTTTTTTTGGGCCATATGGCCATGTTCTAGAGGCATTCTCTCCTGACGTTTCGCCTGCATCTATGGCAAGCATCCTCAGAGGTTTTGAGACCTCACAAACTCTGAGGATGCTTGCCATAGATGCAGGCGAAACGTCAGGAGAGAATGCCTCTAGAACATGGGCATATAGCCCGAAAAAACTTACAACAATCCAGACCTCACAGCCTCTGAGGATGCTTGCCATAGATGCAGGCGAAACGTCAGGAGAAAATGCCTCTAGAACATGGCCATATAGCCCGAAAAAAACTTACAACACCCCAGACCTCACAACCTCCGAGGATGCCTGTCATAGATGTGGGTGAAATGTCAGGAGAGAATGCTTCCGAACATGGCCAGACAGCCTTGAAAACTCACAGCAATCCAGTGATTCTAGCCATGAAGGTCTTCGACAACATATGATAGAGTTACTATATGTCAAAATACTTTGAAGGCACACCGCAACAATGAAGTGTAGCATTTGGACAGTTTCAGAGATGAAATGAAGGACTACCTGCATGTCCAGGTACCAAGCTAATGGTTCGAATAGCAGCTTGAACCTTACTACTCACTGCAACTAACACAGACCCAATGTGTCAATGGTTGGGCAGTGGGTCACTATATGAGTACATCCTTCTGAATCAATGAATTCAGGCCATTGAACCCTTCAACTCCCAGAATTCCTAAGAGCTGTTGGATCATGAACCTAACCCCTCCTTCAGTCAGGATAACCACTATAAAGCTGGGATGTTCTTCATGGAGACCTGTTTAGCCCTCTCTTGCCTGCTCCGCTCTGAGGATGGGAAGGTTGAAAGCTTTACAGCCTACTAAATACTAATTACGTCCCTGGTGTGGATGCTGGAGCCATAACTGAAACCAGATCCCGCAGGCACGCGCCCCTCAGAAGATTAAGAGCCGTATAAATATACAGAGGTGTGAAAGGACCTCAAGTCCTGGGACGAGAAAGGAATTTCATCCTCTTGGGTTGGACATGTTTTGTGTTCAAACAAATTAGTTCTTTAGGCAAATGCATAAATCCAGAGTCTGGGGCAGGGTGGGAGACTTGGTTTGGGAGCAAAAGGCCACCACACACTCAGGAGAAGCCTCTGTGATCCCAGGGCCACGCTTGCAAGCAAATACAGGAAACCACGGAAATAAAAGTTCTGGTCTGCCAAGCCAAAGGAGGGTCATGTTTCCCTATAAATGGAAACAGGATCCGTCAAGGAGGTCAGGGGCCTTGCCAGCCCTCTGGCTTGGCTCCCCTGGACCAGGAGACGGCTTTTGCAAAGAAACAGGGTCTACCATCCAGATAGAGGGAATTCGCTGTTCCACTCCCTTCTAATTTAGTCAAATACGACCTGGAGTAAGAGCCCCGTGTCCAATTTTGGGCAAAACAATTCAAAGAAGATATTGACAAGCTGGAAGGTGTCCTAAGGAGGGTGACAAAAATGGCCAAAGGTCTGAAAGGCATGAATCCCTGTTCAAAATCCCTCTGAGGATTTTGTTTAGCTTTAAGAAAGGAAGGTTGAGAGAAGGGGACATGACAGCCATGTTTAATATTTTGAATGATGTCCCATTGAGGAGAAGAGGGCAAGATTGTTTTTGGCTGCTCTGGAGGCCAGGACACAACGGAGCAATGAGCTCAAATAGCAAGAAAAGAGATTCCACCAAAATATTAGGAAGAACATCCTGACAGCAAGACCTCTCCAACCATGGAAGGCGCTGCCATTAGTAAGAACATAGAAAGAATTAGGAAGACGTCTCCAACCATGGAAGGTGCTGCCTGGGAGTCCAGCGGAGTCTCCTTCTCTGGTTTTTAACCAGAGGCTGGATGGCATCTGTCCTGAGGGCTTTGACTGTGTGCTCCTGCATGGGAGAATGGGGTTGGGCTGTGATGTCCCTTGGGATGGTCTCTTCCAACTCTAGGATTCCTCATGCACCCGAGCTTCAAACACAGCAAAAGACATGTCCAAAGGGCCTGTACATCTCCCATGTTTAAGGAGGCTCTGTGTCCTCAAGCCATCTCTGACTTATGCCAACCCAAGAGCCTTGACCACTAACAGCCCTACTCAGGTCTTGCAAACTCAGGCCTTCCTTGATGGGCTTAACCCATCTGTAATGCAGCCAGGAAATCAGGAGACGCTTACTTCTTGGGAGGACAGCAATGTCCAATCTCGATAAAATAGTGAAGAGTAGAGACATCATCCTGGCAACAAAGATCTGCATAGTTAAAGCAATGGTATTCCCCGTAGTCACCTACGGATGTGAGAGCTGGACCTTAGGGAAGGCTGAGCGAAAGAAGAGAGATGCTTTTGAACTGTGGTGTTGGAGGAAAGTTCTGAGAGTGCCTTGGACCGCCAGAAGATCCAACCAGTCCATACTTCAGGAAATAAAGCCCGACTGCTTATGGGAGGGAAGGATATTAGAGGCCAAGATGAAGTATTTTGGTCGCATAATGAGAAGAAGGAAAGCTTAGAGAAGAGAATGATGTTGGGAAGGAAAGGGAAGGCAAAAGGAAGAGGGGGCGACCAAGGGCAAGATGGATGGATGGCATCCTTGAAGTGACTGGATTGACCTTGAAGGAGCTGGGGGTGGTGACGACCGACAGGGAACTCTGGCGTGGGCTCTTCCATGAGGTCACAAAGAGTCGGAAACAACTGAACGAATGAACAACAACAATGCTATCTTGCTATTTTTCTATTGTTTTCTACGTGAATGAGCGTCGTTGTCCTTTCTGGTGAGCCCTGTCCTCCCATGATACCCCCAAAGGACAAAATGGTATGGTCTACGCTTTATAACTTGGGCTTAACTTGATCTCAAAGCCAGGGAATCCATGAGACCTACAGAACTCTATTCCAGCACCACCTTTCACGTCTGTAGGTTTTCTTCTTGTCAGTTCTCCCCACTGTTCATCTTTCACATGAATAACCACATGAATTTTGTAGGATTTTCTTACACCAGGAACGCTTCCACCAGTGGTTCTCAACCTGTGGGTCTCCAGATGTTTTGGCCTTCAACTCCCAGAAATCCTAACAGCTGGTAAACTGGCTGGGATTTCTGGGAGTTGTAGGCCAAAACACCTGGGGACCCACAGGTTGAGAACCACTGCCTTACACAGAAACCAAAAATATTGTATGGATGGACCTAAATTTTGATCCTTGTGGTTTTGATACTATCAAGGCAGGGACTAATTCCTTTTGTAAAGCATCGTATTTGCAGATCAAGACATTTGTGACACCTGGAAGATCAAGCCAAGCAAGAGATGAAGCAAGTGGGACATTCAAATGAAAAAGTGTAAAAGGAACAGAAATTCATAATTTACAGATGGAAAAAGTTGTTAAATGATAATTACACAACCAACAATGGGGGGGGGGGGGTGTCAGAGAATGCAGACCTCTATATACATAGTGAGGAAAACGCTTTGTTCTAACACAAATCCTAAATATTAAAAAACTCTATAGTTTAACCGATAGATTGAATTTATATCCCACCTTCTGTCACAAATTGGGATCTCAAGTGACATGAATTCTCCTGTTCAGCTGTTGCTAGACTTAACATTGAACAAAGGACCTTTCAGTTCCATACACATGAAAATTTGCTTAATTTATGCTAGGCAGTCCTTGCTACCTCTCAAAAACTGTTCCTCAGCCACAACATCAGCCGTCTCCTACCTTTTGCATTTCTGCTCCTTTCTTTCTACTTCACCCCGATGCATTGTCTGCCAATGGAGGCGACACACTGTGCATCTCATAATGAGGGCTCTGAAAGCTTTTAACAAATACGGGATAACTTTTTTTTAAAAAAGAGGTTTTCCTGAAGAAAAGGGAAATGAGACTCTAAGGCAGGGGTCCTCAATTTTTTTAAACAGAGGGCCCGGTCACAGTCCCTCAAACTGTTGGAGGGCCGGATTATAATTTGAAAAAAAAACATGAATGAATTCCTATGAACACTGCACATATCTTATTTGTAGTGCAAAAAAACACTTAAAAACAATACAATAATTAAAATGAAGAACAATTTCAACAAATATAAAATTATTAGTATTTCAATGGGAGGTGTGGGTCTACTTTTGGCTGATCGTCATCATCATCATCATCATCATCATCATCTTTAATTACTTATTAATCGCCCTCCATCCGAGATGCTCTAGGCGATTTACAAGCTAAATTGTAAAAGATAAAATACATACATACAGAAATTAATGATTAATATAAATCAAATGCTCTAGTGAAAAGCGAGGTCTTAAGTACTAGAGTAAAAGGCCCTAAGTCACGCATGGCTCTCATATAGGGTGGCAAGGAATTCCATAAGGCAGGGGCAGAAATAGAAAAAGCTCTGCGCCTGGTCCTTTCCAAGTGCACTTCTCTAGGACCCGGTATAGAGAGTAAGTCACGTTGGACTGGTCGTTGCGACCGCCAATGATGGGAGAAGGAGAGATGGTCCCTAAGGTACGATGGACCCTGGTCATAAAGAATTTTAAAGGTCAGAACTAGTATCTTATACAGACCACGGTAATCAGTTGGAAGCCAATGCAAGTGCTGTAGCACTGGTGTTATATGGTATTTCATGGGCGTTCTTATGAGTAACCTGGCTGCTGCATTCTGAACAATATGGAGCTTTCGGGTCGTAGACATCGGAAGGGCAACATACAAGGCATTGCAATAGTCTAGCCTAGATGTGACAGTGGCATGGATGACCGTTGCCAGAGCCTCATCAGATAGGTAGGGTGCCATTTGCCTTGCTTGTTGTAGACGGAAAAAGGCCTGTTTGCTGGCAGCAGCGACCTGAGCTTCCATTGTCAGCTGCGAATCCAAAACAACACCTAAGCTCTTAACAGTGGACGATTGAGATAGGGCGGCACCATCGAAGGTGGGTAGCGGATGAGTCAGACCTGTCGGGCAGCCATGCCAGAGAATCTCAGTCTTTGTCGGGTTCACCTTCAGTCTGCTAGCACGTAGCCAGTTCAACAAAGCCTCCAGACATTAGGTGAAGATGTTTGGTATTGACGTTGCTCCAGGCTCCAAGCGCAGAAGGAGTTGGGTGTCGGCCGCATATTGGTAGCAGTTTAGGCCGAAACTCCGGACCAAACTAGCAAGGGGTCTAACATAGATGTTGAAGAGAAGAGAGGAGATAATTGCACCTTGGGGGACCACACATAGAAGGGGGGATCTATCGGAGACTTGATCCATGTACTCCACGCGCTGACTCGTTTCGAAGAAATGAGCCGAACCAATTAAGGGCCTGACCACGAACTCCAGACATGGCAAGACAGTGAATCATGAGATCTGATGAGATAGGATATCTTATCCTATTTGATGATATTGTTGTTATTGTTGTGTGCTTTCAAGTCGTTTCAGACTTAAGTTGACCCTGAGCGAGGGCCGGGTAAATGACCTTAGAGGGCCGTATCTGGCCCCCGGGTCTTAGTTTGAGGACCCCTGCTCTAAGGATTGCATGACTGCAGAATGATAGGAGCATAGCTGCCATGGCTCCATGCCATATAACTCTGGGATTTGTAATTTGTAGTGGCACCAGGTCTCTTTCCAACAGAGAAGGCTAAATGTCACACAAAGCTAGAAGCCCCAGAATCCTACTCAGATGACCCATAGCAGTGAAAAATGGTGTCAAGGGGCTATAATTCTGCAATGTGGATACATCTTCGCTTACAGTCATGGGCAGGCATCTCTCTCCATATTATAGACTAGCTGTCCCCTGCCACGTGTTGCTGTGGCCCAGTCTGTTGATCCGGGAAATAAAGTAATGAGAAAGTGTTGGTTTCTAATATATATAATTTCTTTATGCTTGTGGGTAAACAGTATTTCTTTCTGTTTCTTTGTCAGTGTTGATGTGGAGAGTGTCTGGTTTGCCTACTCTGGAAAATGCAACATAGAATTATCCTTCTTTAGGGGTCCCTTTCAAATCTATGATACTATATCTGTGTGTGTGTGAATCATATCTATCTATCTATATCTGTGGCTGGATGGCTCTTTGTCAGGTGGACTTTACAGTTTCTTGCCCTGATGAAGGGAGATGGACTGGGTGGCCTTAAATATTTTCTGTTGGTCATGGGGATTCTGTGTAGGAAGTTTGCCCCGATTCTGTCGTTCGTGGGTTCAGAATGCTCTTTGATTGTAGGAGAACTGTGAATCCCAGTGACTACAACTCCCAAATGTCAAGGTTTATTTCCCCCAAACTCCATCTGTGTTCATATTTGGGCGTATTGAGTGCTTGTGCCAAGTTTGATTCAGATCCATCATTGTTTGAGTCCACAGTGCTCTCTGGATGTAGGTGAACTACAACTCCCACACTCAAGGTCAATACCCACCAAACCCTTCCAGTATTTTCTGTTGGTCATGGGAGTTCTGTGTGCCAAGTTTGGTTCAATTCCATCGTTGATGGAGCTCAGAATGCTATTTGATTGTAGGTGAACTATAAATCCCAGAAAGTACAAGTTCCAAATGACAAAATCAATTTTTTTTAGTGAAGGACATACATTGGGTTGTTAGGTGTCTTGTGTCCAAATTTGGTGCCAATTCGTCCAGTGGTTTTTGAGTTCTGTTAATACCACAAACAAACATTACATTTTTATTTATATAGATAGATAAGGAAGATACTTCCTTATCTATAATATGGAAATAATGAGTCTCTCTCACACACATGTACAGGAGTACTGTGGAGATAAGAATGACTCGGCAACTAGAGCTTAGAAGAGTTACTTATTTGGAGAACAGTTCCCAGAAACTCTCAGCCAGCACCATCACGGGCCAAGCTGGATGGAGCTAAAAATCTGGAAGATACCCCAAGGTTCCAATGAGGAAATGCTCTCAGCTAATACACAACACAATTGTACCCCATAGGTAGTGAGTTAGAGATGGAAACCCATGCAGAACCATGGTGATCTTTTCTAGGTGGCACTCATCACTGAAAGACCTGTTTCTCAACTATTTCATCTTGGCCTTTCAAACTTAGCATCTCCCATGTCCTCGAATGCTTGCCACAGCATTTTGTAAACATAAGTTCCATGGCTGAGCGTGTTACGGGACAAAAGAGGGATCAAGGAGCTCTTTGCTGAGCGGACGTGCCACGGAATCGAATGAAACGCGGAACAAAGCAAAGGATCCATTTTGTATGGTCAGCACTTTGTGGAGAAAAAACACAATTCACCCATTGCTGTTGCTCAACGTTGGCCCTGTTCCCCCCCGAAACAGGAGAACAAAGTTGATCTTCTACATTCATAGCTAAGTCCTCATCTACACTGACAGTTTAATGCAGTTCAAAGCAAGCTTCAAACTACTGCAGCCAGACAACAAATGCTCACAAAAGCTCAAGAAAAGAAAGCCCTGAGTAGGCAGGAAATCTCTGACTAGAAGAGTTCCTCCTCTTTGCAGAACAGGCAAACACAGAGCTCCTTAGGTAGGCCTGACTCCATCACAGGGCCCTGATAAGAACTGCAAACTAAACTGGCAGTGTGTTATCAGGCCTGAGAACAGCCTCCAGCCAAGGCACGTAAACCGTATCCTGAGGCTGTGAGTCACTGCTGAAGCTCCTCAAAATGTAAGGCTGCCTTCATAGAACCATAGAGTTGGAAGAGACCTCATGGGCCATCATCCAGTCCAACTCCATTCTGCCAAGAAGCAGGAATATTGCATTCAAATCACCCCTGACAGATGGCCATCCAGCCTCTGTTTAAAAGCTTCCAAAGAAGGAGCCTCCACCACACTCTGGGGCAGAGAGTTCCACTGCTGAACGGCTCTCACAGTCAGGAAGTTCTTCCTAATGTTCAGATGGAATCTCCTCTCTTGTAGTTTGAAGCCATTGTTCCATTGCGTCCTAGTCTCCAAGGAAGCGGAAAACAAGCTTGATCCCTCCTCCTCCCTGTGGCTTCCTCTCACATATTTATACATGGCTATCATATCTCCTCTCAGCCTTCTCTTCTTCAGGCTAAACATGCCCAGCTCCTTAAGCTGCTCCTCATAGGGCTTGTTCTCCAGACCCTTGATCATTTTAGTCGCCCTCCTCTGGACACATTCCAGCTTGTCAATATCTCTCTTGAATTGTGCTGCCCAGAATTGGACACAATATTCCAGGTGTGGTCTAACCAAAGTGGAATAGAGCATGGGGAGCATGACTTCCCTAGATCTAGACACTATGCTCCTCTTGATGCAGGCCAAAATCCCATTGGCTTTCTTTGCCACCACATCACATTCCTGGCTCATGTTTAACTTCCTCCCCACGAGGACTCCAAGATCTTTTTCACACGTCCTGCTCTCGAGCCAGGCATTGTCCCCCATTCTGTATCTTTGCATTTCGTTTTTCCTGCCAAAGTCGAGTATTTTGCATTTGTCCCTGTTGAACTTCATTTTGTTCGTTTTGGCCCATCATCTCTCTAATCAAGATCATTTTGAATCCTGCTCCTGTCCTCTGGAGTATTGGCTCTCCCTCCCAATTTGGTGTCGTCTGCAAACTCGATGACCCTGCCTTCTAGCCCTTCATCTAAGTCATTAATAAAGATGATGAACAGGACCGGGCCCAGGGGGGAACCCTCTTGGTGGCACTCCACTCGTCACTTCTTTCCAGGATGAAGAGGAAGCAAGAGTGATAGAGCTGCAAAGCTTCCAGCAATGGAAAAGAAAACCTTGCGGTGCATCTCTGCTGTAGAATAAACCCACTTTAACTGCTTTGGTTCAATGCTAGCTATGGAGTCCTGGGGACTGTCGTTTTACAAGGCCTTGAGTCTTTCCTGCCAACACTACAAATCCCAGGATTACATAGCATTGGGCTATGACAATTAAATTACAGATGACATCCCTCAAATAGGAGCTCCAGAGGCTCCTGAAACAGATTCCTCTTTTGCTTTGGCTTAGCACTAAGATTACCCTATTACACAAATCTAATGTGCACCTTAAATTTGGCAAGGTGATATAGTCAAAAATGTGAGTATCAGATTCAAGTAAATAGAGTATATAAAACAGCAAAATCAAGGATTCCTTTTTGGATGTCTTTTACATTATGGTCAAGCTGTGGATGTTTGAATCTGTGGATATTAAGCGCCAACTAGAAACAATATCATACGAAAGCTGACTGGCACAACCTGGGGATCACAACCAGACACAGGGAAGACATCTGCCCTTGCGCTATGCTACTCGGCTGCTGAGTATGCATGCCCAGTGTGGAACACATCTCACCACGCTAAAACAGTGGAGACTCTTAATGAGACATGCCGCATTATCACGGGGTGTCTGCGCCCTACACCACTGGAGAAATTACACTGTCTAGCCGGTATCGCACCACCTGACATCCGCCGGGAAGTAGCGGCCAATAGTGAAAGGACCAAGGCAGTGACATCTCCAGCTCATCCCTTGTTCGGGTATCAGCCAGCACGTCAATGACTTAAATCAAGAAATAGTTTTCTAAGATCTACAGAGACACTCGCTGGAACACCTCAGCAAGCGAGAGTCCAAAAGTGGCAGGCTCAAACTCAGAACCTCAATCAATGACTGAGACCAAATGAGAGACTCCTCCCTGGGCACACAGAAAACTGGGCGACTTGGAAGGCGCTGAACAGACTGCGCTCTGGCACCATGTGATGCAGAGCCAACCTTAAGAAATGGGGCCACAAAGTGGAATCCATGACATTCGAGTGTGGAGAAGAGCACACCACTGACCACCTGCTGCAATGCAACTTGAGCCCTGCCACATGCACAAGGGAGGACCTTCTTGCGGCAACACCAGAGGCACTCCAAGTGGCCTGATACTGGTCAAAGGACATTTAATCAACTACCAAGCTTGCAAACTCTGTGTTTTGTCTGTTTGTTTGTTTGTTAAAAATGTAATACAAATGTCTGGTTGCTGATGACACGATAAATAAAATAAAATAAGCGCCAATTATATCTTGAAATCACTCTCTTGGCCAAGAATAGAGGCTGGAGGCTTGTTCATAAAACAAAAGCAAAGAGCCTTCAACGCCCAGAGGACAAACTGGTACGACAGATATAAAGTTAGTGATTGGAAGCATTGGGACTTGTTTTCTAGGTAACCAACTCCAACTAGGTGGTCTTTTTAACCATGGGCTTCCATCACACCACTGGGCAGGGAGCCTGAGCAGAGGGTCTCAGGTTGGAAGAAGACAGCCAAAGAGAAGAGGCAAAAGGTGAATGGAGAAAGCGGCTCAGAAAAGCTGGAGAAAGCTGAAGAAAGGCCAGGGCTATCAAATGGTGACACTTGAGGAGGGCCCTGGCCTGGATGAGATGCAGCGCCGCTTCACACTGCAGTCTCATCTCTTGCCAAGTCGCCTTCCTCCTCAGACATAAATCAGAAAGGTCCTGCTCCAAAGAGCATATTTCAAACCTGCCCAATTCAAGGCTTGGGGGAGGAAAATGCAGATTCCAAAGACATAAGGCCTGTTCCACCTTCTTCACAAACCGGTAACTTGGAAGGCAGGAATGCTACTAGTCCTGCTTATCTCTGGCCTCCGAAGATCTAGAGAAAGGAGACAATTGGTCTCCAAATGAGATTAACTATTTATCTCGGGCAAACTTTGATCCTCCACGTGTTTGGGATTTCAACTCCTACAATTCCTAACAGCCAGTAGGCTATTAGGAATTGTGGGAGTTGGAGTCCAAAACACCTGGAGAAGGGCCAAAGTTTGCCCATGCCTGACCTAGACATTTCTAGAGAGAATACCAATGTGTAGTTATGGATAATAATAATAATACCAGTGCAGGTGGTCCCAGTGGTCATTGGCACACTGGGTGCCATGCCAAAAGATCTCTTGGAAACAATAAACATCGACAAAATCACAATCTGTCAATTGCAAAAAGCCACCTTACTCGGATCTGCATACATCATTTGAAAATACATCACATAGTCCTAGACGCTTGGGAAGTGTTAGACGTGATTTTGTGATACAAAATCCAGCATATAGATCTCGTTTGCTGTGACATACTGTACTTTTGTGTAAATAATAAAAATAATAAAAAAATCTTTACTTATCATAGAATCAAAGAGTTGGAAGAGACCTCCTGGGCCATCCAGTCCACCCCCATTCTGCCAAGAAGCAGGGATATTGCATTCAAAGCACCCCTGACAGATGGCCATCCAGCCCCTGTTTAAAGGCTTCCAAAGAAGGAGCCTCCACCACACTCTGGGGCAGAGAGTTCCACTGCTGAACAGTTCTCACAGTCAGGAAGTTCTTCCTCATGTTCAGATGGAATCTCCTCCTTATATCTCACTTTTCTCCCAAAATGGGACCCAAACCAACACTTCTTCCATTGTCAATCTCAGTCTGTAAGGTAGTCCCCTCTAGTCCTTACTCCCCACCATCTATACTCCCTTTCTAGCCCAGAAAAGCATTAAACCAGAACAGTTGGTGGCAGGCCAAAGAGAGATTGCTCCATCCATAGAAAGAATTTCAGGGATTCAATCTATAAAAGTGAGGTCAACTCCTAGTTCCAAGTAAAGCATGGTCAGTGAAACAGGGAGGGTTTATGCAAGTGTAATCAATTCAATGTCTTGTCGAAGGCTTTCATGGCCAGAATCACTGGGTTGTTGTAGGTTTTTTTGGGCTGTATGGCCATGGTCTAGAGGCATTCTCTCCTGACGTTTCGCCTGCATCTATGGCAAGCATCCTCAAAAGTAGTGAGGTCTGTTGGAACTAGGAAAATGGGTTTATATATCTGTGGAAAGACCAGGGTGAGACAAAGGACTCTTGTCTGCTGGAGCTAGGTGTGAATGTTTCAACTGACCACCTTGATTGGCATATAATGGCCCGACAGTGCCTAGAGCAACAACCAAAGGTTTGCTCTAGGCACTGTCAGGCCATTATATGCTAATAGTCCGCTGTAGTCTGGAATCGAGTATGGATATGCTGTTGTGTTTTTTATTTGCCGGGGGGTGTTGTTTTTGCGCATGCACTATAGCATTTCTTAGCTTTTTTGGCTTTTTAAGTCCCTTCCATTGTGTTTTTTTGTGTTTTTATGAGTTTTTGTGTTTTTATGATGGTCACTTGTTGGCCTGAGAGGTGCCTTGTGTCTAAATTTGGTGTCAATTCGCCCAGTGGAGTTTGAGTTATGTTAATCCCACAAACGAACATTTTTATTTATACAGATCACCAGTCATTTTAAACATATTTTAGGGCTTTTTTTTACAGTTGATTTGTTATTTCTTATATTTTATATTTCTCATGCATACTTAAGGAGCGCATGTTCAGTATGCTCACAAGAATCATAAACAGGAAGAGACTTGTCTTACACAATTCTGACGCTCTAAGACAGGAAGTATTCACCCAAAGTATTGGCCAGACTTCAACTCAGGTGTGACTGAGCCAGACCCATTTTTCAACAATTGATAGGCTTGGCTTTGACTGCAAGGAATGTACTCCTTCTCTCAAAATTCACAGAATACTCCACCTTTTTACTCCACCCAGGCTCCCTAAAGACTTTCCAGCATTGAACAGGCAAGAGAGGGATCAGGTACTGAAAGCCACACAGCTTACCAGTTGCATTCAAGCCACAGGACTGAGGATCAATGATGGATCAATCAGTTCTGAAAGCAAACCCTCAAACAGCTCGACAGAAACTGAGTTGTTGTGAGTTTTCCAAGTTGTACGGCCACATTCACTGGACCAAATTGGGCACAAATACCCAATACACCCAAATGTGAACGGTAGTGGGGTTGGTGGAGGACTGATTTTGTAATTTGGGAGTTGTAGTTGCTGGGATTTATAGTTCACTTTTAATCAAAGAGCATTCTGAACTCCACCAGCGATGGATTTGAACCAAACTTGGCTCCCATGACCAACAGAAAACACTGGAAGGGTTTGATGGGCATTGACCTTGAGTTTGGGAGTCGTAGTTCACCTATATCCAGAGAGCACCGTGGACTCATGCAATGGTGGATCTGGACCAAACTTGGCACACATACTCAATATGCCCAAATGTAAACACTGGTGGAGTCTGGGGAAAATAGAATCTTGACATTTGGGAGTTGTAGTTGCTGGGATTTATAGTTCATTACAATCAAAGAACATTCTGAACTCCACCAACGATAGAATTGGCTCAAACTTCCCACATGGAATCCCCATGACCATCAGAAAATACTGTGTTTTCTGATGGTCTTTGGTGACCCCTCTGACACCCCCTCGCGGCCCCCAGGTTGAGAAACACTGGGTTAGTGTGTCTGTTTCATATTTAGTATTTTAAGATGTGATAGTTTTTGTGTTGTGTATTATGAAAATGTTTCTATGGATTTACACTGAATTATTTCTATAATTGTGTGTTCTTAGTTCTGTACATTAATGTAGGTGCGTCTTAGGTTAGAGTGTCTGTTTCATATTTAGTATTTTAAGATATAATAGTTTTAGTGTTGCCTATTATGAAAAAGTTTCTATGGATTTAACCTGAATTATTTTAATACTAATGATGTTCGATGTTGTTTTAATATTTGTATATTTTAAACTGTATTCTAATACTTTTATGTTATGCTGCTTTGAGTCTCCTGTGGGAGAGATAAAGCAGGGTATAAATAAAAATAATTATTATATTATATTATTATAATAAAAATGGAAAAAGGAAGCTTTCAGAGAAATAAGCATGCCACTCTTGTTTCAGCATAAAAGGGGAGAAGAAGAAATCTAGCAGCAGTGTGTCTGTTTCATATTTAGTATTTTATATTATGGAAATGTTTTCTTTGCATTAGCTTGGTATTTTCTATTTTTATGACTTCTCAGATTAAGGATTTAATCTGAATTGTTATAACTGTTTTAATACGAATGATGTTTGATGCTGTTTTAATATTTTAATTGTATTCTAATACTTTTCTGTATGTAATTTCTGTGTTCTCAAATAAAATGCTGTGTCCAGGTTGGTTCTTCAGACTACTTTAACCAGAGAAATCAGCCATAGCAGAGCACCTGATGAACCAACCTGGACACAGCATTTTATTTGAGAACACAGAAATGCTGGACCACTCTCACAACCACCATGTCAGACTACACAGAGAAGCCATCGAAATCCACAAGCATGTGGACAATTTCAACAGAAAGGAGGAAACAATGCAAATGAACAAAATCTGGCTACCAGTATTAAAAACTCTAAAATTACAACAACACAATAACAGAGAGGAAACAAACATGGACATCTAACCACCTCTCAACAAAAGTTTGCTCTAGGCACTGTCAGGCCATTATATGCTAATCAAGGTGGTCAGTTGAAACATTCACACCTAGCTCCAACAGACAAGAGTTCTTTGCCCCACCCTGGTCATTCCACAGATATATAAACCCAATTTTCCTAGTTCCAACAGACCTCACAACCTCTGAGGATGCTTGCCATAGATGCAGGTGAAACGTCAGGAGAGAATGCCTCTAGACCAGGGGTCCACAAACTTTTAAAACAGAGGACCAGGTCACAATCCCTCAAACTGTTGGAGGGCCAGATTATAATTTGAAAAAAACATGAATGATTACCTATGCATACCACATATCTTATTTGTAGTGCAAAAATCACTTTAAAACAATACAATAATTAAAATGAAGAACAATTTTAACAAATATAAACTTATTAGTATCTTAGTGGGAAGTGTGGGCTTGCTTTTGGCTCATGAGATAGGATTGTTGTCATTGTTGTTGTGTTCTTTCAAGTCGTTTCAGACAGGTTGACCCTGAGCGAGGGCCGCGTAAATGACCTTGGAGGGCCACATCCGGCCCCCAGGCCTTAGTTTGAGGACCCCTGCTCTAGACCATGGCCATATATCCCAAAAAAACCTACAACAACCCAGTGATTCCGGCCATGAAAGCCTTTGATAATACATTAATAACCATGCTACTCTTGCTTCATCCTCGTGGACAACAAGTTAAACATGAGCCAACAATGTGATGTGGCGGCAAAAAAAGCCAATGGGATTTTGGCCTGCATCAATAGGAGCATAGTGTCTAGATCTAAGGAAGTAATGCTACCCCTCTATTCTGCTTTGGTTAGACCACATCTGGAATATTGTGTCCAATTCTGGGCACCACAATTCAAGAGAGTTATTGACAAGCTGGAATGTGTCCAGAGGAGGGCGACTAAAATGATCAAGGGTCTGGAGAACAAGCCCTATGAGGAGCGGCTTAGGGAACTGGGCATGTTTAGCCTGAAGAAGAGAAGGCTGAGAGGAGATATGATAGCCATGTATAAATATGTGAGAGGAAGCCACAAGGAGGAGGGAACAAGCTTGTTTTCTGCTTCCTTGGAGACTAGGACGCGGAACAATGGCTTCAAACTACAAGAGAGGAGATTCCATCTGAACATTAGGAAGAACTTCCTGACTGTGAGAGCCGTTCAGCAGTGGAACTCTCTGCCCCGGAGTATGGTGGAGGCTCCTTCTTTGGAAGCTTTTAAGCAGAGGCTGGATGGCCATTTGTCAGGGGTGATTTGAATGCAATGTTCCTGCTTCTTGGCGGGGGGTTGGACTGGATGGCCCATGAGGTCTCTTCCAACTCTTTGATTCTATGATTCTATGATTCTATTCTATAAAAGAGGAGGGAGGAGAAACCTAGCAGCAGCTTTCAGAACAACTGATTTATGTTTGCATGAGCTTTTGTGGCTAACCCACACCTTTGGTCACCCCTCAGCTCTGGCCTGGCCCAGTGGTTTACATCTTCAACAGGAAGGAGCATGAGACCAGGAGAGGGAGGCAAAGTACAGGCAGCCGCTCTTATCATCTCTCTACCTTTCCTGACTGGGCAAAAGGACAGGCTCAAGGCCTTGCCAAAGAAGACAGAGGCACCTCTTTCCGCCTGCCTCCCTCCCTCCCTTAAAGAGACCAGGGCTGCGGAAAGGGTGCCAGCAGCCAGAAGCAAGTCTGGAGTTTCAACAGCCCTTGCGTAAGAGGTCACAAACAAGCCCAGTTTCAAAATAAGCCATGCAAGGCTGGAGCTGGAAAGGAGGCAGGAAGTGATGTGATCCCCTGGTGTCGCTAACCAGAGCGGCTGAGCAAAAAAGCACCCAGGCAAAGTTACAGATAAGAAAGGCACCGAGGAGGGAGCCCAGGGGAACAACCCCAAAGCCAGGCTGATGCCACAGGCTGCATCGTTGGCATTGCCAAAAAGTATTCTTGCTTTTTTAATGCATTCATAGAATCATAGAATCAAAGAGTTGGAAGAGACCTCATGGGCCATCCAGTCCAACCCCCTGCCAAGAAGCAGGAATATTGCATTCAAATCACCCCTGACAGATGGCCATCCAGCCTCTGCTTAAAAGCTTCCAAAGAAGGAGCCTCCACCACACTCCGGGGCAGAGAGTTCCACTCCTGAACGGCTCTCACAGTCAGGAAGTTCTTCCTAATGTTCAGATGGAATCTCCTCTCTTGTAGTTTGAAGCCATTGTTCCGCGTCCTAGTCTCCAAGGAAGCAGAAAACAAGCTTGCTCCCTCCTCCCTGTGGCTTCCTCTCACATATTTATACATGGCTATCATATCTCCTCTCATCCTTCTCTTCTTCTCTTCTCATTCAAATAGAAATGATCACTTTTTATGCTAGTATTGTGATCACAACTCTTAACTCTGTGGTTTGGTTTTTAATGTTTTTAACAGATAGTCACAATCTGAGAACTCAGGTGCCTTGCAAAGCCCAAGTGTAAAATGTGCCAAGACCTGCAAATCCACACACTGTGTATGCCAAGAGATCTGCTGAAACCACTACAATCTGAATGCAGGAGCATCGATGTTTCCAATCCTTCAGAACAAGGGATGGGCTGAGAAGACATTGCTTCAAAGACACAGTTGGGAATGAAATCTCCTTTTTGTCAAAGGCTTTCATGGCTGGAATCACTAGGTTCTTGTAGGTTTTTTCGGGCTATAGGGCCATGTTCTAGAGGCATTTCTCCTGACGTTTCGCCTGCATCTATGACAAGCATCCTCAGAGGTAGTGAGGTCACTGCCTCTGAGGATGCTTGCCATAGATGCAGGCGAAACGTCAGGAGAAATGCCTCTAGAACATGGCCCTATAGCCCGAAAAAACCTACAAGAACCTAAATCTCCTTTTATTTATTATTATTTAATTCAGGTACTTCTACCCCGCCCTTTTCAACCCCCGAGGGGGGACTCAGGGTGGCTTACAAAAAAGGCACAATTCAATGCCTACACAAAATACACATACGTACAAAGCAGCAGTTAAAACAATTATCACAGTTAAAATAGTCGGTATATAACACAATCAATAAAAACTAATCTCATGTTCAACATTCAGAGTTCCATAGTTCCATTCCATTTTGTCAATTCCTGTCCATCGTCAAAGTCCTTTCTTTATCTGCTAGATTGTCCGAATGCCTGGTCCCAAATCCATGTTTTCAGTTTTTTCCTAAAGGCAAGGAGGGTTGTCGCTGATCTAATTTCCCCGGGGAGTGAATTCCAAAGGTGAGGGGCCACCACCGAGAAGGCCCTGCTCCTCGTCCCCGCCAATCTCGCTTGTGATAAAGGCGGAGTCGAGAGCAGGGCCTCCCCAGAAGATCTTAAGACTCCGAGGTGGGACGTAGAAGGAGATCCATTCGGACAGATAGACTGGGCCGGAACCGTATAGGGCAGTGGTTCTCAACCTGGGGTCCCCAGATGTTTTTGGCCTTCAACTCCCAGAAATCCTAACAGCTGGTAAACTGGCTGGGGTTTCTGGGAGTTGTAGGCCAAAACACCTGGGGACCCACAGGTTGAGAACCACTGGTATAGGGTTTTGTAGGTTAAAACCAGCACTTTGAATTGTGCTTGGAATTGGATCGGCAGCCAGTGGAGCTGACATAACAAGGGGGTGGTATGCTCCCTGTATGACACTCCTGTAAATACTCTGGCTGCCTCCCGCTGGACTCTGAGTTTCCGAACAGTCTTCAAAGGCAACCCCACGTAGAGTGCGTTGCAGTAATCTATCCGGGATGTAACAAGAGCGTGGACCACCGTGGCCAGATCCGACTTCCCAAGGTACAGGCGCAGCTGGTGGCCAAGTTTCAATTTAACAGTTCATACTTTTCCAGTATGAACTGTTGTAATGACTAGCAATTGCAGAGACCTGTGCTTAGTGCCTGCCCAGTCAAACACTTGAGGGCTTAACGTCACACAACGCACCAAGGAAACACTATGAGCAACACTCAGATGTTGTGACTCATAGAGAGAGTGACCCTCCAGGCCTATGTCTCCAGCACTCTTGTACTTGTTATTGCCCAAAGCCAACAAAAATGAGCTTCACTCAGTTATAATACCCATTTAACTGTCATAGGGAAATGATTTTAGAGGTTTTAGTTTGAGTAGATACTGAAATTTTAGGTTAGAGGGCTCTAGTAGCACCATACAAAGGGCTGCAGTTTTCCAGTTGAGGATCCTCATCTAACTACAAATCCCAGGATTCCATAGATAAAGCCATTGCAGTTCAAAGTGGGATCAAACCACTACAACTGTGTAATGTGGATGCACCTCAAGACTGGGGAACAAACACTTAATAAATAATAATAAACTTTATTTATTCACCGGGATTGTGGCGCAGCTGGCTGAGTGTCAGCTGCATTAAGATCACTCTGACCCAAAGGTCGTGAGTTCGAAGCCAGCCCGGGTTGGAGTGGGTTTCCAACCAACTGTGTAGCCTGTTGTCAACCTTTGCAACCCGAAAGACAGTTGCATCTGTCAAGTAGGAAAATTAGGTACCACCTTGTGTGGGGAGGCTAAATTAACTAATTTATGAGGCCATAAAAAAGACTCTAGGAAAAATCACTCCAGCAAAGCATGCGGGGAATGCGGAAGTACTTCATCAGTGTCGCAGATGGACGATGAAAGCGACAACTCCCTTGGCGGCCAGAAAAAGTTAAATAGCCTCTATGTATGTCTGTATATGTTGTATGTCAATTGGCATTGAATGTTTGCCATTTATGTGTACACTGTAATCCGCCCTGAGTCCCTTGCAGGGTGAGAAGGGCGGAATATATATACTGTAAATAAATAAATAATATCCCACCACCATCTTCCCAGTGGGAACTCGGAGTGGCTTACATGGGGCCAAGCCCGAACAACATATTACAGCAATAAAATCAAAGCATAAACAACAAACAACAACAACATCAAAATTACATAAGAAAAAAATGTCATAAAATAACATTCTAATAAACAAAATCACAGTAACATGTAAAGGATAAAACAATTAAAAGACTGTAATGTGATAAAATAGGAGCAGGACATTTATGGGGAACTCATAAAATACACAGAGTTGTGAGGCTAAACTTCCCATTTGGAGGGTGCGAGCTCCAGTAGCGAGCTCCAACTCAGTCCTATCCAGAGGCATATGATGACCAACACCTCAGTCCACACAACAATTGGCTGTGCTGAATTATGGGAACCATGGTCCCCACACACAAATAGAACGCATTGCAATGTGCTGGAACAGGTTTGTTTACATGTGCTGCCAGAAGTAAGAGAGATAGATCTATAGCCCTAGACCAGTGGTTCTCAACCTGTGAGTCCCCAGGTGTTTTGGCCTACAACTCCCAGAAATCCCAGCCAGTTTACCAGCTGTTAGGGTTTCTGGGAGTTGAAGGCCAAAACACCTGGAGACCCACAGGTTGAGAACCACTGCCCTAGACCAAGAAAAGGCCAGTGGTTCTCAACCTGGGGTCCCCAGACCTTTTCAGCCTTCAACTCCCAGAAATCCTAATAATAATAATAATAATAATAATAATAATAATAATAATAATAATAATTTATTTATATACCGCTCCATCTCCCCGAGGGGACTCAGAGCGGTTCCCAGGTAACATCACAAAACATACAAAGTAAAAACAACATAACCACAAGATTAACAAAACAAAATATAAGCATAAAAATCGCCGCCATAACACACATATATTAAAAGTAATCCTGCCCGTTCAAACTTGTAAAGTGGCTGGGAGTTGTAGGCCATAAACATCTGGGGACCCCAGGTTGAGAACCACTGCTCTAGGCTTTAGAACAGTGGTTCTCAACCTGTGGGTCTCCAGATGTTTTGGCCTTCAACTCCCAGAAATCCAAACAGCTGGTAAACTGGCTGGGATTTCTGGGAGCTGTAGGCCAAAACACCTGGGGACCCACAGGTTGAGAACCACTGCCTTAGAAGAAAAGCCTGAAACTCAGCACCAAAAAAAATCAAAATTTAAACAACACAGAGCATATTAGGCATTTATTCGTTGACACCTGTTGCCTTCATGACTCCATTCCTTGACACTCTCAAACCCCAAGTCAGCTCTCCCATTCAAATATCTCTAACTGAAGGATCCCAACCCATGATCTCAAACAGCCCCTCTCCTTATTCACTTGAGGGATCTCATTTCCTTCATGCAATCAGCTGACACCCGGAATTCCGCATTTCTCCATCCGTCAGTTCCTCCCATACAACGCACATCCAAGCTTCGCCTGATCCTTAGGAAACCCCCTCAGATATATGTAGACCAAGGCTTATCACTTTCTCAACACTGCTATTTGAAATCATGGGAGACACTTGTACGCAAAGTCACACTGGATCCCCCCCTTCCTACACACTTCAAAACTAGAAGGGGTCCAGAGAAGGGCAACCCAAAATTGGCTTGGAAGTCAAGACCAAGAGAGGCTTAGGTACCTGGATATGCTTAACTTGGAGAAGAAAAGATTGAGAGAGGACACGAGAGCCATGTATAAATGTATGAAAAGAGGTCAATGTTGAAGAAGGAACAGACCTCAATACCTCTGAGGATGCTTGCCATAGATGCAGGCGAAACGTCAGGAGAAAATGCCTCTAGAACATGGCCATATAGCCCCAAAAAACCCACAACAACCCAGTGATTCTGGCCATGAAAGCCTTCGACAATACATTGAACAGGCTTGTGTTCTGCTGCAGAGGAGGAAGGGACACAACGGAGCCATAGATTCGAACTGCAGAAAGGGACCTTTCAACTAAACGTTGGGAAGATCTTCCTAATGATAAGAGCTGTTCTAGAGTGGAATACACTGTCGCCTGAGTGTCTGGAGGAGTCTCCTTCACAGGAGATGTTTAAGCAGAGGCTGGATGGCCATTTGTTAGGAGTGCTCGGACTGTGCGTAGCAGAATGGGATTGGACTGGATGGCCTAACTCTTATGTTTCAGAGGTGGTTGACTACAACATCTTGTTGAATTGAAATGAGTGATGACTGATGTTCCCTAAGAATGAAGGGACTAGATTTGAAACCAAGAGGTCAGGAAAAGGAAAGTCATGTAAAAGATAAACAAGATTTTGAATGGTCATCTCTTGACAATGCTTTAGTCATGTAGTCCTGCATGGAAGAATGGGATGGGACTGAATGGCCTTGGGACTTCACCAAACTACAAATCTCAGGATTTCCTAGCATAGAACCATGGGAGTTCTAGTAAAGGTAAGTAAAGGTAGTCCCCTGACATTAAGTCCAGTCATGTCTGACTCTGGGGTGTAGTGCTCATCTCCATTTCTAAGCCGAAGAGCCAGCGTTGTCCGTAGACACCTCCAAGGTCATGTGGCCGGCATGACTGCATGGAGCGCCCATGTTTTCGAACTGTTAGGTTGGCAGAAGCTAGGGCTGACAGCAGAAGCTCACGCCGCTCCCCGGAATCCAACCTGCGACCTTTTGATCAACATGCTCAGCAGCTCAGTGCTTTAACCCACTGCGCCACCTGGGGCTCTATGGGAGTCCTAGTGGGGTCAAAATGCACTCATTCTACAATACAGAAGCACCCTAAGTTCCCAGTATCCCTTTGCAATATAAATGTACATGCAAGACAAGAACAGCTGACATGACGGACTAATAGAAGCCTATAGGCAGCTGTATATTAAACAGCATAATACAATACAATATCATACCATATACATGCATCTGGGAAACAAGAGCATTTGACACCATTGGGAGTTGCAGTTCGCCGAAGCCCATTCCCTATCCAGTAACAATCCTTGAGGCCCTGGTGGAACTACATCTCCCGGGACCGTATCCCTTATGTTTCTCAACCTGGGGGTCGGGACCCCTGAGGAGGTCGCGAAGGGGTGTCAGAGGGGTCGCCAAAGACCTTCAGAAAACAGTATTTTCTGATGGTCATGGGGATTCCATGTGGGAAGTTTGAGCCAATTCTATGGTTGGTGGAGTTCAGAATGTTCTTTGATTGTAGTGAACTATAAATCCCAGCAACTACAACTCCCAAAAGTCAAGGTCTATTTTCCCCAGGCTCCACCAGTGTTCACATTTGCGCATATTGAGTATTTGTGCCAAGTTTGGTCCAGATCCATCATTGCGTGAGTCCACAGTGCTCTCTGGATGTAGGTGAACTACAACTTCCAAACTCAAGGTCAATACCCAACAAACCCTTCCAGTGTTTTCCGTTGGTCATGGGAGTTCTGTGTGGCAAATTAGATTAAAATCCATCGCTGGTGGAGTTCAGAATGCTCTTTGATTATAATAATAATAATAATAATAATAATAATAATAATCTTTTATTTATAACCCGCTACCATCTCCCGAAGGACTCGGTGCGGCGTTCAAGAGGCCAAGACCCAATACATCAATAAACAACACAACAACAATACATCAATAAATAACTCAAGCAATAGACATTAAAACAGCACAACACAATTTAAAATCAGTGTCAGGGCCAGTTGTAATGCATTAAGAAATTTAAAAACTGGGCATTACCGGGTAAAGTGGATAGGTATTTTTGGAGAAGATAGGGCGTGCAGACAATCCTAGATTTCTAATAAAGTGCATTTGGGACAAGTGCTTTGGGGTTTCCTATTCTGGGAAGGCACACTGGAACAGCCACGTTTTCAAGCTCCTCCTGCCAGCGTCGGGGCGTGCCTGATATCCTTGGGGATTGAATTCCAGAGTCAAGGGGCCACCACTGAGAAGGCCCTGTCCTGTCCCTACCAATCATGCTTGCGATGCAGGCGGGATCACGAGCAGGGCTTCCCCGAAAGATCGAAGAGATCGTGTGGGTTCGTATACAGAAATGCGGTCACGCATAGATGAACTATAAATCCCAGCAACTACAACTTCCAACTACAACTCCCATCGCTTTGTATGGAGCTGAAATATGGGGTGAGCAAGACCTTTTATTGGTAGAAAGATTCCAACTGCGCCACCTGAAAATTAGCTTAGGTGTGGAGAGATCATCCCTGTCAGCTGCAGTGAGAGCAGAGATGGGAGTACCCCCTATTTCCACGGTAATCCTGAAGAGGCAGATCAATTGGTGGTACAAAATAAGACAAACGCATTTGAGCAGCTCGACATTAAGTCCAAGTTGGGACGACATCAGAATATTCCCTATACGAGGAGAACCTGTGGGTGCCATGAGGTAGATGCAGAAGTGGAGGACTCAGAACATTTTTTCTTAAAATGTCCCTACTACAATAGGATCCGATCTTACTACCTAGAGCCTCTGCTGGAGAATCATACTCATTTAGAGAATAAGGAGAAATTGCACATCCTCCTTCAGGGTTCAGACAAAAACTCTATTTTAAAATTGACCCTTTTCACGCAAAAAGCACTGGCCATCCGCGAGAAGATGGAAGCAGAGAGAGAGGTGACCTTGCTGCCATCAACAAAATTCAAACTTAAAAACTTAATATGGACATGCCACTAGTTTTACCTACCCCTGCCCAAACCCTACTTTAAGGAATGAATCCATTTTTAATATTTTAATTTTTTTTATCTTGTAGTTGCACAATCATTTAGGAGTGGGTTGACAGGCCAGTAGGCCGGGATGCCTTGTATTCATATATGGTTTTACTGTATGTATGGGCAAGTGTGTATGTTTTTGTATGTTTTGCATGTTTTGATATGGTCAAAATTGACTAATGAATAAAGAATTGTTGTTGTTGTAACTCCCAAATTACAAAATCAATCGTCCCCCAACCCCACTAGCATTTACATGTGGGTGCACTGGGTATTTATGCCCAGTTTGGTCCAGTGAATGAAAATACATCTTGCATATCTGATATTTATATTATGATTTATAACAGTAGTAAAATGACTGTAAAATGACTGTAGCAACGAAAACAATGTTATGGTTGGGGATCACCACAACATGAGGGACTGTATTATGGGGTCACAGCATTAGGAAGGTTGAGAACCAGTTTACCGGCCCAGTTTACCTGTCCAAACATATTCTCCCCTATGAACCATCAAGATTGTTAAGATCATCTGGAGGGGCCCTGCTCTCGGTCCCACCAGCCTCACAAGCGCGTCTGGCAGGGACGAGGGACAGGGTCTTCTCGGTGGTGGCCCCTCGGCTCTGGAACTCTCTCCCACTGGAGATCAGAACTGCCCCTTCTATCTTGACGTTCAGGAAACAGGTGAAAACTTGGCTCTGGAAATTGGCATTCGACGAGTGTGTCAATATTCCGTGATATGGATGGATGACGACGAACAACGATTTTATTGTGACGACTGACCATTGTAATTATATGGCTGCATTTTACTATTTTAATGTTTTTAGTCCAATATGCAATATGATGTTTTTTTAATGACTGTTTGTGATATTATGTTGGAAACCGGTCTGAGTCCCTCGGTGGAGGTGAGAAGACCGGCATACAAAACTGCTAAATAAATAAATAATAGTAAGATGACTGTTATGAAGTAGCAACAAATAATAACAGTGTTATGGTTGGGGATCACCACAACATGAGGGACTGTATTGAGGGGTCACAACATTAGGAAGGTTGAGAACCACTGCCTTATGTAAAGACTAGCTGTGCCCTGCCACGCGTTGCTGTGGCCTATAGTAAGACTTTCAAAGTAGAGGTAGATATCTGGACTATTATGAAAGTGAGGTACGTACTATTCCTTCCCCCTTCCTCTCCTTTCTTCCTTCTCTACCTCTTTCATTCCTTCTTTGGCTCTTTGGTTTCATCCTTCTTTCTTTCCTTCATTCCCTCCCTGTTTCCTTCCTCTACTTCTTCGTCTCCTTCTTCCCTCCCTGTTTCCTTCCATCTTTCACTTTTTATTTCGTTTTTCCTTCCTTCCTTCTTTCCTGCCTTTCCTTCCCTTTTTCTTTCCTTTCTCTTTTCTCTTCCTCCTTCCTTCAGTACCTCTTTATTTCCTTCCTTCCCAATGCCCACCAAACCCTTTTAGTGTTTTCTGTTGGTTAGGGGAGTCCTGTGTGCCAAAATTGGTTCAATTCCATCATTGCTGGAGTTCAGAACGCTCTTTGATTGTAGGTGAACTATAAATCCCAGCAACTACAACTCCCAAAAGTCAAGGTCTGCTTTCTCCAGGCTCCACTAGCGTTCACATTTGCGCATATTGAGTATTTGTGCCAAGTTTGGTCCAGATCCACCATTGCGTGAGTCCACAGTGCTCTCTGGATGTAGGTGAACTACAACTCCCAAACTCAAGGTCAATGCCCACCAAATCCTTCTAGTGTTTTCCGTTGATCATGGGAGTCCTGTGTGCCATGTTTGGTTCAATTCCATCATTGAAGGAGTTCAGAATGGTCTTTGATTATAGGGGAACTATAAATCCCAGCAACCACAACTCCCAAATGACAAAATCATAATTTTTGAGTGATGGTCACTCCTTGTGTAGTGAGACATTTTGTTGCCAAATTTAGTGTGATTTCACTCATTGGTTCTTTTGTTTTTAAGGTACTCATTATGCACAGAGCATTTTTATATATAGACAGATAGATAGATTGCACTGAATGTTTTTGCTTTATCAATGTATGTATTTTGTTTCGGCATCGAATTGTGCCGACTGTGTATACTGCCCTGAGTCGCCTTCGGGCTGAAATGGGCGGGATAGAAATAAATGTAAATAAATAAATAATAATGTAATGTAGCAACAAAAACAATGTTATGGTTGGGGGTCACCACAACATGAGGGACTGGATTAAGAGGTCACAGCATTAGGAAGGTTGAGAACCACTGCCTTATGTAAAGATTAGAGAGAGGGGGGAAGGAAGGAAGGAAGGAAGGAAGGAAGGAAGGAAGGAAGGGAGAGAGGAGTGTGGCCTAGCTTCCTTCCCCCGAAATTATTCTGGAATACCCTCCCCAAAGACAGGCCCCTAAGTTGACAGTCTTTAGAAAGAACTTGAAGACCTGGCTGTTCCCAGAATAGGAAAACTCCAAAAACAAGTCCCAGAAGCACTTTATTAGAATTAAGATTGCTGCACCTACCCTGAAATCTTACATATCACCTGTCACATCAGCACTTTTAATCTGTACCCATTACTCTGGCCCGGCCCAGTTTTATTGTGTCTTGGTGTATTGTTTATTGCTTGTTGTTTAATATTGCTTTAACTGTTTTAATATGCTTTAGGTGTTGTATTGTTGTGTTCTGTTTTGAGGCCTTGGCCTTTGTAAGCCGCACCGAGTCCAATCATAGAATCATAGAATCAAAGAGTTGGAAGAGACCTCATGGGCCATCATCCAGTCCAACCCCATTCCGCCAAGAAGCAGGAATATTGCATTCAAATCACCCCTGACAGATGGCCACCCAGCCTCTGTTTCAAAGCTTCCAAAGAAGGAGCCTCCACCACACTCCGGGGCAGAGAGTTCCACTGCTGAACGGCTCTCACAGTCAGGAAGTTCTTCCTCATGTTCAGGTGGAATCTCCTCCCTTGTAGTTTGAAGCCATTGTTCCCTTGCGTCCTAGTCTCCAGGGAAGCAGAAACCAAGCTTGCTCCCTCCTCCCTGAGGCTTGCTCTCACATATTTATACATATTTATACATCTTCTTCGGGAGATGCTAGCGGGGTACAAATAAAGTTAATAATAATAATAATAATAATAATAATAATATGGTCAAAATTGACTAATCAATAAAGAATTATTGTTGTTATTGTAACTCCCAAATTACAAAATCAATCCTCCCCCAACCCCACTAGCATTTACATGTGGGTGCATTGGGTATTTGTCCCCTGTTTGGTCCAGTGAATGAAAATACATCTTGCATACCAGATATTTACATTTATAAGAGTAGTAAAATGACTGTTATGAAGTAGCAACAAAAACAGTGTTATGGTTGGGGGTCACCACAACATGAGGGACTGTGTTAAGGGGTCACAGCATTAGGAAGATTGAGAACCACTGCCTTATGTAAAGATTAGAGCAGTGGTTCTCAACCTGGGGTCCCCAGATGTTTTTGGCCTTCAACTCCCAGAAATCTTAAGAGCTGGTAAACTGGCTGGGATTTCTGAAAGTTGTAGGCCAAAAACATCTGGGGACCCCAGGTTGAGAACCACTGGATTAGAGAGAAAGGGAAAGGAAGGAAGGGAGAGAGGAAGCGAGGAGTGTGGCCTAGCTTCCTTCTCCGGAAAGTGAGGCCTGGGCCTGGAGTAGAGGGAGGGCGGCCGCGGCCTGCTCACCGATCTCTGGAGCTCCCCGAGCCAGAGGCTGGCGCGCTCCTTCCCGCTGGGGTCCGGGTCGTGGTAGAGGGCCTGCACGGCCTGGTAGACCACCTGGAGGCCCGGCTTGGAGGGCCCGCTCCCCGCGCCGCCACCGCCGCCTCCGTTCCCCGCGCCGGGCCTCGGGCAGCCGCCGCCGCCGCCGCCCCCTCCTCCGCCGGGATCCATGCTCCTGCCTGAGGCGCACGCGGCCTGCTCTGCCTGCCTTCCTTCCTTCTCCTCAGGCCTCCTCCGGAGCCATCTCCCCGCCCTGGTCCGTCACCGGCCGAGAGAGAGAGAGAGAGGCAGGAAGCGCTTCAGGAGGAAGACGGTGCAACACGCAGGCCGCTCCCCACGGAAACCCCGCCCCCGCGCAACGCGTTCCGGACCAACCGCCCGCAGCGCGCTCTTGCTTCCACCCTCGGCAACGAGAAGAAGGCCCACCGCCTGCCACAGGGAAAAGGGAGCCGGGCCTCGAGGGAAGGAAGCGGGGAGGCGCCCTCGCGGGAACCGGCAGCCACGGGAGACGCACTTCCGGCGCCTCAGGAGGGCCGTCGTGACTTTGGGCCTCCGCGAAAAGGGCCCGGGTGGGAAACAGGCGCCCAGACCGGAAGTGGGCCGCTTTGGGGCGGGAGGCGGGAAAAAGGGAGGAAGGAAGGAAGGGAGAAGGGAGGGAGGGAGGGAGGGAGGAGGAGGCCTCAGGCTCAGGCCCAAAGTTACTTTCTCAAAAAGTTACTCTGGAAAGCCTCAAATGGAAGAAGGCAGACATGCTCAGGCCCAAAGTTACTTTCTCAAAAAGTAACTGGGAAGCCTCAGGCTCAGGCCCAAAGTTACTTTCTCAAAAAGCAACTGGGAAGCCTCAGGCTCAGGCCCAAAGTTACTTTCTCAAAAAGTAACTGGGAAGGCTCAGGCCCAAAGTTACTTTCTCAAAACGTAACTGGGAAGGCTCAGGCTCAGGCCCAAAGTTACTTTCTCAAAAAGTAACCTCAAAAGGAAGGATATAAGGAGGGAAAGAGGCACCCTCATGCTCAGGCCCAAAGTTACTTTCTCAAAAAGTAGCCCTGGAAAGCATCAAAAGGAAGGATGAAAGGAATCATGCTCAGGCCCAAAGTTACTTTCTCAAAAAGTAACCCTGGAAAGCATCAAAATGAAGGATGAAACGAATCAGGCTCGGGCCCAAAGTTACTTTCTCAAAAGGTAACTCTTGGAGGCCTCAAAAGGAAGGAAGGAGGCAGCCTCATGATCAGGCCTAAAGTTACTTTCTCAAAAAGTAACTCTGGAAAGCCTCAAAAGAAAGGATGAAAGGAAGGAAGGAGGCGGCTTCATGCTCAGGCCCAAAGTTACTTTCTCAAAAAGTAACTCTGGAAAGCCTCAAAAGGAAGGATGAAAGGAATCAGGCTCAGGTCCAGGGTTACTTTCTCAAAAAGTAACTCTGGGAAGGCTCAAAAGGAAGGATGAAAGGAATCAGGCTCAGGCCCAGGGTTACTTTCTCAAAAAGTAACTCTGGGAAGGCTCAAAAGGAAGGATGAAAGGAATCAGGCTCAGGCCCAAAGTTACTTTCTCAAAAAGTAACTCTGGGAAGGCTCAAAAGGAAGGATGAAAGGAATCGGGCTCAGGCCCAAAGTTACTTTCTCAAAAAGTAACTCTGGGAAGCCTCAAAAGGAAGGATGAAAGGAAGGAAGGAGGTGGCCTCATGCTCAGGCCCAAAGTTACTTTCTCAAAAAGTAACTCTGGGAAGCCTCAAAAGGAAGGATGAAAGGAAGGAAGGAGGCGGCCTCATGCTCAGGCCCAAAGTTACTTTCTCAAAAAGTAACTCTGGGAGGCCATGAAAGGAAGGAAGGAGACAGACACATGCTCAGGCCAAAAGTTACTTTCTCAAAAAGTAACTCTTGGAGCCTCAAAAGGGAGGAAAGTGGCAGACACATGCTCAGGCCCAAAGTTACTTTCTCAAAAAGTAACTCTTGGAAGCCACAAAAGGAAGGAGGCAGCCTCATGCTCAGGCCCAAGTTACTTTCTCAAAAAGTAACTCTAGAAAGCCTCAAAAGGAAGGAAGGAGGCTGACTCATGTTCAGGCCCAAAGTTACTTTCTCAAAAAGTAACTCTGGGAAGCCTCAAATGGAAAGAGGCAGCCTCATGCTCAAGCTCAAAGTTACTTTCTCAAAAAGTAACTCTGGGAAGCCTCAAAAGGATGAAAGGAATCAGGCTCAGGCCCAAAGTTACTTTCTCAAAAAGTAACTCTGGGAAGGATGGAAGGAAGGAGGCAGACACATGCTCAGGCCCAAAGTTACTTTCTCAAAAAGTAACTCTGGGAAGCCACAAAAGGAAGGATGAAAGAAATCAGGCTCAAGCCCAAGTTACTTTCTCAAAAGGTAACTCTGGGAAGCCTCAAAAGGAAGGATGAAAGGAAGCAGGGAGGCAGCCTCATGCTCAGGCCCAAAGTTCCTTTCTCAAAAAGTAACCCTGGGAAGCCTCAAAAGGAAGGATGAAAGGAAGGAAGAAGGCGGCCTCATGCTCAGGCCCAAAGTTACTTTCTCAAAAAGTAACTCTGGGAAGCCTCAAAAGGAAGGAGGCAGACTCATGCTCAAGCCCAAAGTTACTTTCTCAAAAAGTAACTCTTGGAAGCCACAAAAGGAAGGAAGGATGGGGGCGGCCTCATGCACAGACCCAAAGTTACTTTCTCAAAAAGTTATTTCTGAAACTACCAATCCAGTTACTTTTGAAACGAAAACTTCCAGATAGTTTTAAAATTACTGCTCTAGTTCTGAAACTACAGTTTTCAGTTCTGAAACAGCAGCTCCAGTTACTTTTGAAACTAAAACTTCTAGTTACTTCTGAAACTAGTTGCCAATTACTTCTGAAACTACAGCTTCCAGTTGAAACTACAGCTTTTTACTTCTGAAACTACAGCTCCAGTTGCTTTTGATACTTTGGGCAGTTGCAGCTGTCTCAACCAGAGCATTCTGAATGGCAGCTGTAACCCGAAAAAGTAACTTTACCAAAGTGGAAGAAGTACTCCATTCTCACACTTCCCTTACTATGGTTTTTAGTTTTGAATATGTTTTTTAATGAACTTTAACTTAATTGTTTTTAATACTAATGATATTTAATTCTGTTTTAATATTTGTATATGTATTATAATTCCATTGAAATGCTTTTAATGTAAGTAAAAGTCTCCTTGTGGAGAGAAAAAGTGGGATATCTTCAAACTGCAAGAAAGGAGATTCCATCTGAACATGAGGAAGAACTTCCTGACTGTGAGAGCCGTTCAGCAGTTGAACTCTCTGCCCCGGAGTGTGGTGGAGGCTCCTTCTTTGGAAGCTTTTAAACAGAGGCTGGATGGCCATCTGTCAGGGGTGATTTGAATGCAATATTCCTGCTTCTTGGCAGAATGGGGTTGGACTGGATGGCCCACGAGGTCTCTTCCAACTCTAGGATTCTATAATAATAATATCAAGAGTAGTAAACTGCTTAAAGTGCGAAAAACATAGCAAATACCGTAAAAACACAATCCAAAGCAGAAGAGAAAACTGGGAAAAGAAGGCTCTCCATGGACAGTTCCTGGGGAAAATTGAGAGCCAAATTGACAAAGAAAAAACATGGCTGTGGCTCACAAATGGAACTCTGAAAAAGGAGATGAAGGAGGGCCTGATTCTGGCAGCCTAAGAACAAGCCATTCGAACCAAGGCCATCAAAGCCAGAATTGAAAAGTTGAAAACAGATCCCAAGTGTAGACTCTGCAAGGAAACAGATGAAACGATAGATCACATCCTCAGCTGCTGCAAAAAGATTGTGCAGACAGACTACAAGCAGAGGCACAACACCGTTGCTCAAATGATTCATTGGAACTTGTGCCACAAACACCATCTGCCTGCGACAAAGAACTGGTGGGATCACAAGCTGGAAAAAGTTACAGAGAATGAACATGCCGAACTATTCTGGCACTTCCAGATTCAGACAGAGAGTTTTGGAGCATAATACTCCTGACCTCAGGATCGTGGGAAAAAACAAAGTATGGATCATTGATGTTGCAATCCCAGGTGACAGCACGATTTCAGAGAAACAACTGGAAAAGCTGACACGAGATGAGGATTTAAAAATCGAACTGCAAAGACTCTGACACAAGCCAGTCAAGGGGGTCCCAGTGGTGTTCGGCACACTGGGCGCAGTGCCTCAAGACCTTGGCATGCACTTAATCGGCGCTGACAAGATTACCATCGGCCAGCTGCAGAAGGCCACCCTACTCAGATCTGCACACATTCTCCGATACATCACACAGTCCTAGACACTTGGGAAGCGTCCGATGTGTGATCCAATACAACAGCCAGCAGAGTGACCTTGTTTTCTGTGTACTAATTTTGTCGTGTATCAAATAATAATACGATGTTATTGTTTTATTCACTTTTCCACAAAGCAAGTGACAATATAGTTTAAACGTCTAGGTAAAAATGTATTATTATTGCAAGTATTATTGTAATTATTAATAATAATAACAGAGTAATTGTTGTGCATAGTAATAATAATTCCAATATAGTAATAACAATGGAGTCATTGTTCTGAAATTATTATAATTATTAAAGTATTTTATTGCAAATATTATTATTGCTATCACTAATAATAATAGAGCCATTGTTATGCATAATAATAATAATTCCAATATAATAATAACAGAGTCATTGTTATGCAATTATTGTTATTGGAGTGTTTTTATTGTTATTATCAATAGTTTTTAATATTATTAATAGTAATAATATCCACCAATATTCCGTTTTCCGTTCTTGAGTTCAGAGTAGAGCATCTGTTTGGGAGATGGTGGTTGGGCATACGGACATCGTGGCTGGTCCAGCGGAGTTGATGGCGGAGGAGCATCGCTTCAATGCTGGTGGTCTTTGCTTCTTCCAGCACGCTGACATTTGTCCACTTGTCTTCCCAAGAGATTTGCAGGATTTTTCAGAGGCAGTGCTGATGGAGTCGTTCCAGGAGTTGGACGTGTCCAACTCTAACCCGATGAGCCTGCATTGTCCATAGACACCTTCAAGATCTTATGTTCAGCATGGAGCACCGTTACCTTCCTGCAAAAGAAGTACCTATTGATCTACTCACATTTGCATGTTTTCAAATTGCTAGGTTGGCAGAAGCTGGGCCTTACAGCAGGAGCTCACCCTGTTCCCCAGGTTCAAACCACCAACCTTTTGGTCAGCAAGTTTAACACGTCAGTGGTTCAACCTGCTATGCCAACCAGGGGGCCACTAAATACTACTACTGCTGCTATTATAATTAATAATAATTGGTCATTTCATTACAAGCTACTACTTCCCAGTGGATGTCGGGTGGTGCAATACCGGCTAAACAGTATAATTTCCCCAGCGGTTATTTATTTTTTTATTTATCGTGTCAGGAGCAACCAGACAGTTGTATTACATTTTTAACAAAACAAACAAACAAACAAAACACAAAGTTTGCAAACTTGGTAATTGATTAAATGTCCTTTGACCAGTATCTGGCCACTTGGAGTGCTTCTGGTGTTGCCGCAAGGAGGTCCTCCATTGTGACTGTGGCTGGGCTCAGGGTGCATTGCAGCAGGTGGTCTGCGGTTTGCTCCTCTCCACACTCGCATGTCGTGGATTCCACTTTGTGGCCCCATTTCTTGAGGTTGGCTCTGCATCTCGTGGTGCCAGAGCGCAATCTGTTCAGCGCCTTCCAAGTCGCCCAGTCTTCTGTGTGCCCAGGGGGGAGTCTCTCATTTGGTATCAGCCATTGATTGAGGTTCTGGGTTTGAGCCTGCCACTTTTGGACTCTCGCTTGCTGGGGTGTTCCAGCGAGTGTCTCTGTAGATCTTAGAAAACTATTTCTAGATTTAAGTCGTTGATGTGCTGGCTGGTACCCATACAGGGGATGAGCTGGAGATGTCACTGCCTTGGTCCTTTCACTATTGGCTGCTACTTCCCGGCAGATGTCAGGTGGTGCAATACCGGCTTAACAGTGTAATTTCCCCAGCACTGTTGGGCATAGACATCCTGTGATAATGCGGCATGTCTCATTCAGAGCCACATCCACTATTTTAATGTGGTGAGATATTTTCCACACTGGGCATGCGTACTCAGCAGCAGAGTAGCATAGCGCAAGGGCAGATGTCTTAACTGTGTCTGGTTGTGATCCCCAGGTTGTGCCAGTCAGCTTTTGTATGATATTATTTCTAGCGCCCACTTTTTGCTTGATATTCAGTCAGTGCTTCTTGTAGGTCAGAGCACGGTCCAGAGTGACTCCCAGGTATTTGGGTGCGCTGCAATTTTCCAGTAGGGTTCCTTCCCAGGTAATAATCCTCAGAGCTTGAGATGTTCGTCTGTTCTTAAGATGAAATGCACATGTCTGCATTTTAGATGGATGAGAAATCAGCTGGTTTCCCCTGTAATAGGCAGTAACAGCACCTAAAGCTTTGGAGAGCTTCTGTTCAACCATTTCAAAGCTCCCTGCTTGGGCGGTGATGGCACGATCGTCAGCATAGATGAAACTCTCTGTCCCTTCTGGCAGTGGCTGATCATTTGTTTGCATGTTAGACATTGATGGAGCAAGAACGCTCCCCTGAAGCAGGCCGTTCTTCTGTTTTCGCCATCTGCTTCTCTGGCCCTGGAACTCAACAAATAACAAAAGTGGCTAAAATAGGACTGAAGATTGAATACAGAATTAAGATATTAAGATAGAATGAAGAAACTGTTTAAAAGGATAGAGGGATGGGATTACAGCAATATTTTCACTGTGTGTTTAAGGGCCACTGCACACAGCCATATAACACAGAATTCTGGGCACCACAATTCAAGAGAGATATTGACAAGCTGGAATGTGTCCAGAGGAGGGCGACTAAAATGATCAAGGGTCTGGAGAACAAGCCCTATGAGGAGCGGCTTAGGGAACTGGGCATGTTTAACCTGAAGAAGAGAAGGCTGAGAGGAGATATGATAGCCATGTATAAATATGTGAGAGGAAGCCACAGGGAGGAGGAGGGAGCAAGCTTGTTCTCTGCTTCCCTGGAGACTAGGACGCAAAGGAACAATAGCTTCAAACTACAAGAGAGGAGATTCCATCTGAACATGAGGAAGAACTTCCTGACTGTGAGAGCCGTTCAGCAGTGGAACTCTCTGCCCCGGAGTGTGGTGGAGGCTCCTTCTTTGGAGGCTTTTAAACAGAGGCTGGATGGCCACCTGTCAGGGGTGCTTTGAATGCAATATTCCTGCTTCTTGGCAGAATGGGATTGGACTGGATGATGGTACCAGGAGGTCTCTTCCAACTCTTTGATTCTATATCAGGGGAGATAATCCACAATATCTGTTGTAGTAGAGTCTGCTGGCATTGGTGCATTTGTGTCAATAATAATAATAATAATAATAAGAAGAAGAAGAAGAAGAAGAAGAAGAATATCATTAAATTATCATCATGTTTATTTATATCTTGGTTTTTCTCTCCTCAAGGAGACTCAAAACAGCTTCAAATATTAATAAATGTATAGATTTGAAATAAAAAGAAAAACCTCCTGAGAAGGAGTCTCCTCTGAACTCTAGGGCCTCTTCTAAATTGCTATCAAATCTCTATTATCAAGTCAAATAATCCAGATTATCTGCTTTGAACTGGGTTATATAAATCTACACTGCCAGGTAATCCAGTTCAAAGCAGAGACGATAATCTGGATTTTATATGGCAGTGTAGAAGGAGCCATAGATCCCTTTCCTGTGAACTGTTGTCAAGCCAGGATTACATAGGCTGTTGCCATGGCAGCTAAATGAGCATCATACTGCTCCAAATTGCATAGTGTGCGCATGGGCCCCGGTTGCTAGCAATGAGTCATGCATTAAAAGCCTTTGAGAAGCACATTCTCCACAATTTCGTTCTGGAAACTGGTGGTTTGATGCCGCTTTTGTAAATACCTAGCATTAATACCTTGACATTCTCCGTGTGTAATTTTTTTGAAAAATAGCAAAACCCTAACCCTTCCCCACAGCCCTATATCCCAGAATATCAACGCAGAAAATCCCACAATATGTGCTTTGAACTGTGTTATCTGAGTCCACACTCAGATAATGTGGGATTTTCTGCCTTGATATTCTGGGATGTAGGGCTGCGTGGAAGGGCTCCTAGTAGGGTGCATCTACATACAATATAGAATGAATGCAGTTTGGCACCTGATGAACGAACAGGGCTCATGGCTGTGGACTTCTGGGAGATGTAGTTTTCCAAGGCCGAAGGTATTATTATTATTATTATTATTATTATTATTATTATTATTATTATTATTGCTGCTGCTGGAGACTACTCCAGCACATGTCCGCTTTTAAAAAGCCCAAAACAGATCATCAGCTAACTGAGCTGTGACACGGACACACAGCTGGTTTAAAGGAAGCATGAATAGTGACCATTAAAACTCTCCGAAAGTCTTTATTTTGAACTATATAATTTTATTTATTTATTTATCTCTCCGTATGGAGGGACTCAAAGCGGCTCACAATCAACAACATTACAACTTAAAATATACAATATACAATAGTAAAACAGCATATAATTATATATTATTATATGTTATGGAGCCCCCAGTGGCACAGTGGGTTAAACCACTGACCTGCTAAACTTGTTGACCGAAAGGTCTCAGGTTCAAATCTGGAGTGCAGCGTGAGCTTCCACTGTCAGCCCCAGCTCCTGCCAACCTAGCAGTTCGAAAACATGCAAATGTGAGTAAATCAATAGGTACTGCTCCGGCGGGAAGGTAACGGTGCTCCATGCAGTCATGCTGGCCACATGACCTTGGAGGTGTTTACGGACAACGCCGGCTCTTTGGCTTAGAAATAGAGACGAGCACTAACCTCCAGAGTCAGACACAACTGGACTTAATGTCAAGGGAAAACCTTTACATTTACCTTATATGTTATCTGTAGTAATTATATTTCACATATTAGTATAACTATATTACAATATTATTATTATATATTGTTATATTGTAGTATACTAGCTGTCCCCTGCCATGCGTTGTTGTGGCCCAGTCTGTGTATATGTGCTTTGTGTGTGTATATGTGTGTGTATATATTTGTGTATATATGTGTGTTTGTGTATATATGTGGTTTTGTGCATGCATAGCAATGTATTATTTATTTTTTTGGCTTTTAAGTCTCTTCTGCTATGTTTTTCAGTCTTTTTGTGGGTGATGGTCACTCATTGGCCTGACAGGTGTATTGCGTCTATTAATCCATTTCGTGTCTATTAATCCATTGGTTGTTGAGTTATGTTAATCCCACAAATAAACATTACATTTTTATTTATATAGACTAGTCGTCCCCTGCCACGCATTGCTGTGGCCCAGTCTGTGTATATATGTTTTGTGTGTATATATGTGTGTATATATTTGTGTTTATGTGTATATATGTGGTTTTGCGCATGCGTTGCAATGTATTGTTTATTTTTTGGCTTTTAAGTCTCTTCTGCTGTGTTTTTCAGTGTTTTTGTGAGTGATGGTCACTCATTGGCCTGATAATTGTTATTGTGTCCAAATTTGGTGTCAATTATGCTAATCCTACAAACGAACATTACATTGGGTTGTAGTAGGTTTTTTCGGGCTATATGGCCATGGTCTAGAGCAGTGTTTCTCAACCTGGGGGTCGAGACCCCTGTGGGGATCGCAAGGGAGTGTTAGAGGGGTCACCAAAGACCATCAGAAAACATAGTATTTTCTGTTGATCATGGGGGTTCTGTGTGGAAAGTTTGGTCCAATCGTTGGTGGGCTTCAGAATGCTATTTCATTGTGGGTGAACTATAAATCCCAACAATTACAACTCCCAAATGGCAAGGTCTATTTTCTCCAAACCCTACCAGTGTTCACATTTGGGCATATTGAGTATTTATGCCAAGTTTGATCCAGATTCATCATTGTTTGAGTCCACAGTGTTCTCTGGAAGTAGGTGAACTACAACTCCAAAAAACTCAAGGTCAATGTCCACCAGACCTTCCCAGTATTTTCTCTTGGTCATGGGAATTCTGTGTGCCAAGTGATTCAATTCCATCATTGGTGGAGTTCAGAAGGTTCTTTGATTTTAGGTGAACTATAAATCCCAGCAACTCCAGGATTACCAAATGACAAAATCAATCACCCCCAACCTCACCAGTATTCAAATCTGGGCGTATTGGGTATTTGTGCCAAATTTGTTCCAGCGACTGAAAATACATCCTGCATATCAGATATTTACATTACGATTCATAACAGGAGCAAAAATTACAGTTATGGAGTAGCAACGAAAATAACATTATGGTTGGGGGTCACCACAACATGAGGAGCTGTGCTAAAGGGTCATGGCATTAGGAAGGTGGAGAACTACTGGTCTAAAGGCATTCTCTCCTGACGTTTCGCCTGCATCTATGCAAAGCATCCTCTGAGGTAGTGAGATGCTTGCCATAGATGCAGGCGAAACATCAGGAGAGAATGCCTCTAGACCATGGCCATATAGCCCGGAAAAACCTACAACAACCCAGTGATTCCGGCCATGAAAGCCTTCGACAATACATTGATCATTACATTTTTATTTATATAGTATATATAAATAATTTAAGTAGTATATTACAGTATTATATTGCATTGCATTATAATATTATCCCTATTATATGTATATACAATTAGCATAACACAATATTAGTATTATACATTAATATATTGTACTATATCACTGTTCTTCAATAATATTAAATAAACAAACCAAGCAATGTTCCACCTGGTTCACCTTCCCTTCTACCCCTGCGCGGCCCCTTTAAGAGCTCCCCCCTCCTCCCTTTGGACTCCTTACAGGTGGTGCCTGGAGAAATGATACAACAAGGTTCGAAAGGGGCGGGGAAGAGGCTGAGTGAAGGGGAGAGGAACCAATAGAAAGCGTCCTAGGAGAGCGCTCAGCCAATGAGCGGGCGCCCAGGCAAGAAAGGGGCGGGGTTTACCCTGCCAGGTTAAAAACCCCGCGCTGGTGCAGCTTGCAGGTGAATGCTCCTGTCTGAGGTCATGGCGAAGAGGCCGGTGAACCCCCAGCACGGGGAGGACTTCTCCTTCGTTAGCCCGCTGGTGAAATACCTGCTCTTCTTCTTCAACATGGTCTTCTGGGTGAGTCTTGCAACATGGCTGGGTTCAGACGTGCATGTATACACGTGTCTAGAAAGGTTAACACACCTAGGCCTTTAAGGTTGCCTCTGGGGCATGGTCTCTGGATGCAGCCAACCACACTGTAGATTTAATAGTCTTCCAACATGGCTGGGTTCAGACGTGCATGCCTGTACACGTGTCTAGTGTACACGTGTCTAGAAAGGTTAACACACCTAGGCCCTTAAGGCTGCCTCTGGGGCATGGTCTCCCTGGGTGCAGCCATCCACACTGTAGATTTAATAGTCTGGCAACATGGCTGGGTTCAGACGTGCATGCCAGTACACGTGTGTAGTATACACGTGTCTAGAAAGGTTAACACACCTAGGCCCTTAAGGCTGCCTCTGGGGCATGGTCTCTCTGGGTGCAGCCATCCACACTGTAGATTTAATAGTCTTGCAACATGGCTGGGTTCAGACGTGCATGCCTGTACACGTGTCTAGCGCACACATGTCTAGAAAGGTTAACACACCTAGGCCCTTAAGGTTCTCTCTGGGGCATGGTCTCTCTGGGTGCAGCCATCCACACTGTAGATTTAATAGTCTTGCAACATGGCTGGGTTCAGACGTGCATGCCCGTACACGTGTCTAGTATACACGTGTCCAGAAAGGTTAACACACCTAGGCCTTTAAGGTTGTGTCTGGGGCATGGTCTCTCTGGGTGCAGCCATCCACACTGTAGATTTAATAGTCTTGCAACATGGCTGGGTTCAGACGTGCATGCCTGTACACGTGTCCAGCATACACGTGTCTAGAAAGGTTAACACACCTAGGCCTTTAAGGTTGTCTCTGGGGCATGGTCTCTCTGGGTGCAGCCTTCCATACTGTAGATTTAATAGTCTGGCAACATGGCTGGGTTCAGACGTGCATGCCAGTACACGTGTCTAGTATACACGTGTCTAGAAAGGTTGACACACCTAGGCCCTTAAGGCTGCCTCTGGGGCATGGTCTCTCTGGGTGCAGCCATCCACACTGTAGATTTAATAGTCTTGCAACATGGCTGGGTTCAGACGTGCATGCCTGTACACGTGTCTAGTGTACACGTGTCTAGAAAGATTAACACACCTAGGCCCTTAAGGCTGCCTCTGGGGCATGGTCTCTGGGTGCAGCCATCCACACTGTAGACTTAATGCAGTTTGATACTGTTTCTACTACCATAATAATAATAATACTAATAATAATAGTGTTGTCATGGCTAAGTTAATGTGTTTACATACTGTTTTAATGCATCTACACTATATTTAATGTGGTTTGATACCGTTTTAACTGCCATGGCTGAATTAATGCGGTTTGATACTGCTTTAATGCAGCTACACTGTAGATTTAATGCAGTTTGATACTGTTTCTACTGCCATAATAATAATAATAATTATCTATGCTGATGCTAGTTTCATCTATGCTGATGATCGTGCCATCACCGCTCAAGCAGGGAGCTTTGAGATGGTTGAACAGAAGCTCTCCGAAGCTCTAGGTGCTCTTACTGCCTATGACAGGGAAAACCAGCTGATCCTCAACCCATCTAAAACACAGACATGCGCCTTTCACCTCAAGAACAGGCAAACATCCCGAGCTCAGAGGATTATTACCTGGGAAGGAATCCCACTGGTGCATTGCAGCGCACCCAAATACCTGGGAGGAGTCACTCTGGACCGTGCTCTGACCTACAAGAAGCACTGCCTGAATATCAAGCAAAAAGCGGGTGCTAGAAACAATATCATACGAAAGCTGACTGGCACAACCTGGGGATCACAACCAGACACAGTGAAGACATCTGCCCTTGCGCTGTGCTACTCTGCTGCTGAGTACGCATGCCCAGTGTGGAACACATCTCACCACGCTAAAACAGTGGATGTGGCTCTTAATGAGACATGCCGCATTATCACGGGGTGTCTGCGCCCTACACCACGGGAGAAATTACACTTAGCCGGTATTGCACCACCTGACATCCGCCAGGAAGTAGCAGCCAATCGTGAAAGGACCAAGGCAGAGACATCTCCAGCTCATCCCTTGCTTGGGTATCAGCCAGCACGCCAACGACTTAAATCTAGAAATAGTTTTCTAAGATCTGCAGAGACACTCGCTGGAACACCCCAGCAAGCGAGAGTCCAAAAGTGGCAGGCTGAAACCCAGCACCTCAACCAATTGCTGATACCAAATGAGAGACTCCCCCCTGGGCACACAGAAGACTGGGCGACTTGGAAGGCGCTGAACAGACTGCGCTCTGGCACCACGAGATGCAGAGCCAACCTCAAGAAATGGGGCCACAAAGTGGAATCCTCGACATGCGAGTGTGGAGAAGAGCAAACCACTGACCACCTGCTGCAATGCAACCTGAGCCCTGCCACATGCACCAGGGAGGACCTTCTTGCGGCAACACCAGAGGCACTCCAAGGGGCCAGATACTGCTCAAAGGACATCTAATCAACTACCAAACTTGCAAACCTTGTGTTTTGTTTGTTAAAAAATGCAATGCAACTGTTAGGTCTGCTCCTGACAAAATAATTAAATAAGGGGTCTGTTTCAAAGGACATTTAATAGAACACCAAGTCTGCAAACTTTGTGTTTTGTCTGTCTGTTTGTTTTGTTCTGTTAGAAATGTAATACAATTGACTGGTTGCCCTCACACGACAAATAAATCCTAGATTTAATGTGGTTTCATAGAATCAAAGAGTTGGAAGAGACCTCATGGGCCATCCATTCCAACCCCATTCTGCCAAGAAGCAGGAATATTGCATTCAAATCACCCCTGACAGATAGCCATCCAGCCTCTGTTTAGAAGCTTCCTGTAGAGATGTGTTCATTATAAAGTGTTATTTATAATGTTTATTATAGAGTGTTAAATGTACTGTGTTTTAAACTGTATTTATGTATTACATTTATTGCCATGGCCTAGCTGTGAGGGATAGGTTGCCATGGTGACGAGACAAGGCAGCAGAGGAGGTGGGCGGAGCTAAAGGAGTAAAAGGTCTGAAAGTGGCAGTTAAGCTCCAGTCCGGTGGAGGAGACCCGGAAAAGAGCAGAGCCAGTTAAGGGCTCTGGGAAATAGCAGAGTCAAGAAAGGACTCTGGGAAAAGTAGTTCAGTCCGGTGGAAGAGACCCGGGGAAGAGGATAGCCAGTTAGGGCTCTGTTGTGAAGCTGTGAGAATTCAGTAGTTCCTAGAATTTGTGAATATTTCTTCAGCAAGAGAGCTGAAGGTGTTACCTTGTTAGATTGCTTAGGTTAAAAGAATCTAACAGAGGGGGTCTTCAGGATTGCCAGTAAGGAAAGACTGGTGATCAGTGGTTTGTTCCGAGTATAGGGCAAACAGTGTGGACATTCACAATAGGGAACTCTGAAGTAGTATAAGCACTTCACTAAGAAGAAGTTTGTAGAATTGTATCATCAGAAGCATGTATCTCAAACCAGCCATTTTGTAACATCAAGCCTTGTGCCAAGTTCAAATTCTCAAAACTGCAACAATTACATTCTGTTAGCAATAAAACTTGTTCTCTTTATATTTCAAACCTGCCTCCTCGATTGCTGTCATGCTTGGTGCATTCCACACTACCAAAGTCACCTCACAACACAACTAAAGATAAACAGAGACCTAAACCAGCGTCTCTAAACATATTGGTGGCAGCTTAATTGATATCTAAAAGAAGGTTCCTCACAGAATATTAGTGGCTATAAAGAAGATTAATACTTCCTCCCATAATTTTGGTGGCATCTAGTGAGATTTGCGCTGCTTCTTTACATTTTTTGTTGACAAGCGGTGGGATTAGTGCCTCTTTACATAATTTGGTGGCAGACGACGGGATTCGAGTAACAACTGATCGAGTGCCTTAAGTTTGATTTTAAAATAAGTTGTGAGGTAAAAGTTGCTGAAAAATGGCTACCAGGCGGCAGAGAAAGCTGGCTGAAGAAAGAGAGGGAGACATAGGGGAAAGTTCGGGCTCTGAGGCAGAGACAGAGCCAGTGCCTATGTCAGAAATGGCTTATAAATACAAACTGGAGATGGAGGAAAAACGATTAGAGATGAGACGATTAGAACTAGAGATGGAGGAAAAACAAAGAGAGAGAGAACAGGAGTTAGAATTAAAGAGAATGGAGTTTGAGCTAGAAAAACAAAGATTGACTTTGTCTCAAACATCCAGTGTTGTCCAGGAAGGGAGATCTGGAGTGGATACCCCAGATTTGACAAAGAAATTCCCAAAATTTACCAAAGGAGATGACCCAGAGAAATTCCTTATATCTTTTGAGAGATGTTGTCGAGATTTTGGGTTGGCTAAAGACAAATGGATGATATACCTAAGGCCTCAGATAAATGAGAAGCTTTTACAGATTTATGGACAGATGCCGGAGGAGTCTTGTAGAGACTATGATCTGTTTAAGAAGCAGGTTCAACAGGAATATAGATTGACTCCTGAATATTATAGATTTAAGTTCAGGACATTGAAGAAAGATAAAACACAAAGTTTTGCTCAGGTGGCCTCTAGATTGTCTCAACTGTTCGATAGTTGGATAAAGACGTCTGAGGTAGAAGATTATCATCAGCTGAGGGAACTTTTGAAATTGGAACAATTTTTCCAATTAGTTCCTTATGAAATTCGTTGGGTGATTCAAGATCGCAAGCCATCCACGATTGTAGAGGCAGCGGGTATGGCAGATCAAATAACAACCTTGAAAGAAGGATTTAAAAGGGAAGATCTACCAGGGGACAAAAGAACAGACAGGCAGCCATTTTATCCACAACAAACGCGCCCACAACATGAAAAGGGCTCTGACATAGAAAACACCATCTATAGGAGGCAGAGTGTAATAAGACCAACTGCTCCTGAGGTAAAACGTCGGTGCTATCAATGTGGAAAATTGGATCATATAAAATATCAATGTCCTCTGTTAAGGAATGAGAAAACAACCCTCTTTATAAATAAAATGAAAGAAACACCAAAGGCAGAACCGGTTACTGTTGCAAAGGAGAGTTCAAGCTCAGAGCCTGGAGAGAAACAATGTTTGTTCATCCTGTCAGGCAGCCCATCTAAGGACTATTTAGAAACCATTTCTATTGATCACAAAGACAGGAAAGGACTCCGAGATACAGGTTCCGAAATATGCATAGTGCATCCCGAAATAATACCTCAGAGATTTCAGCAGCCAACCTCTGAAATAAAATTAAAAGGTTTAGGTCCCGCGATCCCGACACCCGTGGTGACCTTGCCAATACAATATGAAGGATGGAAGGGTGTGTGGGATTTTGCAGTCAGTCCTGACATACCATACCAATGTTTAATTGGAAATGATTTGGCTGAGGAGATTAAATACTGTAAGATGGCTTGTGGGGAAAAAAAATGTATCAACAAAAGCCCTGAACAGAAAGCCCTGTGTTTTGCCATCCGACAAGATGGGGATGAGAGCCCAGAAGCCAGTGCTACAGTTGCTAAGGTTGTTGAGAAGACAGGAGGAGTTGAGGAAATTCAACAGGAACAAAGAGCAGAAGAACGACCCTATAGATTTATTGCTGGAGGTGGTGTTCCAAATATAAAGTCAGAAGTGTACAGCCAGGAGAGACCATGCAAACGAGGAACAAGCCCTGCAGCAGAGCCGATTCCAGTGGCTGATTATCTGAGAGCCAGTGAAGAGAGTATAGAAACAATAGGTCTGGAAAGACAAGTGATAAACTCTGAGGAGAAAGAGGAATCCTTGACCTTAAAAGATGTATTTCCTTCAGCTCCACATAAAGAAATTACCTCAGCCGAACTTTTCGACAAAAACAATAAAATAAAAGTAAAAGAGAAAGCTAAAGGAAAACAAACTCTGGATGTGACAGTAGGAGCTGATGCGAGTTCAGAATATCCAGGGGTCTTCTGTGAAACAAAGATCCATACATCTGAAGAGAAAGTGAACAGAAAGAGAAGATTTGGCCATGTGTCGGAAGAGAGATCTCCTTTATCCTTGAACGGAGAGGAAGGAGAGAATAAAAGCCAAGCTGATGGTCTGATAGGAGAGCTGATGTACGCAGACTATATTGGTGGTGATAAAAAGAAAAAGCTGCAATTTCTAGCTTTAAAAGTTTGTCCAGATAGCAGTGATGAGCTTGCCATGAAGAAGGACAATATTCGTGTTCGTTCTTCTAATGACAGTGAATTCTCTTCAGTGCCAAGAAAAGATGCTAAAGGAATTCCAGATTATTCACTACAACCTGATGCTTCATGGAAGCAAGCCATTGTTCAAGCCCTGAAAATCGATGGAAACAGAACTGTTCCTGATAATTGGAAGGTCAGATTAAAAGAAGATACCCCAGCAACAAAAAAGAGAGGAGAAAAGACTTGCAGACATCGTGTGAGGAAGAAAACCATATCTCCAGGTAATCGAAAAGACATCAAGAGACAAAAGAAGAAACCTAAAAAGAAGAAACGAAGAAGTGGAAAAAAGAAGCTAAAAGATCATCATAAAGAGACATTGCTGTAGACAGTTGGTCCAATACAACTGAGGTTGTGTTTGAACCATGGGACATTAGACACTAAGACATCTATGTCAATGATCAAATGTGGGAGTTTAACTATTGTGTGGGCTATTAACAAATTGAGACCATATGTATGGAGAAAAGTTGTGGTATGATATATAGATAAATGTCTTATAAATTAACCAGACTAGGTAGAAGGTCAATTATATATGTTAATGTATAAAGGTAATGTATGTGTAATATAGTATAAAATAGTATAGTGTAATATTTAAACCAAATGGGTATACTGTTTTATTATAGACTTATAAAATATAGGATGTTATTACAGTGGTGAACTGTATATGTTTCATACCATAGATATAAGATATAATCCCATTATAATAAAGTGTGGTAAGTATATATGTTTTACAATAGGCAATAAATATTTACAACTATATATATAAATATAGAAATGTTTAGATATATTGTTTAGGTATAAATATAAAAATGTGAGACTTGGATACCACATCCATAGATGATATTAGAATTTCGTAGGTTAAAGGTTTGTATATATGTGTAATTGAAATGTATTTAACCCTAATATGTTTTCCTTTCAGAATTGATATATATGTATTTATTGTTGGATAATATGTGGAATTATTTTTTTTGCCATTCTGGGACTGAGAATGGTCCAAAAAAATAATATTTCTGGGGAGGAAGGTGTAGAGATGTGTTCATTATAAAGTGTTATTTATAATGTTTATTATAGAGTGTTAAATGTACTGTGTTTTAAACTGTATTTATGTATTACATTTATTGCCATGGCCTAGCTGTGAGGGATAGGTTGCCATGGTGACGAGACAAGGCAGCAGAGGAGGTGGGCGGAGCTAAAGGAGTAAAAGGTCTGAAAGTGGCAGTTAAGCTCCAGTCCGGTGGAGGAGACCCGGAAAAGAGCAGAGCCAGTTAAGGGCTCTGGGAAATAGCAGAGTCAAGAAAGGACTCTGGGAAAAGTAGTTCAGTCCGGTGGAAGAGACCCGGGGAAGAGGATAGCCAGTTAGGGCTCTGTTGTGAAGCTGTGAGAATTCAGTAGTTCCTAGAATTTGTGAATATTTCTTCAGCAAGAGAGCTGAAGGTGTTACCTTGTTAGATTGCTTAGGTTAAAAGAATCTAACAGAGGGGGTCTTCAGGATTGCCAGTAAGGAAAGACTGGTGATCAGTGGTTTGTTCCGAGTATAGGGCAAACAGTGTGGACATTCACAATAGGGAACTCTGAAGTAGTATAAGCACTTCACTAAGAAGAAGTTTGTAGAATTGTATCATCAGAAGCATGTATCTCAAACCAGCCATTTTGTAACATCAAGCCTTGTGCCAAGTTCAAATTCTCAAAACTGCAACAATTACATTCTGTTAGCAATAAAACTTGTTCTCTTTATATTTCAAACCTGCCTCCTCGATTGCTGTCATGCTTGGTGCATTCCACACTACCAAAGTCACCTCACAACACAACTAAAGATAAACAGAGACCTAAACCAGCGTCTCTAAACATATTGGTGGCAGCTTAATTGATATCTAAAAGAAGGTTCCTCACAGAATATTAGTGGCTATAAAGAAGATTAATACTTCCTCCCATAATTTTGGTGGCATCTAGTGAGATTTGCGCTGCTTCTTTACATTTTTTGTTGACAAGCGGTGGGATTAGTGCCTCTTTACACTTCCAAAGAAGGACTCCGGGGCAGAGAGTTCCACTGCTGAACGGCTCTCACAGTCATGTTCCTCATGTTCAGATGGAATCTCCTCTCTTGTAGTTTGAAGCCATTGTTCCATTGCGTCCTAGTCTCCAGGGAAGCAGAAAACAAGCTTGCTCCCTCCTCCTCCCTGTGGCTTCCTCTCACATATTTATACATGGCTATCATGTCTCCTCTCAGCCTTCTCTTCTTCAGGCTAAACATGCCCAGTTCCCTAAGCCGCTCCTCATAGGGTTTCATACCATTTTAGCTGTCATGGCTGAATTAATATAGTCTGATACTGCTTTAATGTACCTACACTCTAGATTTAATGCAGTTTGATACTGTTTCCGCTGCCACCATAATAATAGTCATAATCATGCCATAGAAAAATTAATGCAATTACCTATGGCTTTAATGCATCTGCATTAGATTTAATGCGGTTTGATACAGCTTTAACTGCCATGGCTGAATTAATGCAGTTTGATACTGTTTCTACCGCCATAATAATACCGATGATGATGCCATGGCCGAATTAATGCAGTTTGATACTGCTACACTGTAGACTTAATGCAGTTTGATACAGTTTCAACTACCCATGGAAAAAAGTAATGCAGATTGATACTTCTGAATGTATTCGAATCGGATAAGAGATATTCAAGTCATATTATTATTTCCTCGTATCACAGATTTATAAGTATTATTGATTAGGGATTTGGATCATTGATTACTTGGATTCTACCTGAAAATATTGGAATCGCTTAGGCATGTACAAATACCAAGGATGGCCGCTGTTTACAAAGGTGCTGCACCGATCCCTTCTAATTACAATCCAATTATTACATTATCAAACTATTACTTTTCTCAGTTTGGAAGTCTGCCAGGTTTTAATAGCTGGAGTTTCGGACAATTGACGATTTTTTACTTTGATCCAAGAGTTTAGGAATCCTTCCAAGTGTCATCTTTTCTTTGGCAAGTTGAAATTAATTTATCAGTCCATAGATATTTTCCATAGAGGAGTTCTTGGTGGTATGAAGAGACTTCTGTCCCCATCCCAAAAAAGTCAAATGCTAACGTATGCTCAAACTTAGATATGTAGATGATACCATTTTGATGGCCGAAAGCAAGGAGGAACTGAGGAGCCTTCTGATCAAGGTGGAAGAAGAAAGGGCAAAAGCTGGGTTGCAGTTCAACAGGTGGCAAAACTATACAGAGGATCTGTGTAGGAAGGATAATAATATCGAGGATAGTTTTGATGGTCTGGTGAGTGAATTAGAACCAGACACCCTGAGGAGTGAGGTTGAATGGTCCTTAAAAACAAAGATGGCAGGGACCTAATAGAAGCTGAAGAGATCAAGAGAAGGTGGGGAGACTATACAGAAGATCTGTATAGGAAGGATAATAATATCGAGGATAGTTTTGACGGTGTGATGAGTGAATTAGAACCAGACATCCCGAGGAGTGAGGTTGAATGGGCCTTAAAAACAAAGATGGCAAGGACCTAATAGAAGCTGAAGAGATCAAGAGAAGGTTGCGAGACTATACAGAAGATCTGTATAGGAAGGATAATAATATAGAGGATAGTTTTGATGGAGTGGTGAGTGAATTAGAACCAGACATCCTGAGGAGTGAGGTTGAATGGGCCTTAAGAAGCATTGCTAACAACAAGGCGGCAGGAGGTGATGGGATCCCAGCGGAACTGTTTGAAATCTTGAAAGATAATGCTGTCAAGGTGATGCATGCCATATGCCAGCAAATATGGAAAACACAAGAATGGCCATCAGACTGGAAAAAACCAACTTATATCCCCATACCAAAAAAGGGAAATGTGAAAGACTGCTCAAACTTCCATACAGTGGCCCTTATTTCTCATGCCAGTAAGGTAATGCTCAAGATCCTGCAAGGAAGAAGACTCCAGCAATACATGGAGCGAGAGTGGCCAGATGCACAAGCTGGATTCAGAAAAGGCAGAGGAACGAGAGACCAGATTGTCAATATCCAAATGCTGGATAATGGAGGAAGGCAGGGAGGTTCAGAAAAACATATATTTCTGTTTCATTGACTATTCTAAAGCCTTTGACTGTGTGGATCATAATAAATTGTTGTTCCAGGGCCAGAGAAGCAGATGGCGGAAACAGAAGAACGGCCTGCCTCAGGGGAGTGTGCTTCCTCCATCCATGTTCAACATCTACACAAATGACCAGCCACTGCCAGAAGGGACAGAGAGCTTCATCTATGCTGATGATCGTGCCATTACCGCTCAAGAAGGGAGCTTTGAGATGGTTGAACAGAAGCTCTCTGAAGCCCTAGGTGCCCTTACTGCCTCTTACAGGGAAAACCAGCTGATCCCTAATCCATCTGAAGCGCAGACATGTGCTTTTCACCTTAAGAACAGACAAGCATCCTGAGCCCTGAGGATGACCTGGGAAGGAATCCCACTGGAGCATTGCAGCACACCCAAATACTTGGGAGTCACTCTGGGCCATGCTCTGACCTACAAGAAGCACTGCCTGGATATCAAGCAAAAAGTGGGCGCTAGAAACAATATCATACGAAAGCTGACTGGCACAACCTGGGGATCACAACCAGACGCAGTGAAGGCATCTGCCCTTGCGCTCTACTACTCTGCTGTTGAGTATGCATGCCCAGTGTGGAACACATCTCACCACGTTAAAACAGTGGATGTGGCTCTTAATGAGACATGCCACATTATCACGGGGTGTCTGCGCCCTACACCACTGGAGAAATTACACTGCTTAGCCGGTATTGCACCACCTGACATCCACTGGGAAGTGGCAGCCAATAGTGAAAGGACCAAGGCAGAGACATCTCCAGCTCATCCCCTGTTTGGGTATCAGCCAGCATGTCAACGACTTAAATCTAGAAATAGTTTTCTAAGATCTACAGAGACACTCACTGGAACACCCCAGCAAGCGAGAGTCCAAAAGTGGCAGGCTCAAACCCAGCACCTCGATCAATGGCTGATACCAATTGAGAGATTCCCCCCCCTGGGCACACAGAAGACTGGGCGACTTGGAAGGCGCTGAACAGACTGCGCTCTGGCACCACGAGATGCAGAGCCAACCTTCAGAAATGGGGCCACAAAGTGGAATCCTCGACATGTGAGTGTGGAGAAGAGCGAACCACTGACCACCTGCTGCAATGCAAACTGAGCCCTACCACATGCACAATGGAGGGCCTTCTTGCAGCAACACCAGAGGCACTCCAAGTGGCCAGATACTGGTCGAAGGACATTTAATAGAATGCCAAGTTTGCAAGCTCTGTTTTGTCTGTCTGTAATACAATTGTCTGGTTGATACTGACATGATAGATAAATAACCGAGGGATCCATATATATGTATATGTGTGTGTGTGTATTTATATTATTGTTAAAATCTTTCGAAGCCGTGTTTAATTCATCCGTGCCTGCCATCTCAAAGCTCTTTGTTTTCCAATTATCTAAAGAAGGTGTCATGCAGGGATGGGACCGTCCCGTGTCAGTGTTCTAGCTGATGGTCTAATATTATTAGTTTTTAAAAAAATTGGAATGATATTTTGCATTGAAATGTATTTGAGTATTTTTGGAATCAATTCATGCTTCTTTTTCCCCCAGATGATTTCAATGGTGATGGTGGCCATCGGGGTCTATGCTCGCCTGATGAAGCATGCAGGTAAGGAATGAATGAGAGAGAGAGAGAAAGAGAGAGTTAGAAATGAAAGAGAAAGAAAGAGTGAGAAAGAAAGAAAGAAAGAAAGAAAGAGGAAGAGAAAGAAAGAGACAGAAAGAGAGAGAAAAAGAGATAGAAATAAAAAAAGAGCAAGAAAGATACCGGTAATAGAAATAAGAGAGAGAAATAGAAATGAAAGAGAGATAGAGAAAGAAAAAGTGAAAGAGGAAAAAAGATAGAAGGAAAAAGAAATAAAAGAGGCAAAATGAAAGAAAGAGAGGGGGAGAGAGATAGAAATATAAGAGGGAGAGCCAGAAAGATAGATTGAAGTAAGAGAGAGAGAAATGATAAAGATAGCAAGAAGGAGGAAGAGAAAAAGAATGAAATAAAAAGAGGGAAGGAAAGATACAGAAAGAGACAAAGAGAGAAATAAAAGAGCAAGAAAGATAGAAGTAAGAGAGAAGTGAGAAAAATGAAAGAGAGAAGGAAGGAGGAAAAGAAAGAAAGTGAAAAAGAGACAGAAATAAAAGAAAGAGAAAAAGGGGGGAGAGAAATAAAAGAGGGAAGAGAAAGAAAGAGTGAGAGAAAGACAGTAAAGAGAATGGAAGAGAAATAAAAAGAAAAAAGATAGAAAAGAGCAAGAAAGATAATCTAAGTAAGAGACAAATAGAAATGAAAGAGAAAAAGAAATAGAAAGAAAAAGAAATAAAAGAAGGGAAGTGACAGAAAGAGAGAGCCAGAACGATAGATCGAAGTAAGAAAGAGAGAGAGAAATGGAAGAGAAAGAAAGATAGCAAGAAGGAGGAAGAGAAAAAGAATGAAAGAAAAATAAAAGAGAAAGAAAAATACAGAAAGAGAGAAAGAGATAGAAACAAAAGAGAACAAGAAAGATCAAAACAAGAGTAGAGAGAAATGAAAGAGAAAGAGAGAGAGAAAGAGTGAAAGAGAAAGACAAAAAGAGAAATAAAAGAAAAAAGAGAAATAAAAGAGAGAAGAGAAAGATAGAGTGAGAGAAAGACAGTAAACAAAGAAAGAGGAAGAGAAATAAGGAGAAATGATAGAAAAGAGCAAGAAAGGTAATAGAAGTAAGAGAGAAATAGAAATAAAAGAGAAAAGGAGATGGGAAAAAAAGAAATAAAAGAGGGGAAGTGACAGAAAGAGTGAGAGAAATAAAAGAGCGAGAGCCAGAAAGATAGATTGAAGTAAGAGAGAAATAGAGAGAAATTAAATAGAAAGAAAGATAGCAAGAAGGAGGAAGAGAAAAAGAATGAGAAAAAAAATAAAGGGGAGAGAAAGAAAAATACAGAAAGAGAGAAAGAGATTGAAATAAAAGAGAGCGAGAAAGATCAAAATAAGAGAGAGTAGAGAGAAATGAAAGAGACAGGAGAAAGAGTGAAAGAGAAAGATACAGAAATAAAAGAAAGAGAAAGATCGAAATAAGAGAGAGGAGTAGAGAGAAATGAAAGAGAAAGAGAAAAAGGAGAAAGAAAGAGTGAAAGAGAAAGAGAAATAAAAGAAAGAGATAGAAACAAAAGGGAGAGTGAGAAAGAGAAGTAAGAGAGAAAGAGAAATGGAAAAGAGAAAGAGTGAAAGAGAAAGAAAAAATAGAAAGAGAAATAAGAGACAGAAAAGAAAGAAAAAATAGAAAGGAAAGACAAAGATGAAAGAGAGAAAAATAAATGCGAGAGAGAAAGAAAAATACAGAAAGAGATAGAAATAAAAGAGAGCGAGAAAGATCGAAATAAGAGAGGAGTAGAGAGATATAAACACAGAAATACACAAATATATACACATATGCATACACATATACACCCATCTATCTATCTCTCTCTATCTCTGTCTCTATCTCTCTCTCTCTCTCTCTCTCTTTCTCTCTTTCTCTTTCTCTCTCTCTCTTTCTCTCTCTCTCTTTCTCTCTCTCTATCTCTCTGTCTATGCAAACACACATATATACACATATACACAAATATATACACACACATAAACGCATATATACACATACACAAAAACATATACACAGATTGGGCCACAGCAACGCGTGGCAGGGCACGGCTAGTCTATAATAATATTAATTATGCAAGTCCCAGCATTTCTTCACCTTGGGATGCTGGGACATCCAATGCAACGGGATCCGGATTGCTGCCTGTTGCCTGTCGATCCTGCTCTGAACCAGAGACCTTTTGGGGTTTGTTGTACTGCAATTCCCACCATGAATAAGGGATGCTGGGAGTTGTAGTCCCACATCCCATTAGGTTTCAAAAGAGAGGACTATCATGGCAGGGGTGTGTGTGGGATTTTGGGAAGGATAGTCCCCAAAAAGGTATGTTTTTGGTGAGGAATGCAGTGCAAAAGTGGGGTTCTGGAATGGAAGATGGCTCCGTTCTGGTGCCAAACTGCATTAATTCTGCCGTGTGGATGGATGCACCTCTAGCCTCCCCTTTGCAACTCCTAATTCTCCCCTCTCTTTCCACAGAGGCAGCCATGGCCTGTTTGGCTGTGGATCCGGCCATTTTGCTGATGGTGGTCGGGATCCTGATGTTTTGCATCACCTTTTGCGGCTGCATCGGCTCCCTGCGAGAAAACATCTGCCTGCTGCAAACGGTGAGGCCAAAGGGGACAGGCAAACTCAGCTGACATCCCACACTTCAGGTTTCAGGTTGACCATTTGTAGTCTACGTCCGCTCTTCGTTGTGGTCGAACCGATGCTGTACGTGTGCAAGCGAAAAGAAATAAAATCAAAGATATACCTGAAAACCTTCCTATGGAAGGTAAAAAAGGGTTTTCCCCTGACATTAAGTCCAGTTGTGTCCAATTCTGGGATTCTGGTGCTCATCTTCCATTTCTAAGCCGAAGAGCCGGCGTTGTCCATAGACACCTCCTAGGTCATGTGGTCTGCATGACTGCATGGAGCACCATTACCTTCCTGCCAGAGTGGTACCTAGTGATCTACTCAAAGTTGCATGTTTTTGAATTGCTTGGTTGGTGGAAGCTGGGGCTAACAGTGGGAGCTCACCCCCGCTTTCCGGATTTGATCCTGCAACCTTTCGCTCAGCAAGTTCAGCAGCTCGCTGAACCGGAGACTCCATTTCCTATGGAAATAGTTTTTTTTAATTAGTTAGGCAAAGGGTCCCAGGAAGAAAACCACCTAATTTAAATAATGCAAATTCAGAACAGGCCAGGCAAGGAGGGATGGAGTGGGAAGAAGAAGCCCTTTCCCATCAGCTTTGGTTTTAATTTCAGAAATGGACCTTGAGTGACAAGAATGCTCCTTGTATTGTCGAAGGCTTTCATGGCCGGAATCACTGGGTTGTTGTAGGTTTTTTCGGGCTATATGGGCCATGTTCTAGAGGCATTCTCTCCTGACGTTTCGCCTGCATCTATGGCAAGCATCCTCAGAGGTAGTGAGGTCTGTTGGAAATAGGACCATGGGTTTATATATCTGTGGAATGACCAGGGTGGGACAAAGAACTCTTGTCTGCTGGAGCTAGGTGTGAATGTGTCAACTGACCACCTTGATTAGAATTTGATGTCCTGGCAGTGCCTGGGGGAATCTTTTGTTGAGAGGTGATTATATGTCCTTGTTTGTTTCCTCTCTGTTGTTGTGCTGTTATAATTTTACATTGTATTGTCGAAGGCTTTCATGGCCGGAATCACTGGGTTGTGGTAAGTTTTTTCGGGCTATATGGCCATGTTCTACAGGCATTCTCTCCTGACGTTTCGCCTGCATCTATGGCAAGCATCCAGAGGTTTTGAGGTCTGTTGGAACTAGGGAAAAGGGTTTATATATCTATGGAATGACCAGGGTGGGACAAAGGACTCTTGTGAATGTTTCAACTGGCCACCTTGATTAACATTTGATGTCCTGGCAGTGCCTGGGGGAATCTTTTGTTGAGAGGTGATTATATGTCCCTGATTGTTTCCTCTCTATTGTTGTGCTGTTGCAATTTTAGAGTTTTTTAATACTGGTAGCCAGATTGTGTTCATCTTAGTGGTTTCCTCCTTTCTGTTGAAATTGTCCACATGCTTCTTGTGGATTTCAGTGGCTTCTCTGTGTAGTCTGACATGGTGGTTGTGAGAGTGGTCCAGCATTTCTGTGTCCTCAAATAAATAAACCAGCATGTGGACAATTTCAACAGAAAGGAGGAAACCATGAAAATGAACAAAATCTGGCTACCAGTATTAAAAAACTCTAAAATTACAACAGCAAAACAACAGAGAGGAAACATTCAGGGACATCTAATCACCTCTCAACAAAAGATTGCCCCAGTCACTGCCAGGCCATCAGATGCTAATCAAGGTGGTCAGTTGAAATCTGCTGTGTCCAGGTTGGTTCCTCAGGTACTCTGCTGTGGCTGAATTCTCTGGTTGGAGTAGTCTGCAGTGCCTTTCATGTTCAAGGCACATGAAAGGCACTGTAGGCTACTTCAACCAGAGAAGCCACTGTGTAGTCTGAACAAAATCTGGCTACCAGTATTAAAAAAACTCTAAAATTACAATAGCAAAACAACAGAGAGGAAACAATCAGGGACATCTAATCACCTCCCAACAAAAGATTGCCCCAGGCACTGCCAGGTCATCAAATGCTAATCAAGGTGTTCAGTTGAAACATTCACACCTAGCTTCAGAAGACAAGAGTCCTTTGTCTCACCCTGGTCATTCCACAGATATATAAACCCATTTCCCTAGTTCCAACATGCCTCACTACCTCTGAGGATGCTTGCCGTAGATGTAGGCGAAACGTCAGGAGAGAATGCCTCTAGAACATGGCCATATAGCCTGAAAAAAACCTACAACTACCCAATAATGCTCCTGTCTTACCTCAAGACCTTCCCTTAATGGGGTCTTCTCTTTTCCGTAGTTCTCGGTCTGCTTGACCATCATTTTCCTGCTGCAGCTGGCGTCCGGCGTTCTGGGCTTTGTCTTCTCAGATAAGGTATTTGTTGTTGTGGTTGTGATACTATTATTACTGTGGTGGTGGTGGTATTAATATTCTTGCTATTGATATTGTTGTGATATGATTGTGATAGTGGTATTATTGCTATTATTATTGTATTGTGGTATTTTTGTTGCTGTTGTTATTGTGGTAGTGGCATTTTTTGTTGCTTTTATTATGGTGCTATTATTGTGGTAGTGATATTATTTCTGTTGCTGTTATTATTGTTCCAGTATTATGATGATGGTGGTATTAATGATTTTGCTGTTGTTATTGTGGTGGTGGTGTTGTTGTAGTTTTAATATTGTTGCTATTGTTGTTGTGGTATTATAGTGATAATGCTATTGTTGTTGCTGCTGTTATTTTATTGTGGCATTATTATTATGGTAGTGATTCTGTTGTTACTGTTATTATGTCATGGTGGTATTGCTTTTGCTGTTATTATTGTACTATTATTGTGGTAGTGATATTTGTTGCTGCTGTTATTATTATTATTATTATTATTATGGTAATATTGTTGTTGTTAATATGGTAGTGTATTGTTGTTGCTGTTATTACTGTTATTGTGGTAGTGGTGTTGCCATTTTTGCTGTTATTGTATTATTGTGGTGTTGTTGCTGTGGTTATTGTGGTAGTGGCATTGTTGTTGCTATTATTGTGGTAGTGATATTATTTCTGTTGCTGTTTTTATTGTTCCGATATTATGATGATGGTGGTAGTGGTGGTATTAATGATGTTGCTGTTGTTATTATTGTTGTGTATTATTGGAGTTTTAGTGTTGTTGCTATTGTTGTTGTGATATTATAGTGATAATGCTATCGTTGCTGCTGCTGCTGTTATTTTATTGTGGTATTATTGTTATGGTACTGACACTGTTGTTACTGTTGTTGTTATGTTATGGTGGTATTGCTGTTGCTGTTGTTATTATTGTACTATTGTGGTAGTGATATTTGTTACTGTTATTATTATGTTATAGTGGTATTGCTGTTGCTGTTATTATTATTGTTCTATTATTGTGGTAGTGATATTTGTTGTAGCTGCTGTTATTTGGTAGTTGTATTGTTGCTGCTGTTATTTTATTGTGGTATTGTTATAGTAGTGATGCTGTTGTTACTGTTGTTATTTTTATGTTATGGTAATATTGCTGTTGCTGTTATTATTATTGTATTATTATTGTGGTAGTGATATTTGTTGTAGCTGCTGTTACTATTATTATTATTATTATTATTATTATGGTAATATGGTAGTGTATTGTTGTTGCTGTTATTACTGTTACTATGGTGGTGATATTTTTATTTTTGCTGTTTTTATTATATTATTGTGGTATCTTTGTTGCTGTTGGTATTATTGTGGTAGTGGTATTATTGCTTCAGCCTCTGTTATTTTATTGTGGTATTATTGTTATGGTAGTGATAGTGTTGTTACTGTTGTTATTATTATGTTATGGTAGTATTGCTGTTGCTGTTGTTATTATTGTGCTATTATTGTGGTAGTGATATTTGTTGTTGTTGCTGTTATTATTGTGGTAATATTGTTGTTGCTGTTGTTAATATGGTAGTGGATTGTTGTTGCTGTTATTACGGTTATTGTCGTAGTGATATTGTTATTTTTGCTGTTATTATATTATTGTGGGATTGTTGTTGCTGTTGTTATTTGGTAGTGGTATTGTTTCTGCTGTTATTTTATTGTGGTATTATTGTTATGGTAGTGACACTGTTGTTACTGTTGTTGTTATGTTATGGTGGTATTGCTGTTGCTGTTGTTATTATTGTACTATTGTGGTAGTGATATTTGTTACTGTTATTATTATGTTATAGTGGTATTGCTGTTGCTGTTATTATTATTGTACTATTATTGTGGTAGTGATATTTGTTGTAGCTGCTATTATTATTATTATGGTAATATTGTTGCTGTTGTTAATATTATTTATTTTATTTATTTATTTATAAATAAATAAATATGGTAGTGTATTGTTGTTGCTGTTATTACTGTTACTGTGGTGGTGATATTGTTATTTTTGCTGTTATTTTTATATTATTGTAATATCTTTGTTGCTGTTATTGTGGTAGTGGTATTGCTGCTGCTGTTATTCTATTATGGTATTATTGTTATGATAGTAATTCTGTTGTTACTATTATTATTATTATTATTATTATTATTATGTTATGGTGGTATTGCTGTTGCTGTTATTATTATTGTGCTATTGTGGTAGTGATATTTGTTGTTGCTGCTGTTATTGTAATATTTTTGTTTCTGTTGTTAATATGGTAGTGTATTGTTGTTGCTGTTATTAATGGTGGTGATTGTTATTGTTATTTTTGCTGTTATTATTACATTATTGTAGTATCTTTGTTGCTGTTATTATTGTGGTAGTGGTATTGTTGTTGCTGCTGCTGCTGTAATTTTATTGTGGTATTATTGTTATGGTAGTGATAGTGTTACTGTTATGATGTTATGGTGGTATTGTTGCTATTGTTATTATTGTACTATTATTGTGGTAGTGATATTTGTTGTTGTTGCTGTTATTATTATTGTGATAATGTTGTTGCTATTAATATAGTAGTGTATTGTTGTTACTACTGTTAGTTGGTGATATTGTTATTTTTGCTGTTATTATATTTTTGTGGTATCATTGTTGCTGTTATTATTGTGATATTGTTGTTATTATTAGTATTGTGGTTGTTATTATTGTTATTATTAGATAAATGTGTTGCTGGGGCCTGCAGAGGAGGTCTCCCATTTGCAAGGATGGCAAAGGAGGAATCCAAGACTTCAGTCCTCTAATTTCTTGAAAGTTTAATGAAAATTAAATTAATTTTTAAAAACACCCCCTCGTTATCTTCGTTTCCAGGCGCGGGGAAAAGTCAGCGAGATTGTCAACAACGCCATTGTGCATTACCGGGACGACTTGGACCTCCAAAACCTCATTGACTTTGGTCAGAAAGAGGTATGCTGTTTGCATATACTACAAATCCCCAATTCTCCTTGCTAACTTCCAACCAAAGGCATAATGAATAAATGCAGTTTGACCCCACTTGAATTGACACAACCCAATGCTGTGGAATCCTGGGAACTGCAGTTTTCTAAGGTCTTGACCCTTTCTGCTTGCAGCACCTTTGCTTCGCCGCTCTTGTTAAGAGGGTTGAATGAAAAGTAATGCCTCCACCTTCGTTACTTGGGTTTGGATGGGAATATTTTAATAAATCAGACACAGAACTGATCCTTAGAATGTGCTCTTTAACTACCACTATTCACCTTTCCACATAATCACCAAATTGGATACATTTCTGCCAACGATGAACAAGTTTTCTGAAGCCGTCAACACTCTGTTTCCGCAACCAGTGTCTCACAGTTCTCTCATCCTGGGTACCCATCGTGCACAGATCTTCTGATAGCCAAGCAAAGCAATAATGTGACCCACACGTTCTTGCAAAATGCCCGTTGTGCTTGAAATCTCTCTCGGAGTGATACGACAATAGTTCTGAATTAATCTGTCAACCTTTTGCTTGTGATACTCGGTGGTTGCCGTCACAGGATGTCCAACTCTTTGTTTGTCACGCAAATCAGATGTTCTCACCTCGACATCTTTAGACTTACTCGCCCAACGACGCACAGTACTCACATCAACACAATCAACATCAACAGCTTGCATTCTCTGATGAATCTCCTTTGAGGTGACACAGTACTCACATCAACACAATCACCATAAACAGTTCAAATTCTCTGATGAATCCCCTTTGGGGTGACATCTTCTGCTGTCAAGAACTCAATCACTGCACATTGCCTAAGTCGTATTGACTGACCATCTGCGCACAGTTCCATACTTTGCACTTTAACAATACAACCGTTCCATGCTAAGGCTTCCCGCCAAAATGGAACTGTAGAGGGGAGTCTACTGAACAAGCCAGTACCTGCCACATACCAGTACTCCCACCTGTTGAGTTTCAAAGGTGGAGGCATTGCTTTTCACTTTAGCAACACAACCGCTCAATGCGAAGGCTTCCTGCCAAAATGGAACAGTAGAGGAGAGTCTACCGAACAAGCCAGTACTTGCCACATACCAGTACTGTCATCTGTTGAGGGGTTTCGAAGGTGGAGGCATTACTTTTCACTTTAACAACACAACCATTCAATGCTAAGGCTTCCTGCCAAAATGGAACTGTAGAGGAGAGTCTATTGAGCAAGCCAGCACCTGCCACATATTTATTTATTTATTTGGAGTGCTTCTACCCCACCCTTCTCAACCCCCTAGGGGGGACTCAGGGCAGCTTACAAAAGGCACAATTCGATGCCCAACAATTCACAAAACACAATGTACAAATTACAGTAAAATGTCAACAATTATGATTAATTAAAAATAATCGAAAACACTACAATAGCAGCAGTAAAATCATCTTGTCGTCAAAGTTTGCACATACCAGTACTGCCATCTGTTAAGGAATTACGAAGGTGGAGGCATTACTTTTCACTTTAACAACATAACAGTTCAATGCTAAGGCATCCCGCTAAAATGGAACTGTAGATGAGAGTCTACTGAAAAAGCCAGTCCCTGCCACATACCAGTTCTGCCATCTGTTGAGACGTTATGAAGGTGGAACATCTGGTGGACAAAGAAGGCCGAAGAAATCCAACACCTGGCAGATACCCATAATGCTCAGGGATTCTTCAAAGCCACAAAGGTAATCTATGGACCAAGAAACCATGGCATACAGCCTCTACGTCCATCAGATGGAACCAAACTCCTGAAGGACCAAAACTCAATTGCACTACGTTGGAAAGAACACTACCAAAGCCTCCTGAACCGCAGCTCCAATGTGGCCGAAGAGGTCCTCTCACAAATCCCACAACAACAAACCAGGGATGAGCTTGCAGCACTGCCTAGTTTGGAAGAAGTCAGCAATGCCATCAGCCAACAGAAGAATAACAAAGCCAGTGGACCAGATGGGATCCCTGCTGAAATCTTTAAAGAGGGAGGACCTGAGCTAGCACACCAACTCCATCAGCTCATAGAAAAAGTGTGGGTGACCGAGAAAATCCCAGCAGACTTCAAGGATGCCACCATCATCACACTCTTCAAAAAAGGGGAAAGAACAGACTGCGGAAACTATCGAGGTATCTCCCTTCTAACCTCCGCTGGGAAAATCCTCGCAAGAATCCTTGCAAACCGCCTTCTGCCCCTCTCAGAAGACACCCTCCCAGAATCCCAGAACGGCTTCCGCCCCTCCAGAGGAACCGTGGACATGATCTTCACTGCACGACAGCTCCAAGAAAAATGCAGGGAACAAAACCAACCTCTGTACATGGCATTCATCGACCTTGCCAAGGCATTCGACACAGTGAATCGCAGCGCTCTCTGGACCATCCTCCACAAAATCGGGTGCCCAAGCAAATTTGTGAACATCCTGCGGCTCCTCCATGATGACATGATGGCAACAGTTTTGGACAGCAGTGGCTCCCAAAGTGACCCATTTAAGGTGGAATCCGGTGTCAAACAGGGATGTGTTATTGCCCCAACTCTATTCTCCATCTTCATCGCTATGATACTTCACCTTGTTGATGGGAAGCTTCCCACCGGAGTGGAAATAATCTATCGGACAGATGGCAAGCTATTCAACCTCAGCAGACTGAAAGCCAAAACCAAGGTTACAACAACATCTGTTATAGAACTCCAGTATGCTGATGACAATGTCGTCTGTGCGCATTCAGAAGAAGATCTACAAGCCACTCTAAACACCTTCGCAGAAGCATACGAGAAGCTCGGCCTGTCACTGAACATTGAGAAAACCAAGGTGCTTTTCCAGCAGTCACCAGCCAACTCCTCCCCAATGCCAGAGATACAGCTTAATGGTGTAACATTAGAAAATGTGGACCATTTCCGCTACCTTGGCAGCCACCTCTCCACCAAAGTCAACATCGACGCCGAAATACAACACCGCCTGAGCTCTGCAAGTGCAGCATTTTTCCGAATGAAGCAGAGAGTGTTTGAGGACCGGGACATCCGTAGGGAGACCAAGGTGCTTGTCTATAAAGCCATTGTCCTCCCAACCCTGCTCTATGCCTGTGAGACGTGGACTGTCTACAGACGTCACATGCAGCTCCTGGAACGATTCCATCAGCGCTGCCTCCGGAAAATCCTGCAAATCTCCTGGGAAGACAAGCGGACAAACGTCAGTGTGCTGGAAGAAGCAAAGACCACCAGCATTGAAGCGATGGTCCTCCAACATCAACTCCGCTGGGCCGGCCACGTTGTCCGGATGCCTGACCACCGTCTCCCAAAGCAGTTGCTCTACTCCGAACTTAAGAACGGAAAACGGAACGTTGGTGGACAGGAAAAGAGATTTAAAGATGGGCTCAAAGCCAACCTTAAAAACTCTGGCATAGACACTGAGAACTGGGAAGCCCTGGCCCTTGAGCGCTCCAGCTGGAGGACAGCTGTGACCAGCAGTGCTGCAGAATTCGAGGAGGCACGAGTGGAGGGTGAAAGAGAGAAACGTGCCAGGAGGAAGGCGCGTCAAGCCAACCCCAACCGGGAACGCCTTCCACCTGGAAACCAATGCCCTCACTGCGGAAGAAGATGCAGAGCAAGAATAGGGCTCCACAGCCACATACGGACCCACAAGGAAATCCAAAATGGAAGACCATCTTACTCGTCCAACGAGGGATCGCCTAAGTAAGTAAGTAACTTTTCATTCAACCCTCATATTTCAAGTGAATGCAGTTTGGCAGCATTTTAACAGCCGTGACTCAATGCGATGGGATCCTGGGAGTTATAGTTTCCCAGCGTCCTTAGCCTTCTCTGTCCAAGAGTGACGGTGTCTCACCAAACAAACTCCCAGGATCCTGTCGCATTGAGCTATCGCAGTTGGAAGTAGTACAAATCTGCATGAATTCCCCAGTGTGGACACAACCTCTTCTTTTCCTCTTTCCAGTTCAGCTGCTGTGGAGGCGTCTCCTACAAGGACTGGTCCCGAAACATGTACTTCAACTGTACGGCGTATAATCCCAGCCGGGAACGCTGCTCCGTGCCTTATTCTTGTTGTCTGCAAGTCGAGGATGAGGTCAGTGAGGACAAAGGGCTCTGGGTGTTGGTTGGTTATTACAGGCTGTCCCCAAGTTACAGACATCCTACCCCTAGTTAAGAATGGAGCCGAGACAACAGAAAGTGAGAGGAATCTGATATTATGTACTATTAGTATTAATATAAATATTTTATATTGTATAATTATATTATATTGTATTGCACATATATACAAATATATACACACATATCCATAGAACACATATGGACAGACTGGGCCACAGCATGCATGTGCAAAACCACATATATACACTAATATACTCAGATATATATACACGTATCCACAAAACACATATACTCAGACTGGGCCACAGCATGCATGCGCAAAACCACATATATACACTAATTTTCATATATACACAAATATATACACACATATCCACGGAACACATATACACAGACTGGGCCACAGCATGCATGCGCAAAATGACATATATACAGTAACTTACATATATACATATACACAAATATATAGCCACATATCCACAGAACACATGTACACAGACTAGGCCACAGCATGCATGCGCAAAACCACATATATACACTAACATACATATATACACAGATATATACACACACATACACAAAACACATATACACAGACTGGGCCACAACATGCATGCGCAAAACCCCATATATAACACTAACATATGTATACTATATGTATATGCATATAATATTTATAATATTATAATGTAACGAATATAATAATAATAACAATGATATTATAATTATATGTTTATATTACATATAATATTACTAATAATATTACGATATAGTGGTATGGTGCAATATAGCAATGTTTAATGCTGATATTGTACTATGCTAATAATATAATATATTGTATGTAATATATACATTGCTCTGAGTCCCCTTCGTGGTGAGAAGGGTGGCGTATAAATGTCGTAAATAAATAAATAACACACATATATACACATCTACACAAATCTATACACACATATCCACAAAACACATACACACAGACTGGCCACAGCATGCATGCGCAAAACCACATATATACACTAACATACATACGTACACATATACGCAATATATACACACATATCCACAAAATACAGACTGGGCCACAGCATGCATGCACAAAACCACATATATACACTGACACATATATACACATATATACACACACATAACACATACACACAGACTGGGCGACAGCATGCATGCGCAAAACCACATATGTACACTAACATACATATGTAAACATATACATAAATATATACACGCATATCCACAAAACACAGACTGGGCCACAGCATGCATGCGCAAAACCACATATATACACTGACACATATATACACATATACACATATAGACACACACATAACACATACACACAGACTGGGCCACAGCATGCATGCGCAAAACCACATATATACACTAACATACATATGTACACATATACACACATATCCACAAAACACAGACTGGGCCACAGCATGCATGCGCAAAACCACATATATACACTGACACATATATACACAGTCACATATACACATATATACACACACAAAACACATACACACAGACTGGGCCACAGCATGCATGCGCAAAACCACATATATACACTGACACATATATACACATATACACATATATACACACACATAACACATACACACAGACTGGGCCACAGCATGCATGCGCAAAACCACATATATACACTAACATACATATGTACACATATACATAAATATATACACACATATCCACAAAACACAGACTGGGCCACAGCATGCATGCGCAAAACCACATATATACACTGACACATATATACAAATATACACAAATATATACACATATATCCACAAAACACATATACACAGACTGGGCCACAGCATGCATGCGCAAAACCACATATATACATTAACATACATACATACATACATATATATATGCACACACACATATACATAAATATATACACACATATCCACAGAACACATATAAACAGACTGGGCAGCAGAATGCATGCGCAAAACCACATATATACACTAACATACATATATATATATATATACGCACACACATATACACAAATATATACACACATATCCACAGAACACATATACACAGACTGGGCCACAGCATGCATGCACAAAACCACATATATACACTAACACACACACACACACACACACACACACATATATATATATATACCGTATATATATATACATACACATACACACACATACACACATATACACCAATATATATACACATATCCACAAAACACATATACATAGAGTGGGGCACAGCATGCAAGTGCAAAACCACATATATACACTAAAATACATATATACACAAATATGTACACAAATATCCACAGAACACATATACACAGACGGCTAGTGTTATATATTCAGAATTGTGGGAGTTGAAGTCCTAAACACCAGGAGGGCCAAAGTTGGCCCATGCTTGCCTTAGGGAATGTGCAGTAGTGATTAGAATGTGGATGGATGAGTGCTTTGTTTTTGCAATTCTGCATATATAATGTGCCTGTATGTATATGCTATATAATATGCCATCTCTGGCCTTTGCCCTCCTCCTCCTCCTCCTTGCAGTCGGTCATCAACACCATGTGTGGCCAAGGCATGCAGGCCCTCAACTACCTGGAGGCCGGCGAGTTCATCTACACCAACGGCTGCATCGACAAGCTGGTCAACTGGATCCACAGCAACCTCTTCCTCCTGGGTGGAGTGGCCCTGGGGCTGGCCATCCCGCAGGTGAGCCCCTTCCTCCTGGAAGACCCAACCAGGGCTTGGCTTGGCTTTTAAATGGTAGACAGATTGAAAGAAAAGCTACACACAAAACAACAACAACAACAAAAGTACATTTTCAAGAATAATACGAGGGTTAAATGAAAAGTAATGCCTCCACCTTCGTAACTCCTCAACAGATGGCAGTACTGGTATGCAGCAGGTACTAGTTTGTTCAGTAGATTCTCCTCTACAGTTCCATTTTGGCAGGAAGCCTTAGCATTGAACGGTTGTGTTGTCAAAGTGAAAAGTAATGCCTCCACCTTCGTAACTCCTCAACAAATGGCAGGATTGGTATGCGGCAGGTACTGGCTTGTTCAGTAGACTCTCCTCTACAGTTCCATTTTGCCGGGAAGCCTTAGCATTGAACGGTTGTGTTGTTAGAGTGAAAAGTAATGCCTCCACCTTCGTAACTCCTTAACAGATGGCAGTACTGGTATGCAGAAGGTACTGGCTTGTTCAGTAGACTCTCCTCTACAGTTCCATTTTGGCTGGAAGCCTTAGTATTGAACGGTTGTGCTGTTAAAGTGAAAAGTAATGCCTCCACCTTCGTAACTCCTCAACAGATGGCAGTACTGGTGTGCAGCAGGTACTGGCTTGTTCAGTAGACTCTCCTCTACAGTTCCATTTTGGCGGAAAGCCTTAGCATTGAATGGTTGTGTTGTTAAAGTGAAAAGTAATGCCTCCACCTTCGTAACTCCTCAACAGATGGCAGTACTGGTATGCGGCAGGTACTGGCTTGTTCAGTAGACTCTCCTCTACAGTTCCATTTTGGCAGGAAGCCTTAGTATTGAACGGTTGTGCTGTTAAAGTGAAAAGTAATGCCTCCATCTTCGTAACTCCTCAACAGATGGCGGTACTGGTGTGCGGCAGATATTGGCTTGTTCAGTAGACTCTCCTCTACAGTTCCATTTTGGCAGGAAGCCTTCGCATTGAATGGTTGTGTTGTTAAAGTGAAAAGTAATGCCTCCACCTTCGTAACTCCTCAACAGATGGCAGTACTGGCATGCGGCAGGTACTGGCTAGTTCATAGACGCTCCTCTACAGTTCCATTTTGCCAGGAAGCCTTAGCATTGAATGGTTGTGTTGTTAAAGTGAAAAGTAATGCCTCCACCTTCGTAACTCCTCAACAGGTGGCAGTACTGGTATGTGGCAGGTACTGGCTTGTTCAGTAGACTCTCCTCTATAGTTCCATTTTGGCGGGAAGCCTTAGCATTGAATGGTTGTGCTGTTAAAGTGAAAAGTAATGCCTCCACCTTCGTAACTCCTCAACAGATGGCAGTACTGTGGTGTAGCAGGTACTGGCTTGTTCAGTAGACTCTCCTCTACAGTTCCGTTTTGGCAGGAAGCCTTAGCATTGAACGTTTGTGTTGTTAAAGTGAAAAGTAATGCCTCCACCTTCGTAACTCCTCAACAGATGGCAGTACTGGTATGCAGCAGGTACTGGCTTGTTCAGTAGACTCTCCTCTACAGTTCCAGTTTGGCGGGAAGCCTTAGCATTGAACGGTTGTGTTGTCAAAGTGAAAAGTAATGCCTCCACCTTCGTAACTCCTCAACAGATGGCAGTACTGGTGTGCAGCAGGTACTGGCTTGTTCAGTAGACTCTCCTCTACAGTTCCGTTTTGGCAGGAAGCCTTAGCATTGAACGGTTGTGTTGTTAAAGTGAAAAGTAATGCTTCCACCTTCGTAACTCCTCAAGAGATGGCGGTACTGGTGTGCGGCAGGTACTGGCTTGTTCAGTAGACTCTCCTCTACAGTTCCATTTTGGCAGGAAGCCTTAGCATTGAACGGTTGTGTTGTTAAAGTGAAAAGTAATGCCTCCACCTTCGTAACTCCTCAAGAGATGTGTGGGCCACAGTATGCATGCGCAAAACCACATATATACACTGACACATATATACACATATACACATATATACACACACAAAACACATACACACAGACTGGGCCACAGCATGCATGCGCAAAACCACATATATACTGGTACTGGTGTGCGGCAAGTACTGGCTTCTTCAGTAGACTCTCCTCTACAGTTCCATTTTGGCAGGAAGCCTTAGCATTGAACGGTTGTGTTGTCAAAGTGAAAAGTAATGCCTCCACCTTCGTAACTCCTCAACAGATGGCAGTACTGGTATGCAGCAGGTACTAGTTTGTTCAGTAGATTCTCCTCTACAGTTCCATTTTGGCAGGAAGCCTTAGCATTGAACGGTTGTGTTGTCAAAGTGAAAAGTAATGCCTCCACCTTCGTAACTCCTCAACAAATGGCAGTACTGGTATGCAGCAGGTACTAGTTTGTTCAGTAGATTCTCCTCTACAGTTCCATTTTGGCAGGAAGCCTTAGCATTGAACGGTTGTGTTGTCAAAGTGAAAAGTAATGCCTCCACCTTCGTAACTCCTCAACAAATGGCAGGATTGGTATGCGGCAGGTACTGGCTTGTTCAGTAGACTCTCCTCTACAGTTCCATTTTGCCGGGAAGCCTTAGCATTGAACGGTTGTGTTGTTAGAGTGAAAAGTAATGCCTCCACCTTCGTAACTCCTTAACAGATGGCAGTACTGTTATGCGGCAGGTACTTCCTTGTTCAGTAGACTCTTCTCTACAGTTCCATTTTGGCAGGAAGCCTTAGAATTGAACGGTTGAGTTGTTAAAGTGCATAGTATGGAACCCTGCGTAGACAGTCAGTCAATACGACTTAAGCAACGTGCAGTCATTGAATTCTTGACAGCAGAAGGAGATTCATCAGAGAGTGCAAGCAGTTTATGGGGATTGTGTTGATGTGAGGACTGTGCGCTGTTGGGCAAGTAAGTTTAAAGATGTTGAGGAGGGAACATCTGACTTTCGTGACAAAGAGTTGGACGTCCTGTGACAGCAACCACTCGGTTTCACAAGCAAAAGGTTGACAGATTGATTCAGGACGATCGTCGTATCACTCAGAGAGAAATTTCAAGCATAATTGGCATTTCACAAGAACGTGTGGGTCACATTATTGCTTTGCTTGGCTTTTGGAAGATCTGTGCACAATTGGTACCCAGGATGAGAGAACTGTGAGATGCTGGTTGCGGAAACAGATTGTCGACTTCTTCCGTGACTGCTTCAGAAAACTTGTTTATCGTTGGCAGAAATGTATCCAATTGTTTGGTGATTATGTGGAAAAGTGAATAGTGGTAGTTAATGAGCACATTCTAAGGATTATTTCTACGTTTGATTTATTAACATATTCCCATCCAAACCCAAGTAACGAAGGTGGAGGCATTACTTTTCAACCCTCTCAGTTTGCAGCAGCCCAATTAGAGATCATATGCAAATTGTTCCAATCAGAGATCATATGCAAATTGTTCCACAGTGGCAACGAATCAGAAAGCTGCCACAGCCTCACGCCCTTTTTTCCCCTCTCTGCTGTCTCAGAATGTTGGAATGTTGAGGCTGGCCAATCAGAGACCATATGCAAATTGTACCACAGTGCCAACCAATCAGAATGCAGCCACATACACCTCCCTCCCTCCTTCCACATACAAACATTCACTTTTATTACATAGATAGATAGATAAATAGATAATATTACTAGTAATATTGCAGTATAATGTGTTATTATTTTGACGTAGATGTGAATTTTTGGGGGGGATTTGGGGGGTTGGTTATTTTTGCCTTTGTTCAGCTTCTGACGGCATTGAATGTTTGCCGATATCTGTTGGAAATCTCCTTGAGTCCCTTCAGGGAGATAGGGCGGGATATAAATAAAGTTTGATTATATTATTATTATTTTACTGACACAAAACCACAGTATGTCCCAGCAAATGAGGTCTATATGCTGGATTTCGTATCACAAGATCACAAGTTGAACACTTCCTAAGCATCTAGGACTGTGTGATGTATATTGTTGTTGTTGTTGTTGAAAATCCAGGTCCTCTTTCATTGTTTCTTCTTCCCCTTTGCAGCTGGTTGGGATCCTGCTCTCCCAGGTGCTTGTCAACCAGATCAGAGACCAGATCAAATTGCAACTCTACAACCAGCAACACCGGGCCGATCCTTGGTACTGACAGGCTCAGCATCCAGGGAAAGAGCTGCTCATTCAAGGGCCAAACCCACAAGGAAGGGGCTGGCGAGGAAATGGGGGCCTCCCTCTTCCTAGTGAAGCCTTTGGGAAGCTTGGAAGAAGACTCCAAATTGTGGTGACTTAAGGATCTCTGGGGAGGACTCTCCTCTGCATTTCTTGCCTGCAGATACAGAAACCTTGAGGTGCCAATGGCCATGACTTTCCCAGCCAGGTGATGCTTTTTGGCTCCCAGAGACAGGTTTTGGGGGTGCTAAAGCCTGGAACCCTATGTTAATCAAAAGGGAGGCATCTTCTCATTCCATGTTGCTAGAAGAAAAAGCTTTATGGAGTCGGGATCCATCCATGTTTCCATTGCTTGGTCAAAGAGGGTCTTCACCAGACAATGTAATGTAGAAGGCAGGAGAAGAAGGCCCTATTCCAGATGCATGACTCCATTAAAGAAGCCATATGCAGTCAGGACATAATCAAGGGGGTCTCTCCAACAGACAGTAAAGTAAGTTATGAGGAAAAGGAGAAAACCCTATTCCATATGGAGTCAGGATTCATCTGTTTTTCCAGTGCTTTGATAGATCAAGAAGGTCCTTCAACAAAAAATAAAGTAAGGTATGACACAGAAGGAAAAGAAGAAGACAGTATTATATGAATATGGAGTCAGAATCCATTCATGTTTCCAGTGCTTTGATAGGTCAAGAAGGTCTTTCAACAGACAATAAAGTAAGTTATGAGGCAGTAGGAAAAGGAGAAGACCGTATTCCATATGGAGTCAGGATCTATTAATGTTTCCAGTGCTTTGATAGCACAAGACGGTCCTTCAGCAGACAATAAAATAAGTTATGAGGCAGTAGGAGAAGAAGGAAGACCCTATTCTATATGGAGTCAGGATCCATCCATGTTTCCAGTGCTTTGATAGATCAGGAAGGATCTTAAACAGACAATAAAATAAGTTATGAGGCAATAGGAGAAGAAGACCCTATTCCATATGGAGTCAGGATCCATTCATGTTTCCAGTGCTTTGATAGACCAAGAAGGTCCTTCAACAGAAAATAACATAAGTTATGACACAGTAGGAAAAGAAGAAGACAGTATTAAATATGGAGTCAGAATCCATTCACGTTTCCAGTGCTTTGATAGATCAAGAAGGTCCTTCAACAGACAATAAAATAAGTTATGAGGCAGTAGGAAAAAAAGAAGACCGTATTCCATATGGAGTCAGGGCCCATCCATGTTTCCAGTGCTTTGATAGATCAAGAAGGTCCTTCAACAGACAGTAAACTAAGTTATGAAGCAGTAGGAAAAGGAGAAGACCCTATTCCATATAGAGTCAGGAGTCATCCGTGTTTCCAGTGCTTTGATAGATCAGGAAGGTCCATCAACAGACAATAAAATAAATTATGAAGCAGTAGGAAAAGAAGAAGACCCTATTTCATATGGAGTCAGGATCCATAGGAAAAGAAGAAGACCCAATTCCATATGGAGTCAGGATCCATCCATGTTTCCAGTGCTTTGATAGATCAAGAAGGTCCTTCAACAGACAATAAAATAAGTTATGAGGCAGTAGGAAAAGAAGAAGACCCTATTGTATTGTATATGGAGTCAGGATCCATCCATGTTTTTGATGCTTTGATAGATCAAAAAGGTCCTTCAACAGACTATAAAATAAGTTATGAGGCATTGGGAAAAGACGAAGACCCTATTCTATATGGAGTCAGGATCCATTCATGTTTCCAGTGCTTTGATAGATCAAGAAGGGTCTTCAACAGACAGTAAAATAAAGTCCTTCAACTGTGCTTTGATAGATCAAGAAGGGTCTTCAACAGACAGTAAAATAAAGTCCTTCAACTGTGCTTTGATAGATCAAGAAGGATCTTCAATAGACAATAGACATGTTTCCAGTGCTTTGATAGATCAAGAAGGTCCTTCAACAGACAGTAAACTAAGTTATGAGGCAGTAGGAAAAGAAGACCCTATTCCATATGGAGTTAGGATCTGTCCGTGTTTCTAGTGCTTTGATACATCAAGAAGGTCCTTCAACAGAAAATAAAATAAGTTATGACACAGTAGGAAAAGAAGAAGACAGTATTATATATGAAGTCAGGATCCATCCATGTTTCCAGTTCTTTGATAGATCAAGAAGGTCCTTCAACAGACAGTAAACTTAGTTATGAGGCAACAGGAAAAGAAGAAGACAGTATTATATATGGAGTCAGAATCCATTCATGTTTCCAGTGCTTTGATAGATCAAGAAGGGCCTTCAACAGAAAATAAAGTAAGTTAAGAGGCAGTAGGAAAAGAAGCCCTATTCCATATGAAGTCAGGATCCATTCATATTTCCATTGCTTTGATAGACCAAGAAGGGTCTTCAACAGATCATAAAGTAATGCCAAAGGCAGAAGAAGAAGAAGACCCTACCCCAGATGGATGGACCCCATTGAGGACGCCATATGGAGTGAGGACATCATCAAGTGAGGGTCTTCAACAAAGTAAAGACAGTAGGAAAATAAGAAGACCCTGTTCCAAATGGAGAAGCTCAACTGCAAGAGCCGATTGTTGCATGGCTTGGGTGTCCTTCATGCTTAGAGTTGCCACAACCCAAAGGCATCTTGACTGCAAGCAATCAACATAAATATGGCTGAAGGCAGCTGACAACAGTCAACATAAATATCAACAACAAGCAACTCATTTGACTGACATGCTGGAGTTGCATTCTGGGCTCCATACCCTGCCCAGAGGTTGGACTAAATGACCTCTTGGGTGCCTTTGGACTCTGTAATTCTTTAAACCCACCAATGTGAATAACAAGAGAGAGGCAAATGGAGGGGCTTTTGGACTCTAGATGACCTCTTATTAAGGAATCCCATCTCCAGAAATACCAACTTGCCCATTGTTCACTCAGTGGTTGTGTTCCCACTCTGGTCAGTGTGGTGGGTGTGTTTGTGGGTGCCTTTTTTTGACTATGTATTGTATCCTCGCACCAAAAGGTCCATATGGGGAAAGCAATGTGGTGTGCAATTATCTTTCTCGTGTTGTGTTACGATAATCCTACGGGTCTCTTCATAGGTGCATCTACACTGCAGGAGGAATGCAGTTTGTCACCACTTTAACCAACATGTCCCAGTGCTATAGTATCGTGGGAGTTGTAGTCTTGTAAGATATTTCAATTATTTATTTATTTACAGTATTTATATTCTGCCCTTCTCATCCCAAAGGGGACTCAGGGCGGATCACAGAATATACATATGCAGCAAATATTCAATGCTGTTTTATATACAAACCTCTACTTACAGCTCTAAGCTGTTTTCGAACTGCTTAGGTCAACAGTGAGCTGGGCTGACAGTCGGAAGCTCACGCCGGCCCGGGGCTTTGAACTGGCAACCTTTAAGTTCGTAGATCTTATCATTGCTGGTGATTTACCAGCTTTGCTAAATCCACAAGCATGTGGACAATTTCAACAGAAAGGAGGAAACCATGAAGATGAACAAAATCTGGCTACCAGTATTAAAAAAAACTCTAAAATTAAAACAGCAAAACAGCAGAGGGAACACAATCAGGGACATCTAATCACCTCTCAACAAAAGATTGCTCCAGGCAGTGCCAGGCTACCAAATGCTAATCAAGGTGGTCAGTTGAAACATTCACACCTAGCTCCAGCAGACAAGAGTCCTTTGTCCCACCCTGGTCTTTCCACAGATATATAAACACAATTTTCCTAGTTCCAACAGACCTCACTACCTCTGAGGATGCTTGCCATAGATGTAGGCGAAATGTCAGGAGAGAATGCCTCTAGAACATAGCCATATAGCCCGAAAAAAACCCACAACAACCCAGTTTTAAAAGGGCTTCCCGAAGGTCATCTAGTCCAGCCCCCATGTTTTCCAGAAAGGTGCTGAGAGTTCAGCCTGTGATTGTTTCAGGATCAGGGTGCTTTGGATGTGGGAGGTGAGGCCAATGAATTTCAAGATGGCAATGGTTTGGTCAATGATATTGATGCAGAGAAGGACCAGGAGACTCCTGTGCAAAGTGTAGTTTCTCATGAGAATGTCCCTGAAGCGTTTGGGGATGATAGTGTACTCCCTGAATTGCTGCCAGAGTTCCCAGGATTTGGGGCTTGAAAACATCTGGGCACCTGGCCCAGCTGGAAAACTTAATGAGCAAATAGAGAACAGGCAGGAGATTAGTCAAAACAGGCAGACCAAACAGTGGCTTCAGTGGTCTGCCAGGATCCAACAGAAAAAGATAAGGGAATTTCAATTAAAATGAAACCAATTTTTGAGTGCTTGAATAGCTTAGGGGATAAAAGTTCCAAGTATGGGAAATATAGTCAGATGAAGCATCGTTTGGAATCAAGTGTTGGTCTCGTCCTTGTTTTGGGGCTTGAAAACAACTGGGCACCTGGCCCAGCTGCAAAACTTAATGAGCAAATAGATAGACGAGAGGAAATTAGTCGTTAACAGACAGGCCAAACAGTGCCTTCGGTGTTCTGCCAGACTCCGACAGAAAAAGATAAGGGGATCTCAAGTAAAGTGAAATCAATTCCTGAGTGCGTGGAATAGCTTAGCGAGGGGATAATAGTTGCAAGTATGGGAAATATAGTCAGATGAAGCATCGTTGGAATCCATTATGTGCCAAAATAACATATCCTGTCAGCTCAGTTCTCTGTTGTATTGTGATACACAAACTGTAGTTTTGGATCTGGTGATTCCTTGATTGGAATATTCTATAATTCAGGGGTCATCTTGATGATAAAAACATCAAATCATCCAGGCGTCCCCTGGGCAACGTCCTTGCAGACGGCCAATTCTCTCACACCAGAAGCGACTTGCTCCTGACACGACAAAAAAAAAATCTAGATCACCCCAAATTTTTTGGATTTGTTGGTTTTTTTTGGTTTTGTCTGATGTGAAGTGTGGCGTGGGTGAGGTTACTTCCCTTTTCTGGATATTTACTGAGGGAACAAAGGCCATAGAAGAATCTTTGTGGGGAAGAGCACATCCTCATCCATTGTATCATCATAAGGGACACTCAAACCTATGAGAAGAAACAAATTATTCAGACAGGGAATACTAAGGGTATGGGGATGATAGTGTACTCCCTAGATTGCTACCAGAGTTCCCAGGATTTGGGGCTTGAAAACAACTGGGCACCTGGCCCAACTGCGAGACTTAATGACCAAATAGATACAACAACCCAGTGATTCTGGCCATGAAAGCCTCCGACAATACCTTTTAAAACTGTTGGTCTCAATAAGCTAACCATCTGTTTCCACTATCTGACCGAGCCTTCTATGCTGATCATCTATGCTGATGATCGTGCCATTACTGCTCAAGCAGAGAGCTTTGAGATGGTAGAACAGAAGCTTTCCGAAGCTCTAGGTGATCTTACTGCCTATTACAGGGAAAACCAGCTGATCCCTAATCCATCTAAAACACAGACATGCACCTTTCACCTTAAGAACAGACAAGCATCCCGAGCTCTGAGGATTATTACCTGGGAAGGAATCCCACTGGAGCATTGCAGCGCACCCAAATACCTAGGAGTCACTCTGGACCGTGCTCTGACCTACAAGAAGCACTGCCTGAACATCAAGCAAAAAGTGGGCGCTAGAAACAATATCATACAAAAGCTGACTGGCACAACCTGGGGATCACAACCAGACACAGTGAAGACATCTGCCCTTGCGCTGTGCTACTCTGCTGCTGAGTATGCATGCCCAGTGTGGAACACATCTCACCACGCTAAAACAGTGGACGTGGCTCTTAATGAGACATGCCGCATTATCACGGGGTGTCTGCACCCTACGCCACTGGAGAAATTACACTGCTTAGCCGGTATTGCACCACCTGACATCCGCCGGGAAGTAGCAGCCAATAGTGAAAGGACCAAGGGAGAGACATCTCCAGCTCATCCCCTGTTTGGGTATCAGCCAGCACGTCAATGACTTAAATCTAGACATAGCTTTCTATGATCTACAGAGACACTCACTGGAACACCTCAGCAAGCGAGAGTCCAAAAGTGGCAGGCTCAAACCCAGAACCTCAACCAATGGCTGATACCAAATGAGAAACTCCCCCCTGGGCACACAGAGGACTGGGCGACTTGGAAGGCGCTGAACAGACTGCGCTCTGGCACCACGAGATGCAGAGCCAACCTCAAGAAATGGGGCCACAAAGTGGAATCCACGACATGCGAGTGCGGAGAAGAGCAAACCACTGACCACCTGCTGCAATGCACCCTGAGCCCTGCTACATGCACAAGGGAGGACCTTCTTGCAGCAACACCAGAGGCACTCCAAGGGGCCAGGTACTGGACAAAGGACATTTAAGGGAATGCCAAGTTTGCAAAATCTCTGTGTGTTTTTTTTTCTTTTTCTTTTTAATCTGTGTGTTTGTTTTGTTCTGTTAGAATTGTAACACAATGGTATGGTTGCTGATGACATGATAAATAAATAAACCTGGAATATTGTGTCCAATTCTGGGCACCACAATTCAAGAGAGATATTGACAAGCTGGAATGTGTCCAGAGGAGGGCGACTAAAATGATAAAAGGTCTGGAGAACAAGCCCTATGAGGAGCGGCTTAAGGAGCTGGGCATGTTTAGCCTGAAGAAGAGAAGGCTGAGAGGAGATATGATAGCCATGTATAAATATGTGAGAGGAAGCCACAGGGAGGAGGAGGGAGCAAGCTTGTTTTCTGCTTCCTTGGAGACTAGGACGCAATGGAGCAATGGCTTCAAACTACAAGAGAGGAGATTCCATCTGAACATGAGGAAGAACTTCCTGACTGTGAGAGCTGTTCAGCAGTGGAACTCAATGCAATATTCCTGCTTCTTGGCAGGGGGTTGGACTGGATGGCCCATGAGGTCTCTTCCAACTCTTTGATTCTATGATTACTTCCTTGACCTTTTGGTCACACTAAAGGATTATTTAAAAAAAGCGATGAGTCGAAACATTGATATTTTTTTCTCCCCTCTTGAAAACCAGTAAAAAAGAAAATATTTTGTTATTGAAATGTGACTGCTTTGTTGTCCGATCCGGCCTTCGGATGATGTAAGAATGGATGTGAACTCTGAATGCACCGGGTTCTTTTATTTCATCCGCCCTCCCTCTCATCTCTTCCAATACAGGATTGTAATTGAGTTCAAGCTATTGAAAGGGTTTTGCGTTCTGCCGGATGGGATCTTGATTATTACTGTGGAGACGAGGAGCAAAAGATCTGGCATTTTTTTCTTCTTCTCCCTCTTGAGAAGACTGCCTTGAACTCCAAAGGGTGCATCTACATTGCAGAACGGGCGCAGTTTGACCCCACTTTTATTTGCCTTGATGCAAAGCAATTAGTTCGCTTCGTAATAAGTTCTGATTTCATGTAGTCCTGATTCTCAGCACGCTTTGCTTTTGCAGCCGAAAATATGGCTCTGCATGGAAGGAAGGGAAGACCACACACAGGGCCACGGCATTGGCAGCGAATGCAGACAGAGAGCAAAGAGAGGGAGAGCAGGAGGAGGAGGAGCGAGAAACCCACCCACGTTCGGCCCCACGTCATCCAGAGCCCCACAAGGCACAGAAGGCCTCTGTTTGGGGAGAAGTTTTTACATAACGCAAGGCCCCAGCACACTAGCACGGCACTCTTGCTTCACTCTCTCAATGCTGTGGCAACATCCCATGGTTGCAATTTAGGGAAAGGGATTTGGAGTTCTCGGCCAGGAAGCTCTGGATCCACGCAAAACTAACTTCAGGATCCTGCTAGCCTGTGGGAAAACACTCCAGGATCCTGCTAGCCTTTGGGAAAGCACTCCAGGATCCTGATAGCCGTTGGGAAAGCACTCCAGGATCCTCCTAGTCTTTGGGAAAGCACTCCATGATCCTGCTAGCCTTTGGGAAAACACTCCAGGATCCTGCTAGGCTTTGGAAAAACACTCCAGGATCCTGATAGCCTTTGGGAAAGCACACTAGGATCTTGATAGCCTTTGGGAAAACACTCCAGGATCTTGATAGCTTTTGGGAAAGCACTCCAGGATCCTGATAGCTTTTGGGAAAACACTCCAGGATCTTGCTAGGCTTTGGGAAAACAATCCAGGATCCTGCGAACATTTGGGAAAACACTCCAGGATCTTGATAGCTTTTGGGAAAACACTCCAGGATCTTGCTAGCCTTTGGGAAATCACTCCAGGATCTTGATAGCCTTTGGGAAAACACACCAGGATCCTGCTAGACTTTGGGAAAGCACTCCTGGATCTTGCTAGCCTTTGGGAAAACACTCCAGGATCCTGCTAACCTTTGCGAAAACACTCCAGGATCTTGATAGCTTTTGGGAAAACACTCCAGGATCCTGCTAGCCTTTGGGAAATCACTCCAGGATCCTGCTAGCTCTTGGGAAATCACTCCAGGATCCTGCTAGCTCTTGGGAAAACACTCCAGGATCTTGCTAGCCTTTGGGAAAACACTCCAGGGTCCTGCTAGCCTTTGGGAAAACACCCCAGGATCCTGCTAGGCTTTGGGAAAGCTCTCCAGGATCCCGCTAGGCTTTGGGAAAACACTCCAGGATCCTGCTAGGCTTTGGGAAAGCACTCCAGGATCCTGCTAGCCTTTGGGAAAACACTCCAGGATCTTAATAGCCTTTGGGAAAACACTCCAGGATCCTTCTAGGCTTTGGGAAAACACTCCAGGATCCTGCTTGCCTTTAGGAAAACACTCCAGGATCCTGCTAGGCTTTGGGAAAACAACACCGCCTGAGCTCTGCGAGTGCAGCATTTTTCCGAATGAAGCAGAGAGTGTTTGAGGACTGGAATGTAGGGAGACCAAGGTGCTTGTCTATAAAGCTATTGTCCTCCCAACCCTGCTCTATGCCTGTGAGACGTGGACTGTCTACAGACATCACATGCAACTCTTGGAATGATTCCATCAGCGTTGCCTCTGGAAAATCCTGCAAATCTCTTGGGAAGACAAGCGGACAAACGTCAGAAGAATGGAAGAAGCAAAGACCACCAGAATCGAAGCGATGGTCCTCTGCCATCAACTCCGCTGGACCGGCCACATCGTCCAAATGCCCGATGACCGTCTCCCAAAGCAGTTGCTCTACTCCGAACTCAAGAATGGAAAATTGAATGTTGGTGGGCAGGAAAAAAGATTTAAAGATGGGCTCAAAGCCAACCTTAAAAACTGGCATAGCCACTGAGAATTGGGAAGCCCTGGCCCTTGAGCACGCCAGCTGGAGGTCAGCTGTGACCAGCAGTGCTGCAGAATTTGAAGAGGCACGAATGGAGGGCGAAAGAGAGAAACGTACCAAGAGGAAGGCGTGTCAAGCCAACCCCGACCGCGACCGCCTTCCACCTGGAAACCAATGCCCTCACTGCGGAGAAGATGCAGATCAAGAATAGGGCTCCACAGCCACATATGGACCCACCGCCAGGACAAGCAAGAACATCAACAGCACATAAAAGTATATGAATACATTAATAATATAACATTACAATAAACACAATCACAGTGACAATGGGTGGGCCACATGTGCAGGATAAAATGTTAAAAACTCGGGTGAGATAAGAAGAGGAGCAAGTTATGTGCAAGAGGGAGCTCATAAGTTGTGGAACCAAGCTTTCCCACGAGGAGAGCATGTACTCCAGTGACAGAAGCGTTGAGGGGAGCAGTTCTGTCTTATTGTGTACCTACTCACCAAAGGCGCAGCGGAAGAGCCAGGTTTTAAGGTTCTTTTTAAAGGTTTCTAGAGTAGGAGATTTCCTGATCTCTCCAGGTAATGAGTTCCAGAGTTGGGGGGCCACAGAGGAGAAGGCTCTCTCCCTTGTGCCCAAAAGACGAGCTTGTGAGACTGGCAAGAGCGAAAGGAGGGCCTCCCCCGAAGAACAAAGGGTTGGTTCATGGAGAGAGATATGGTCACGAAGGTAGGCAGGTCCCAAACCAGTTAGGGCTTTATAGGTGATAATCTGCACCTTGAATTGGGCCTGGAAAATAAACAGCAGTCAGTAGAGCTCCTTAAACAGGGGTGTCGGCCGTTCCCTGTAACTAGCCCCAGTTATTAATCTGGCTGCCAAACGTTAGACGAGTTGTAGTTTCCGGGCTGTCTTCAAGGGTAGCCCCACGTAGAGTGCATTGCAGTAGCCCAGTCTAGAGGTAACTAAGGCATGGACCACCATGGTCAAGTGTGAGAGCTGGACCATAAGGAAGGCTGAGTGAAGGAAGAGAGACGCTTTTGAACTGTGGTGTTGGAGGAAAGTTCTGAGAGTGCCCTGGACAGCGAGAAGATCCAACCAGTCCATCCTCCAGGAAAGAAAGCCCGGCTGCTCACTGGAGGGAAGGAGACTAGAGACAAAGTTGAAGTCCATTGGCCACATCATGTGAAAACAGGAAAGCTTAGAGAAGGGAATGATGCTGGGGAAAATGGAAGGAAAAAGGAAGAGGGGCCAACCAAGGGCAAGCTGGATGGATGGCATCCTTGAAGGGACTGGCTTGACCTTGAAGAAGCTGGGGGTGGTGACGGCCGACAGGGAGCACTGGCCTGGGCTGGTCCAGGAGGTCACAAAGAGTTGGAAACGACTGAACGAATGAACAACAACAAATCCTACGGATGTGAGCTGGACTATAAGGAAGGCTGAGCGAAGGAAGATCAATGCTTTTGAGCTGTGGTGATGGAGGAAAGTTCTGAGAGTGCCTTGGACTGCGAGAAGATCCAACCAGTCCATCCTCCAGGAAATAATTCCCAACTACTCACTAGAGGGAAAGACATTAGAGGCCAAGATGAAGTCCTTTAGCCACATCATGAGAAGACAGGAAAGCTTAGAGAAGAGAAGGATGCTGGGGAAAAGGGAAGGAAAAAGGAAGAGGAGCCGACCAAGGGCAAGGTGGATGGAAGGGATCCTTGAAGTGTCTGTCTTGACATTGAGAGAGCTGGGGGTGGTCACGATTCTGAGTGGTTGCTGGGAACACGAGGAGGTTGAATGAAAGCCAAAGATGGTTTATGGAAGTCTGAAATGGTAGCTTTACATGAAGAAGGAAAGAAAATCTCCCAATCTTCAGAGTTCAGACCTTGTGAAAGAGACTAGCTAGAAGACTTGTGATACAAGGTCTTTTTCTTGTTGTTCAAGTGTATTGCTGTTTGCGTGCAGATATCTACACTGTAGAACTAGAATATTTTGACTCCATGGGCTCAGTGCTATGGTACCCCTCATTGGAGGGAAAGAGATGAGAGGCAAAGATGAAGTCCTTTGGCCACATCATGAGAAGACCGGAAAGCTAGGGGAAGGGAATGATGGTGGGGAAGATGGAAGGAAATAGGAAGAGGGGCTGACCAAGGACAAGATAGATGGAAGGCATTCTCGAAGTGACTGGCTGACAGGAAGCTCTGGCCTGGGATGGTCCAGGAGGTCACCAAGAGTCGGAAGTGACTGAACAAATAAACAACAACCAATGATGCTGGGGAAAAAGAAGGAAAAAGGAAGAGGGGCTGACCAAGGACAAGATAGATGGAAGGCATTCTTGAAGTGACTGGCTGACAGGGAGCTCTGGCCTGGGATGATCCAGGAGGTCACCAAGAGTCGGAAGTGATTGAACGAATAAACAACAACCAATGATGCTGGGGAAAAAGAAGGAAAAAGGAAGAGGGGCTGACCAAGGACAAGATAGATGGAAGGCATTCTCGAAGTGACTGGCTGACAGGAAGCTCTGGCCTGGGATGGTCCAGGAGGTCACCAAGGGTCGGAAGTGAATAAACAACAACCAATGATGCTGGGGAAAAGGAAGGAAAAAGGAAGAGGGGCCGACCAAGGACAAGATAGATGGACGGCATCCTTGAAATGACTGGCTTGACCTTGAATGAGCTGGGGGTGGTGACGGCCCAGGGAGCTCTGGTCCAGGAGGTCATCAAGAGTCAGAAGCGACTGGATGAATAAACAACAGATCTCACAACCTCTGAGGATGCTTGCCACAGATGCAGGCGAAAGGTCAGGAGAGAATGCCTCTAGAACAGGGGTCCTCAAACTGCCATAGAGCCCGGAAAAAAACCTACAACAACCCAACAACAACAAAGCCAGGAAGAAAAACCGTGCTGCATAGTATTCCACCACTACTCCTTCCTCTTCTTGGGCTGCGCTTCGCCTTGGAGGCAGGAGGGGGAAGCCTCGAGTTCTCTCCGGCGGGGCTGCTCCTCTCCTCTCCTCTCTCCTCCTCCTTCCCTCGGTTCTTTCTTCCTTTCTTCCTCCCCTTCTCCTCCTTCTCCCCTCTTTTTGGCTCCCTCCTCGGCCGCATTCTTGGGCGAAAAGGAGGGCAACAAAGGGGGCCTCCCTCCTTCCTTCCTTCCCTCCGAGGCGTGCGCCTTCGCCTCCTTCTCTCCTTCTCTTCTCTTCTCTTCTCGCCTTTTGTTCCAACCGAAGTTTGGGCAAAGTTTTTCCTCCCTTGATTTCTTGGATCCTTTTTTTGTTTGCTGGAAGAGAGCCCAGAGGAGTGGAAAACTCTCCCTCCTCCTCGCCTTCCTGCTTTCTTTCTCTCCCAACTTTTTGGAGTGTCGGGAAAGCTCTCCAAAACTCCGAGAAGGCGCAAAGGAGAAAGTTTGGACAAAGTTCTTTGGGAGGAGAAATTTTCCTTTTTTTTTGGGTTCTATTTTGGGGAAAGAGTTGGGGAAACTCGGCCGGGCCTCCATTGGTTTCCTCCCCCCGATTTTGGATGCTTTTCCTCCCCACTTTTTGTACTTTCCTCGACTTTTTTGGGGTGCCCCCAAACCTCTCCAAACTCAGAGGAGGAGAAAACGCACTCCGGAGAGGGATTTGGAGGCGGAATTCCGAAAAGGAAGAGAGGAAGGGGACTCGGGGGAGGATGGCGTCGGAGCCTCGCCTTCCCTTGGGCCACTTCACCCCATCGCTGCCCCGTTGGGTGGGTCGCAGAGCCCCCTTTTGTCCCCCGACGCGACTCTGTGCGCCCTAAGGAGGAGGAGGAAGCGCCAGGGAGCGAGGGAGGGAGGGAGGGATGGGCCGGCCGTGGGGTCTCTTCTCCCTCGGGGTCGTGGCCTGGCTCTGCCTCTGCCTCTGCCCGGGGCCCCTCGCGTGGAGTGGGGCCGGGGGGTCCTCCGTCCCGGCCAATGGCACCTCCGGGCGGGCTGCCCCTTCGAGGGAGGAAGGAGAGATGGAGGCGCGGTGCAAGCGGGAGGCGCCCTGCGAGCCTTTGGAGCAGAGCCTCTGCCTGGGCTCGCCGCTGCCCTACGCCGCCACTTCCACGCTCCTGGCCGAAGACTCCGACACCCAAGCCGAGGCCAGGCACAAGCTGCTCCTCTGGTCCGGTAAGGAAGGCACCCCCCCCAAAGAGCCCTTTCTCAGCCCCCCAAAAAGGCTTCTTCCCTGCCCTCCACTTAGAAAGAGACACTTGGAAAGAGCTCCTTGCCCCACCCCAGCCATTCCACAGATATATAAACCCATTGTCCTAATTCCAACAGACCTCACAACCTCTGAGGATGCTTGCCATAGATGCAGGCGAAACGTCAGGAGAGAATGCCTCTAGACCATGGTCATACAGCCCGAAAAAACCTACAACAACCCAGTGATTCCGGCCATGAAAGCCTTCGACAATACTTGGAAAGAAGTTTGCTTTGGGCAGCTTCTTTCCTTTCCTTGCATGCCTCCAAGCAGGGAAATCTCATCCAAGCCTCCCCAATGGATGGCCATGCAACCTCTGCTTAAAAGCCTCCAAAGAAGGAGCCTCCCTCCACCACACTCTGGGCAGGCTTCTTCCCCCCAAAGGAGCCCTTGCTCAGTCCCCAAAAAGGCTCCTTCTCTGTCCTGCTGCACTTGGAGACACTTGGAAAGAAGTGAGCCTTGGGCAGCTTCTCTCTTTTCCTTGCATGCCTCCAAGCAAGGAAATCCCATCCAAGCCTCCCCAATGGATGGCCATCCTGCCTGTTACAAAGCCCCCAAAGAAGGAGCTTCCATCACACTCTTGGACAGGCTTCTTCCCCCCAAAGGAGCCCTTGCTCAGCCCCCAAGGCTTCACCCCCAAGAAGTCTCCTTCTCTGCCCTGCTGCGCTTGGAGACACTTGGAAAGAAGTTTGCTAAGCTCCTTCTCTGCCCTCCACTTGGAAAGAGACACTTGGAAAGAAGTGAGTTTTGGGCAGCTTCTTTCTTTTCCTTGCATGCCTCCAAGCAGGGAAATCCCATCCAAGCACCCCCCAAGAGATGGCCATCCTGCCTGCTACAAAGCCCCCAAAGAAGGAGCTTCCACCACACTCTTGGGCAGGCTTCTTCCCCCCAAAGGAGCCCTTTCTCAGCCCCCAAAGCTTCCCCCCAAGAAGTCTCCTTCTCTGCCCTGCTGCACTTGGAGACACTTGGAAAGAAGTTTGCTTTGGGCAGCTTCCCTCTTTTCCTTGCGTGCCTCCAAGCAAGGAAATCCCATCCAAGCCTCCCCAACGGATGGCCATGCAGTCTCTGCTTAAAAGCCTCCAAAGAAGGAGCCTCCACAAAACTGCAGGGCAGAGAGTTCCACTGCTGAACAGCTCTGACTGTTCTTTCTTTTCCTTGCATGTCTCCAAGCAGGGAAGTCTCATCCAAGCCTCCCCAATGGATGGCCATCCTGCCTGTTTCAAAGCCCCCAAAGAAGGAGCTTCCACCACACTCTTGGGCAGGCTTCTTCCCCCAAAGGAGCCCTTTCCCAGCCCCCAAGGCTTCACCCCCAAGAAGTCTCCTTCTCTGCCCTGCTGCGCTTGGAGACACTTGGAAAGAAGTTTGCTAAGCTCCTTCTCTGCCCTCCACTTGGAAAGAAACACTTGGAAAGAAGTGAGTTTTGGGCAGCTTCTTTCTTTTCCTTGCATGCCTCCAAGCAGGGAAATCCCATCCAAGCACCCCCCAAGAGATGGCCATCCTGCCTGCTACAAAGCCCCCAAAGAAGGAGCTTCCACCACACTCTTGGGCAGGCTTCTTCCCCCCAAAGGAGCCCTTTCTCAGCCCCCAAAGCTTCCCCCCAAGAAGTCTCCTTCTCTGCCCTGCTGCACTTGGAGACACTTGGAAAGAAGTTTGCTTTGGGCAGCTTCTCTCTTTTCCTTGCATGCCTCCAAGCAGGGAAATCTCATCCAAGCACACCCAAGAGATGGCCATCCAGCCTCTGCTTAAAAGCCTCCAAAGAAGTAGCCTCCACCACACTTTTGGGCAGGCCTCTTCCCCCCAAAGGAGCCCTTTCTCAGTCCCCAAGAAGGCTCCATCCCTGCCCTGCAAAGAGACACTTTGTGTGAGCTTTGGGCAGCTTCTCTTTTTTCCTTGCATGCCTCCAAGCAGGGAAATCTCATCTAAGCCTCCCCAATGGATGGCCATCCTGCCTGTTTCAAAGCCTCCAAAGAAGGAGCTTCCATCACACTTTTGGGCAGGCTTCTTCCCCCAAAGGAAGGTGAAGCCTTGGGGGCTGAGAAAGGGCTCCTTTGGGGGGAAGAAGCCTGCCCAAGAGTGTGGTGGAGGCTCCTTCTTCTCAGCCCCCAAAGCTTCACCCCAAAAAGTCTCCTTCTCAGCCCTGTACTTGGAAAGAGACACTTGGAAAGAAGTGAGTTTTGGGCAGCTTCTTTCTTTTCCTTGCATGCCTCCAAGCAGGGAAATCTCATCCAAGCCTCCCCAATGGATGGCCATCCTGCCTGTTACAAAGCCCCCAAAGAAGGAGCCTCCACCAGACTCTTGGGCAGGCTTCTTCCCCCCAAAGGAGCCCTTGCTCAGCCCCCAAAAAAGGCTCCTTCTCTGCCCTGCTGCACTTGGAGACACTTGGAAAGAAGGGAGCTTTGGGCACCTTCTTTCCTTTCCATGCATGCCTCCAAGCAGGGAAATCCCACCCAAGCCTCCCTAATGGATGGCCATCCAGGCTGTTTCAAAGCCTCCAAAGAAGGAGCTTCCACCACACTCTTGGGCAGGCTTCTTCCCCCCAAAGGAGCCCTTTCTCAGTCCCCAAAAAGTCTCCTTCTCAGCCCTGTACTTGGAAAGAGACACTTGGAAAGAAGTGAGCCTTGGGCAGCTTCTCTCTTTTCCTTGCATACCTCCAAGCAAGGAAATCCCATCCAAGCCTCCCCAATGGATGGCCATCCTGCCTGTTTCAAAGCCTCCAAAGAAGGAGCCTCCACCGCAGTCTTGGGCAGGCTTCTTCCCCCCAAAGGAGCCCTTGCTCAGTCCCCAAAAAGGCTCCTTCTCTGCGTTCCACTTGGAAAGAGACACTTGGAAAGAAGGGAGCTTTGGGCAGCTTCTCTCTTTTCCTTGCATGCCTCCAAGCAGGGAAATCTCATCCAAGCCTCCCCAATGGATGGCCATCCTGCCTGTTACAAAGCCCCCAAAGAAGGAGCCTCCACCAGACTCTTGGGCAGGCTTCTTCCCCCCAAAGGAACCCTTGTTCAGCCCCCCAAAAAAGTCTCCTTCTCAGCCCTGTACTTGGAAAGAGACACTTGGAAAGAAGGGAGGTTTGGGCAGCTTCTCTCTTTTCCTTGCATGCCTCCCAGCAGGGCAATCTCATTCAAGCACCCCCAAGAGATGGCCATGCAGACTCTGCTTAAAGGCCCCCAAAGAAGGAGCCTCCACCACACTTTTGGGCAGGCCTCTTCCCCCCAAGGAGCCCTTGCTCAGCCCCCAAGAAGGCTCCTTCTCTGCCCTGCTGCACTTGGAGACACTTGGAAAGAAGTGAGCTTTGGGCAGCTCCTCTCTTTTCCTTGCATGCCTCCAAGCAGGGAAATCTCATCCACACCTCCCCAATGGATGGCCATCCTGCCTGTTTCAAAGCCTCCAAAGAAGGAGCTTCCATCACACTTTTTCGGCAGGCTTCTTCTCCCCAAAGGAGCCCTTTCTTAGCCCCCCAAGGCTTCCCCCCAAGAAGTCTCCTTCTCTGCCCTGCTGCACTTGGAGACACTTGGAAAGAAGTTTGCTTTGGGCAGCTTCTCTCTTTTCCTTGCATGCCTCCAAGCAGGGAAGTCTCATCCAAGCACCCCCAAGAGATGGCCATCCAGCCTCTGCTTAAAAGCCTCCAAAGAAGGAGCTTCCACCACACTCTTGGGCAGGCTTCTTCCCCCCAAAGGAGCCCTTTCTCAGCCCCCCCAAAAGTCTCCATCTCTGCCCTCCACTTGGAAAGAGACACTTGGAAAGAAGTGTGCTTTGGGCAGCTTCCTTACTTTCCTTGCATGCCTCCAATCAGGGAAATCCCATCCAAGCACCCCCAAGAGATGGTCATGCAGCCTCTGTTTAAAAGCCTCCAAAAAAAGGAGCCTCCCTCCAACACACCCCAGGGCAGAGAGTTCCACTGCTGAACAGCTCTGGCTGTTCTTTCTTTTCCTTGCATGCCTCCAAGTGCTGGAAGCCCCTTTTTGTGTGTGCCATAGAATTAAAACACCATAGAAGTCTTTTAAACCACTAAATTAAAAGAGACCCCCAAAGGGCATCCAGTCCAACCCCTTTCCAAAGCCTTCATGCAGGAAAAGCAACAATCCTAAAATCCTAGAGTTGGAAGAGACCTGGTGGGCCACCCAGTCCAAGCCCTTTCTGCCAAGAAGCAGGAAAATCTCATTCAAAGCACCCCCAACAGATAGCCATCCAGCTTGTACAATGTGAGTGCATCCAAAATTTTCTCCCAACGTTTTGGAAAGCAGGAAGAGGAAGATGACATATTGTTGTTTTTTGCATTGGTTTTCAGTGCCAGATATTTTGGGCTCTGTGGGCTTGCATGGAGAGCTGCATTCATTCCACAGTGCAGAGGCACCCTCATATTATTATTATTATTATTATTATTATCATCATTATTATTTGAAACACAACAAGATCACTCTGCTCGCTGTCGGACCCTTCCCAAATGTCTAGGACTGTGTGATGTATCGACTATTAATGCGTGCAGATCCCAGTAAGGTGGCCTTCTGCAGCTGGCAGGTGGTAATCTTGTCAGCGCCTATTGTGTTCAAGTGCAGGCCAAGGTCTTGAGGCACTGCACCCAGTGTGCCGATCACCACTGGGACCACTTTTCCTGGCTTGTGCCAGAGTCTTTGCAGTTTGATCTTTAAATCCTCATATCGTGTCAGCTTTTCCAGTCGCTTGTCATCAATCCTGCTGTCACCTGGGATTGCAACATCGACAATCCATACTTTGTTTTTTAACACGATTGTGAGGTCAGGAGTCTTGTGCTCCAAAACTCTGTCTGTCTGAATTCAGAAGTCCCAGAGTAGCTTATACAATCATAGAATCCTAGAATCAAAGAGTTGGAAGAGACCTCCTGGGCCATCCAGTCCAACCCCATTCGGCCAAGAAGCAGGAATGTTGCATTCAAATCACCCCTGACAGATGGCCATCCAGCCTCTGCTTAAAAGCTTCCAAAGAAGGAGCCTCCACCACACTTCAGGGCAGAGAGTTCCACTGCTGAACGGCTCTCACAGTCAGGAAGTTCCTCCTCATGTTCAGGTGGAATCTCCTCTCTTGTAGTTTGAAGCCATTGTTCCATTGCGTCCTAGTCTCCAGGGAAGTAGAAAACAAGCTTACTCCCTCCTCCTCCCTGTGGCTTCCTCTCACATATTTATACATGGCTATCATATCCCCTCTCAGCCTTCTCTTCTTCAGGCTAAACATGCCCAGCTCTTTAAGCCGCTCCTCATAGGGCTTGTTCTCCAGACCCTTGATCATTTTAGTTGCCCTCCTCTGGACACATTCCAGCTTGTCAATATCTCTCTTGAATTGTGGTGCCCAGAATTGGACACAATATTCCATGTGTGGTCTAACCAAGGCGGAATAGAGCATAGGGAGCATGACTTCCCTAGATCTGTTGATGCAGGCCAACATCCCATTGGCTTTTTTGCCGCCACATCACATTGTTGGCTCATGTTCATTCTCGTGTTCATTCTCTGAAACTTTTTCCGGCTTGTGATCCCACCCGTTCTTTGTCGCAGACAGTGGTATTTGTGGCACAAGTTCCAATGAGTCGTCTGAGCAAGGGTGTTGTGCCTCTGCTTGGAGTCTGTCTGCGCAATCTTCTTGCAGCAGCTGAGGATGGGATCTGTTGTTTCATCTGCTTCCTTGCAGAGTCTACACTTGGGATCTGTCGTTGACTTTTCAATTCTGGCTTTGTTATTATTAATATTAGGTTTATTTATAGCCCTGCTTTTCCTCTCTGCAAAAGAGATGCATCTCCTTTGATCAATACATCAATTTTCCCTTGAAGACTCTTCAACCCAAAGCCAAGAAGAAATGGAAATTAGTTGAAATCAGAAACATGCAAAGGGGAAATGGAGTTCAGGCCATTATCTGGATTCGGAAGAAGGTGTGATCAATGCACTTTGAAGCACGGCTGCTTCTAAATGCTTGAGGAGAAAGGGTGATGAAAAGGGCAACGTGTCCTCAAAACAGAGATATAATGACTGGGGATGATGGGAGATAATAATAATCATAATAGAATCATAGAATCATAGAATCCAAGAGTTGGAAGAGACCTCCTGGGCCATCCAGTCCAACCCCAATCTGCCAAGAAGCAGGAATATTGCATTCAAATCACCCCTGACAGATGGCCATCCAGCCTCTGTTTAAAAGCTTCCAAAGAAGGAGCCTCCACTACACTCCGGGGCAGAGAGTTCCACTGCTGAACGGCTCTCACAGTCAGGAAGTTCTTCCTCAGGTTCAGATGGAATCTCCTCTCTTGTAGTTTGAAGCCATTGTTCCATTGCGTCCTAGTCTCCAAGGAAGCAGAAAACAAGCTTGCTCCCTCCTCCTCCCTGTGGCTTCCTCTCACATATTTATACATGGCTATCATATCTCCTCTCAGCCTTCTCTTCTTCAGGCTAAACATGCCCAGTTCCCTAAGCCACTCCTCATAGGGCTTGTTCTCCAGACCCTTGATCATTTGAGTCGCCCTCCTCTGGACACATTCCAGCTTGTCAATATCTCTCTTGAATTGTGGTGCCCAGAATTGGACACAATATTCCAGGTGTGGTCTAACCAAAGCAGAATAGAGCATGGGGAGCATTACTTCCCTAGATCTAGACACTAGGCTCCTATTGATGCAATAATACTAATCTTATTTCTTATTGCCTCTCCTCGTGGCATAATAGTAATCATAATAATACATAATTATTTTATTTCTTATCCACTTCTCCTTGTGGCTCAAACCAGGTAACGACATCACTGAAAACACGTAGTCATTATGTCAAATGCACACATTAAGCCATACTTCTACAAAATACACAAGAGTAAAATACACAGGACAATGATTAAAATATGGACACAACTGTGTCCAGAGGAGGGCGACTCAAATGATCAAGGGTCTGGAGAACAAGCCCTATGAGGAGCGGCTTAAGAAGCTGGGCATGTTTAGCCTGAAGAAGAGAAGGATGAGAGGAGACATGATGAGGGCCATGTATAAATATGTGAGAGGAAGCCACAGGGAGGAAGGAGCAGATCAGGGGTCTGGAGAACAAACCCTATGAGGAGCGGCTTAAGGAGCTGAGCATGTTTAGCCTGAAGAAGAGAAGGCTGAGAGGAGATATGATAGCCATGTATAATAAATATGTGAGAGGAAGCCACAGGGAGGAGGGAGCAGATCAGGGGTCTGGAGAACAAACCCTATGAGGAGCGGCTTAAGGAGCTAGGCATGTTTAGCCTGAAGAAAAGAAGGCTGAGAGGAGATATGATGATAGCCATGTATAAATATGTGAGAGGAAGCCACAGGGAGGAGGGAGCAAGCTTGTTTTCTGCTTCCCTGGAGACTAGGACGCTGAACAATGGCTTCAAACTCCAAGAGAGGAGATTCCATCTGAACATGAGGAAGAACTTCCTGACTGTGAGAGCCGTTCAGCAGTGGAACTCTCTGCCTCAGAGTGTGGTGGAGGCTCCTTCTTTGGAAGCTTTGAAACAGGCTGGATGGCCATCTGTCAGGGGTGATTTGAATGCAATATTCCTGCTTCTTGGCAGAATGGGGTTGGACTGGATGGCCCAGGAGGTCTCTTCCAACTCTAGGATTCTAGGATTCTATGACATTCTTCAAATCACATCTAGGGAATGTTCCTTTTGGAAGGGACTACGGTGTTGCACTCCAGACCAGGAAAAAGCCCTCTGATCTTAAACATCACACAGTTGAGTAGGAAAACAATCATTTTTAAAGATAATTAAAAATCAGAAAAGTAAAAAAGCACTTTAAAGGAATAGATAAATCCAATTAGGTAGGAAGATAAGCCGGAACAAAGTAGTCCAAGGTAATAATCCATCAAAGTCCATGAAAAACAAAGACAAAAACTTCTCCAATAAAATCCAAGGAACCAGGAAACATGAATCAAAGCATGAATATAAAATCATGTTGTTGTTCATTCGTTCAGTCGTCTCCGACTCTTTGTGACCTCATGGACCAGCCCACGCCAGAGCTCCCTGTCGGCCGTCACTACCCCCAGCTCCTTCAAGGTCAGTCCAGTCACTTCAAGGATGCCATCCATCCATCTTGCCCTTGGTCGGCCCCTCTTCCTTTTTCCTTCCATTTTCCCCCATCATCATTGTCTTCTCTAGGCTTTCCTGTCTTCTCATGATGTGGCCAAAGGACTTAAACTTGTCTCTAGTCTCCTTCCCTCCAGTGAGCAGCCGGGCTTTATTTCCTGGAGGATGGACTGGTTGGATCTTCTCGCAGTCCAAGGCACTCTCAGAACTTTCCTCCAGCACCACAGCTCAAAAGCATCTCTCTTCCTTCGCTCAGCCTTCCCTAAGGTCCACCTCTCACATCCGTAGGTGACTACAGGGAATACCATGGCTTTGACTAGGCAATGGATCTTTTGTTGTAATAAAATCATAGAATCCAAGAATCAAAACCATGAAACAAGACACTTAAGCAAGAATCTTTCCAAGCAAAGCTTCCATGAAACAAGGAAACAAGGACTTAACTTGGACTTAACCATGAAACAAGGACTTAACTTGATTCCAAACGATGCTTCATCTGACTACATCTCCTGTACTTGAGACTTTTATCTCCTCGTTAAGCTATGTCCCAAATGCACAGAAATTGGTTTCGTTTTAGTTTAGAGTCGCTTATCTTTCTCTCTCTGAGCCTGGTGGAACGCCGAAGCCACTGTTCGGCTTTTCTGTTTTGACTAATCTCCTCCCGTATATCTATTTGCTCATTAATTTCTGCAGCTGGGCCAGGTGCCGAGGTGTTCTCAAGCCCCAAATCCTGGGAACTCTCTGATAGCAATTCAGGGAGTACACCATCATCCCCACACCCTTCAGGGACACTCTCATGGGAAACTACACTTTGAACAGGGTCAAGAGACCTCATGGGCCATCCAGTCCAACCCCATTCTGCCAAGAAGCAGGAATATTGCATTCAAATCACCCCTGATAGATGGCCATCCAGCCCCTCCTCTGTGCTGTTCCTACCTAATTGGATTTACCTATTCCTTTAAAGTGCTTTTTACTTTTCTGCTTTTTAATTATCTTTAAAAAATGATTGTTTTCCTACTCAACTGTGTGGTGTTTAAAATCAGAGGGCTTTTCCCGGTCATTCTCTGCATCAGTATCATTGACCAAACCATTGCCATCTTGAAACTCGTTGTCATCACTCCCCACATCTCAAGCACCCTGGTCCTTAAACACAATCAAAGGCTGAGCTCCAACATACGATCCTCCTCACTGCTATATAATGCATATGTCTTTGCTGGAAATCATTGTGTTTGTTGTTCTCTCCCCTTTCTTTGCAAGGCCTGCGCAATGCTCCCCGTTGTTGGGACGTGATCCAGCCCCTCCTCTGCGCCGTCTACATGCCCAAGTGCGAGGGCGGCAAGGTGGAGCTGCCCAGCCAGACCTTGTGCCAAGCCACACGTGGCCCTTGCACCATCGTGGAGCGGGAGCGCGGCTGGCCGGACTTCCTCAAGTGCTCCACTGACCGTTTCCCGGAAGGATGCCCGGTAAGGAATCACTATTACTCCCCCATTGCACAGGGATCATAGAATTGGAAGGCACCACTTGAGGTTATCTAGTCCAACCCCTTCCTCTAGGCAGGATGACACAATGATGTTGACGTGGGTGCTGCCGGCTTCCTCTTGCAGAACGAGGTCCAGAACCTGAAGTTCAACACCTCAGGGCAGTGCGAGGCGCCCCTGGTCCGGACGGACAACCCCAAGAGCTGGTACGAGGACGTGGAGGGCTGTGGCGTCCAGTGCCAGAACCCCCTCTTCACCCTCTCCGAGCACCAGCAGATGCACCGCTACATCGCCGCCTTCAGCTCCCTCACCATCTTCTGCACCTTCTTCACCCTGGTGAGATCCACGGGGACTGCATTGTTGTTGTTGTTATTGTTGTTAAAAGTATGGATTCTCATGGTTTAAAACAGGATGCATGTTCCTTCTGCTGTTGCTATTATATGTTGTTGTTGTTGTTGTTGTTATTTTAAGCATGGTTTCCCATGGTTAACAATGAATGGGATGCATATTGCTTTTGCTGTTATTGTTATATATTGTTGTTGTTGTTCCTTCAAGCGTGGTTTCCCATGGTTAACAATGGGACGCATGTACCTTCTGCTGTTGCTGTTATATGTTGTTGTTGTTTTAAACATGGTTTCCCATGCTTAACAATGAGATGCATGTTACTTCTGTTGTTGCTCTTATATGTTGTTTTTGTTGTTGTTTTAAGCATGGTTTCCCATGGTTAACAATGGGATGCATGTTCCTTCTGCTGTTGTTGTTATATGTTGTTGTTGTTGTTGTTCTTTTAAGCATGGTTTCCCATGGTTAACAATAGGACGCATGTTGCTTCTGCTGTTGTTGTTATATATTATTGTTGGTGTTGTTGTTGTTTCAAGCATGGTTTCCCATGGTTAACAATCGGATGCATGTTGCTTCTGCTGTTGTTGTTATATGTTGTTGTTTTAAGCATGGTTTCCCATGGTTTAAAACAGGATGCATGTTGCTTCTGCTGTTGCTGTTATATGTTGTTGTTGTTGTTTTAAACATGGTTTCCCATGGTTAACAATGGGATGCATGTTGCTTTTGCTGTTGCTGCTATATGTTGTTGTTGTTGTTTCAAGCATGGTTTCCCATGGTAAAAAATGGGACGTATGTTCCTTCTCCTGTTGTTGTTATATGTTGTTGTTGTTGTTGTTTAAGCATGGATCCCCATGGGTAAAAACGGGATGCATGTTCCTTCTGCTGTTATTGTTATATGTTGTTGTTGTTGTTTTAAGCATGGTTAAAAATGGGATGTATGTTCCTTCTGCTGTTGTTATATGTTGTTGTTGTTCTTTTAAGCATGGTTAAAAATGGGATGCATGTTGCTTCTCCTGTTGTTGTTATATGTTGTTGTTGTACTTTTAAGCATGGATCTCCATGGGTAAAAACGGGATGCATGTTCCTTCTGCTGTTATTGTTATATGTTGTTGTTGTTTTAAGCATGGTTAAAAATGGGATGCATGTTGCTTCAGCTGTTGTTGTTATATGTTGTTGTTGTTGTTCCTTCAAGCATGGTTTCCCATGGTTAACAATGGGGTGCATGTTGCTTCTGCTGTTGCTGTTATATGTTGTTGTTGTTGTTGCTTCAAGCATGGTTTCCCATGGTTAAAAATGGGATGCATGTTCCTTCCGCTGTTGCTCTTATATGTTGTTTTTGTTGTTGTTTTAATCATGGTTTCCCATAGTTAACAATGGGACGCATGTTCCTTCTGCTGTTGTTGTTATATACTGTTGTTGTTGTTGTTGTTTCAAGCATGGTTTCCCATGGTTAACAATCGGATGTGTGTTGCTTCTGCTGTTATTCTTAAATATTGTTATTGTTTCAAGCATGGTTTCCCATGGTTAAAAATGGGACGCAAGTTCCTCCTGCTGTTGCTGTTATATGTTGTTGTTGTTGTTCTTTTAAGCATGGATCCCTATGGTTAAAAATGGGATGCATGTACCTTCTGCTGTTGTTATATGTTATTGTTGTTTTAAGCATGGAATTCTATGGTTAAAACGGGATGCATGTTGCTTCTGCTGTTGTTATGTATTGTTGTTGTTGTTTTAAGCATGGAATCCCATGGTTAAAAATGGGACACATGTTCCTTCTGCTGCTGTTGTTGTTATTGTTGTTTTAAGCATGGTTTCCCATGGTTAAAAACGGGATGCACGTTGCTTCAGTTGTCGTTGTTATATGTTGCTGTTGTTTTAAGCATGGTTTCCCATGATCAACAAACTTCACGACTTCTGAAGATGCCTGCCACAAGTGCAGGCGAAACGTCAGGAGAGAATGCTTCCAGAACATAGCCATATAGCCCGAAAAACCTACAACAACCTACAACAACCCAGGAATGCATGTTGTTTCTGCTGTTGATGTTATATGTTGTTGTTGTTGTTGTTATTTTAAGCATGGTTTCCCATGGTTAAAAATGCGACGCATGTTGCTACTGCTGTTGCTGTCACTATTACCGTATATGTTGCTGCTGCTGTTGCCATTATTATTATTATTGTTATTATTGTTGTTGTTATTATTAGCATGGTTTTCCATGGTTGCAAATGGAACACATGCTACTCGTGTTGTTATATTATTATTATTATTATTATTAACCATTCTGTAGCTGTGATTATATTATTATCATCCATGGTTAAAATTGGATTATTATTATTATTATTTGCATGGTTTTCCATGGTTACAAATGGAACGCGCATGCTACTCCTGCTGTTATATTATTATTATTAATTATTCTGTAGTTGTGATTATATTATCGTCATCGTCATCATCCATGGTTAAAAGTGGATTATTTTTATTTATTTATTTAGAGCTTTAATACCCGGTCTACTCGACCTCCAAATAACAACAGAGAATCAATATACAAATAAACTAAAGCATAATAACATCATGGTACATTAATACATTAAAACACAGTAAAATACAGATCAAGAATTTCTCATGGTTAAAAATACTACAAATGTTGCTGCAGAATTTTGCTGTTGTTGTTGTAATATTATTATTAGTACTATTAATAATATCTGTTTCCCATAGATGAACAAGGGATCTGTGCTGCTGCTGAATTCTGCTGTTGTTGTTGTGTTATTGTTATTGTTATTATTGTTTGCAGTTTGATAAACTTTTTTCATTTTTAATGATAGAACTAATTAGGAAAGACATCGTATGTGTTTAATTCTGTTTTAATGTTTGCATTTTTGTATATTTTTAAATTGTATACTAATACTTTTATGTCAATATGCCAAGCCACTTTGAGTCCCCTTCAGGGGAGATAAAATGGGATACACACACACAATAACAACAACAACAACAACAATAACAACCCAAGAACAGAACTCGTGTTAGATAGTGTAATAATAAAAACAGTAAGGGTTGCTGTGAGTTTTTCGGGCTCACAGCAACCCAGTGATTCCAGCCATGAAAGCCTTTGACAACACAATACTACTACTACTACTACTACTACTAATAATAATAATAATAATAATACGATAATGATTTGAAAAGGAGAGGGGAGAGCAAATCTTGGAGCCTGTCCTTTCGCCCTTAGGCCACTTTTGTTGCCGACTGGAAGAACTCGAACCGCTACCCGGCGGTCATCCTCTTCTACGTCAACGCCTGCTTCTTCATGGGGAGCATCGGCTGGTTGGCCCAGTTCATGGATGGCGCCCGGATGGAGATCGTGTGCCGCGCCGACGGGACCATGCGCCTCGGAGAGCCCACGTACGTCCCTCCTTGCCATAAAACCATACAAGCCAGACGGGGCCCCCAGAGGCCATCTAGTCTAACCCCTGTTCTGCCAGGCAGGAAGGCACACTCTAAGCCCTCCTAACATCTTGACCAATCCTTCCCTTCTTCCCTGCAGCTCCAACGAGACGCTCTCCTGCGTCATCATCTTCGTCATCGTCTACTACTCCTTGATGTCGGGCGTCATCTGGTTTGTGATGCTGACCTATGCGTGGCACACCTCCTTCAAGGCGCTGGGCACCACCTACCAACCGCTGCTGGGCAAGACCTCCTACTTCCACCTGATCACCTGGTCCATCCCCTTCGTCCTCACCGTCGCCATCCTGGCCGTTGCCCAGGTAAAGCTCTATCAGTGCAATCCTGCATGCATGGCTTCATCCCCTTTACACACCGTAGAATCCTGCATGCATGGTTTCATCATATTTATACAACATTTAATCCTGCATGCATGGCTTTGTCACCTTTGTACACCATGCAGTCTTGCATTCATGGTTTCATCACTTTTACCCATGATGCGATCATGATTTCATCACCTTTACACACCATGCAATCCTTCGTGCATGTTTTTATCACTATTACACACCATTCAATCCCCTTTGTCCTCACTGTCGCCATCCTGGCCGGCACCCACGTAATGCTCTGTCAGTGCAATCCTGCATTCAAGGCTTCATCCTCTTGACACACCGTGCAATCTTGCATTCATGGTTTTATCACTTTTGCACACCTGTTGCTACTCAGGGCAGTTTTCACCTTGTGCTGTAGGTTTGGAAAATGCCAATGTTCCTGAAATTAGTGAGGAAGGAACTTCTGTAGATTTGGAAAATGAAAGTACCAGTGTTCATGAGAATGTTTCAGAGGGAAGCCATGACCATTCCCTCCCTTCTGCACCTGTTAACTGTAATGACAACAGAAGGGGCCAAATTTGGGAAGACAGAAGTAAATCACTCAGTTTGCGTCGATCCTCCCGAATTCAAGAATTAAAAACATTGGCTTCAAAGAAGAAGGGCGGTTCACGGAACCAATTCTTGAGCTTTAATTGCCTTACGCTGGGCTGACTGTCTCAGTTCAGGCATCGTTTCAGAATTGATGAAGACCTTGCCAGTTCTCCCGGTTCCCTGGCCATAGTTTGGGAAGATTTCTAGGATATCAAGTACGGTTAGTGGATTGCTAACAGGTTCCAGTATTTCCCAGTGAGGCTTTTGGTTTTGCTTTGTCCATTTAAATTCATGTTTGCTGATTTTGCTGTGGCTTTTGACTTGCATTTTTCCTTTATTTTGTAACCATTTTTCTTCAATAAAAAAGGATTGTTTTTCACAGCCAAGTGTGGTGGATAGTTATCTTAGGGCCTTGTTCCCTGCTCTGGATTGCAACACCTTGCTCCAGACACCACCACACCAAGGCTGTAGGTTTTTGTAATTATTGAGAAAAGCAAAATCAAAACAAAGAAATAGAAATGCAAAAGCTCCATAGGCAAAACAGAGACTTAAATGTAAAGGCAAAGTTCCTAAGATCCGAAGACAAAAACATGAAGCATGATCCTTTAGCAATGGTCAAACAAAAGTCCATGGTAAACAGTTAAAAACAAGACCCAAATCCCAGACTCAGGAAGCCAGAAGCATGCTGCTAAAAGACAAGGAAAATCTCCAGAAGTTAACATGGGAAGAGAAATGTTGAACTGACAATAACTGCCTGTCAGCTACAAGACTAAATACCCTTTGTGAACATGAAAGCATTGCATTGACCTTGGGCACCTTTGGCTTCTCGCTTGCTGGCCAAGCGAGTGCTTCTCCGAATCCTTAATTGAAAACGATCTTGTCTGCTCATTAATTCATTATCTTCAAGGCTATACAATCCTTTATCTGGGTCCAGCTGGGACGGATCCTCCACCTGGCTGTGTGGGATTTCACTCTCGCTATCAGTCTCTCTGATATCAGTCTCTCTGATATCAGTCTCGGTGGCGCAGTGGGTTAAAGCACTGAGCTGCTGAGCTTGTTGATCGAAAGGTCGCAGGTTCGATTCCGGGGAGTGGCGTGAGCTTCCGCTGTCAGCCCTAGCTTCTGCCAACCTAACAGTTCGAAAACATGCAAATGTGAGTAGATCAATAGGTACCGCTCTGGCGGGAAGGTAACGGCGCTCCATGCAGTCATGCCGGCCACATGACCTTGGAGGTGTCTACGGACAACGCTGGCTCTTCGGCTTAGAAATGGAGATGAGCACCACACCCCAGAGTCAGACATGACTGGACTTAATGTCAGGGGACTACCTTTACCTTTACCTTTATCAGTCTCTCTAACTAAAGGAACATTCCTTTCCCCGGGGAACTGACTTGTAGTTTCTCCTTCAGCAGCCACACTATCAGCCCCGCCTGAAACATGTACAGGAATCTGTAAACCATCAGCCTCCTCGTCATCCTGCAGGAAGTCAGGCTCAGACCCAAAGTCAGGCTCAGAAGACCCAAACAGCTCAGCTTCAGACTCAGACAACACACCATGCAATATTGCATTCATGGTTTCATCCCCTTTATACACCATGCAATCCTGCATTCATGGTTTCCTCACCAAACTGCAAATCCCAGGGTTTGATAGCATTGAGTCCAAGTGGTGCCAAAGTGCTCTGCGTTACAAAGAGTAAATGTCTTGTTTTTTACTGATCATCTGCATGGCACATTTTCTTTCCCTGAACTCGTAAAACGTTATCTATGTGTGATTTTCTTTCCGCCACAGAGCTATCTAACACTTCTCAATCTCTGACCTCCGCAGGTGGATGGAGATTCAGTCAGTGGCATCTGTTTTGTCGGGTACAAGAACTACCGCTATAGAGCTGGCTTCGTCCTGGCCCCCATCGGCCTGGTGCTTCTCGTCGGGGGCTATTTCCTGATCCGAGGTGGGCTTCGTTCCCCTTCCTGTGACCCTTCCACCCTAATGGTTGGCCCTCTCAATTGGCAGGTTTATGTTTTGCTACGTTCAGCAGACATTGACCATAACGTTATGCTGAAGGACCTAGAACGTCCTAGGGATAATACTTTTCTAGGTATTTGTAGATCCTCCACTGAGATTCTGTGGTCCGTATCCAACAGAAGTTAACCATAGAATTGAACTGGAAGACCCAGAGATTCCTAAGGAGTTCACTCGGCAACTTTGCATCCTCCAGTATGGTTGTATGGTCTACTTCTTGCCAAAGTTCATCACAATATGTTCAGGGACCTAGACATTCCTAGGAAGAACAGTTCTCTAGACATTTGTTGGTCCTCTAGAGCGATCCTATGGTCCACCTCTTGCAGAAGTTGACCATAGAATACTTCTCTAGGCATTTGCGAATCGTCCATTGTGATTCTGTGGACCAAGTTCAACAGAGCATTTTGAACCCCACCAATGATAGAATTGAGCCAAACTTCCTACACAGAACTCCCATGATCAACAGAAAATACTATATGGTCTTCGACGACCCCTCTGACACCCCCTCGCAACCCCCACAGGGGTTGCGATCCCCAGGTTGAGAAACACTGTGTTAGCCTCTGAATCTGCCGCTAAGTGAAAATCCACTGCTGGCCTAACATTCCCAGTATCCCCAGCTCCATCAGCTACAGAACCACCCTCCTGTGCATCTACAGAGGCTTGTTCAATGTCCTCTGAAACCTCAGGCAGAGAAACAATCACAGGATGAACCACAACACTGTGAATGAACTCTGCTATGTTTTGCTTGCCTTTGTGGCATTGTGTCTGTCCAGTGTGCAGTTTTTCAAGGAGGGCATGATTACAAAACTCTTAAGTCACGCACCTATCTTGTGACAGTTTGCATAATGTGGACTAGGGGCTAACCAGATGTTTTGTCACCTTCGGTCTAGGTGTGATGACGTTATTCTCCATTAAGAACAACCACCCGGGCCTTTTGAGCGAGAAGGCTGCCAGCAAAATCAATGAGACTATGCTACGCCTGGGTAAGTGGGGCTGATCTACACTGCATCTATTTATTTATTTACAGTATTTACTTACTTACTTACTTAGGCGATCCCTCGCTTTCCGAGGATGATTGTCTTCCAATGTTCTTGTGGGTCCGTATGTGGCTGTGGAGCCCTATTCTTGCTCTGCATCTTCTTCCGCAGGGAGGGCATTGGTTTCCAGGTGGAAGGCGGTCTCGGCCGGGGTTGGCTTGACGTGCCTTCCTCTTGGCACGTTTCTCTCTTTCACCCTCCACTCGTGCCTCCTCAAATTCTACAGCACTGCTGGTCACAGCTGACCTCCAGCTGGAGCGGTCAAGGCCAGGGCTTCCCAGTTCTCAGTGTCTATGCCAGAGTTTTTGAGGTTGGCTTTGAGCCCATCTTTAAATCTCTTTTCCTCTCCTCCAATATTCCGTTTTCTGTTCTTGAGTTCGGAGTAGAGCAGCTACTTTGGGAGATGGTGGTCGGGCATCCGGACAACGTGGCCGGTCCAGCGGAGTTGATGGCGGAGGACCCATCGCTTCAATGCTGGTGGTCTTTGCTTCTTCCAGCATGCTGACGTTTGTCCGCTTGTCTTCCCAAGAGATTTGCAGGATTTTCCGGAGGCAGCACTGATGGAATCGTTCCAGGAGTTGCATGTGACGTCTGTAGACAGTCCACGTCTCACAGGCATATAGCAGGGTTGGGAGGACAATAGCTTTATAAACAAGCACCTTGGTCTCCCTACGGATGTCCCGGTCCTCAAACACTCTCTGCTTCATTCGGAAAAATGCTGCGCTTGCAGAGCTCAGGCGGTGTTGTATTTCGGCGTCGATGTTGACTTTGGTGGAGAGGTGGCTGCCAAGGTAGCGGAAATGATCAACATTTTCTAATGTTACACCATTAAGCTGTATCACTGGCATTGGAGAGGGGACAGCTGGTGACTGCTGGAACAGCACTTTGGTTTTCTCGATGTTCAATGACAGGCCGAGCTTCTCGTATGCTTCTGCAAAGGTGTTTAGAGTGGCTTGTAGATCTTCTTCTGAATGCGCACAGATGACGTTGTCATCAGCATACTGGAGTTCTATAACAGATGTTGTTGTGACCTTGGTTTTTGGCTTTCAGTCTGCTGAGGTTGAATAGCTTGCCATCTGTCCGATAGATGATTTCCACTCCGGTGTATTTATATTCTGACTTTCTCACCCCGCAGGGGACTCAGGGTGGATTACAATTCACATATACACGGCAAACATTCAATGCCATAGACACACAACATATATAGACAGACACAGAGGCAATTTGTTGCAATCCAGAGCAGGGAACGAGGCCCTAAGATAACTATCCACCACACTTGACTGTGAAAAACAATCCTCTTTTATTGAAGAAAAATGGTTACAAAATAAAGGAAAAATGCAAGTCAAAAGCCACAGCAAAATCAGCAAACATGAATTTAAATGCACAAGAACAAAACCCAAAGCCACACTGTAAAATACTGGAACCTGTTAGCAATCCACTAACCGTGCTTGATATCCTAGAAATCTTTCAAGACCATGGCCAGGGAAACCGGGAGAACGGCCAAGGTCTTCATCAATCTGAAACGATGCCTGAACTGAGGCAATCAGCCTGGCGTATTGCAATTAAAACTCAAGAATTGGTTCCGTGAACCGCCCTTGTGTTTTGAAGCCAATGTTTTTAATTCTTGAATTCAGGAGGATCGACGCAAACTGAGTGTTTTACTTCTGTCTTCCCAAATTTGGCCCCTTCTGTTGTCATTACAGTTACCAGGTGCAGAAGGGAGGGAAAGGTCATGGCTTCCCTCTGAAACATTCTCATGAACACTGGTACTTTCATTTTCCAAATCTACAGAAGTTCCTTCCTCACTAATTTCAGGAACATTGGCATTTTCCAAACCTACAGCAGTTTCTTCCTCACTAATTTCAGGAGCATTGGCATCAAAAGGTACATTTCCACTAGCATCAGTAAATATACTTTCATTAGCATCAGGAGGAACAAACAGAGAATTAGGTTCAAGTTCAAACTCAGGCTGAACCCCAACAATGGCAAACATTCAATGCCATAGACACACAACATCTCCAGCTCATCCCTTGTTTGGGTGACATCTCCAGCTCATCCCTTGTTTGGGTATCAGCCAGCACGTCAACGACTAAAATCTAGAAATAGTTTTCTAAGATCTACAGAGACACTCGTTGGATCATCTCAGCAAGCGCGAGTCCAAAAGTGGCAGGCTCAAACCCAGAACCTCAATCAATGGCTGATACCAAATGAGAGACTCCTTCCCAGGCACGCAGAAGACTGGGCGACTTGGAAGGCGCTGAACAGACTGCGCTCTCGCACCACGAGATGCAGAGCCAACCTCAAGAAAGTGGAATCCTCGACATGCGAGTGCGGAAAAGCGCAAACCACTGACCACCTGCTGCAATGCAACCTGAGCCCTGCCACATGCACAATGGAGGACCTCCTTGCAGCAACACCGGATGCACTCCAAGGGGCCAGATACTGGTCAAAGGATAACCCAGGAACAAAAATCATAGTGTGACGTAGTGCATGGTAGACTTGAGATGATGTTGGAGGCTCCATTTGAAGACCATGGCACAGTCAAAGCCCTCTTGACAGATGGCCATCCAAACTCTGCTTTAAGATAAAATCCCAGAGAAAGAGATTTTACAGGACTCAGTTTGACAGATGCACGCTGAGGATAATTTGCAGCCCTTTCCTTGACCATCCGTGCACTTGAATGCCTGACCGTCTCCTTTTTCCTCCCGTTTGTCTCTCTCTCTCTCTCCAGGGATCTTTGGCTTCCTGGCTTTCGGCTTCGTCTTCATCACCTTCGGCTGCCACTTCTACGACTTCTTCAACCAGGCGGAATGGGAACGCAGCTTCCGGGAACATGTTTTGTGAGTAGTTTCAGGAGGAGAGAAACACTGCTTTGAAGGGATTGTGTCCGCTCTGGGTTCTACTCCAAACTTTACAAATACATCATCCGAGATCAACCGAACTCAGTCCTCTCATACATCATAAGTGGGTTTGAGTATTACCAGTACGCTGATGACACTCAGCTTGTGCTGAATTTATTTATTTATTTATTTATTTACAGTATTTATATTCTGCCCTTCTCACCCCGCAGGGGACTCAGGGCGGATTACAGTGTACACATATATGGCAAACATTCAATGCCAATTTTTGACATACAAACATATACAGACACACACAGAGGCTATTTAATTTTTTTCTGGCCGCCAGGGGAGCTGTCGCTTTCATCGTCCATCTGCGACGCTGATGAAGCACTTCCACATTCCCCGCATGCTTCCCCGCTGGAATGCTTTGCTGGAGTCTTCCTTATGGCCTCATAAATCAGTTAATTTAGCCTCCCCACACTTTAAGGTGGTACCTAATTTTCCTACTTGATAGATGCAACTGTCTTTCGGGTTGCAAAGGTTGACAACAGGCTACACAATTGGTTGGAAACTCACTCCAAACCGGGCTGGCTTCGAACTCATGACCTTTTGGTCAGAGTGATCTTAATGCAGCTGACACTCAGCCAGCTGCGCAACAATTCTGAAGTTGGAAGGCCGACTGGACTCTGTACCTGATTGTTTCCATCAGTGCCTCATTGAGGCCGTGACTGGATGGCTGCGTGCCAGCAGGTTGAGGGTGAATCCGGCAAAGACAGAGATCCTATGGCTGGGTCGACCGGGCAGTGGGGACATCCAGCTGCCTACCCTGGATGGCGAGGCGCTATGCCCGTCATAGTTGGTAAAGTGTCTGGGAGTCCTTTTGGACCCTCTGCGGACAATGGAGGCCCAGGTCTCCGCCGTGAGCAGAACCGCCTTCTTTCACCTGCGGCTGGCCCCCTCCCTGTCCAGGGACAACCTAGCTACGGTGATCCAGGCCACGGTCATCTCAAGACTGGACTACTGTAACGCCCTCTACATTGGCCTCCCTCTGTCGGTGATCCGTAAGCTCAAGTTGGTACAAAACGCAGCTACTCGGCTTCTTGCAGGAATTCCAATGAGATGCCACATCACCCCAATCTTACTACAGCTGCATTGGTTACCAATTGAGCACCGGATCACTTCCAAAGGGATGGGACTCACCTTGAAGGCCTTGCATGGTCTGGGGCCGATGTACCTGAGGGACCGCCTCACCCCCTCCCAACCCCAGAGATCCCTCCGTTCTGAGGACCAAGATTTGTTGGAAATTCCCAGTGTCAAGACCTTGCGTCTAACAGCAACCAGACGCAGAGCCTTCACAGCAGTGGCACCATCACTCTGGAATACTCTGCCACCTGAAGTCTGTGCCTTGTGGGACCTATCAGCTTTCCGCAGGGCATGTCAGACATCTCTGTTTCGACAGGCCTTTGATCTTTGATATTGCTGTTTTTAAATTGTTTTAAATTGGTTTTAAATTGTGTTTGATTTTAGCTAATCTTGTAAGCTGCTCCGAGCCCCAGGGGAGTGGCCGCATATAAGTTTGAATAATAAAATAAATAAATAAGTAATTATAAGCAATTACTAGTAATTTGCTTGTGGAGAGAAAAAGTGGGGTATAACCAGGAACAAAAAAAATGTGTTACATAGTGTAATATATAGGTTCAATGTTAAATCGATCCTAAAGGTTTTTTTTATTGCTCTATAAAGTAACCTAAAGGCCATTTACACTATAGAATGAACGCAGTTTGATTTTAAGTGCTATGGAATCTGGAAGCTGTAGTTTGCTGATTCACCAAAGAGAAGGATAAGGACCTTGCAAAACTATAACTTCCAGGGTTCCATCGCATTGAGCAATGGCAGTTGAAACAGTACCAAACTGCATTCATTCCACAGTGCAGAGGCACCTTTGGAGAGAGGAAGGATTCCATTCCCAGCCATGTTTTCCTTTCTGTTGGTCTGCAGGTGCGAGGCCAACGTGACCATCGCCACTGAGACCAAGAAGCCAATCCCTGACTGCGAGATCAAGAACCGTCCCAGCCTCTTGGTAGAGAAGATCAACCTCTTTGCCATGTTTGGGACCGGCATCTCCATGAGCACCTGGGTCTGGACAAAAGCCACAGTGCTCATCTGGAAGCGCACCTGGGGCAGGTAAGGGAAGCACCTGGGGCAGGTAACGGACACACCTGGTGCAGGTAATGGAAGCACCTGAGGCAGGTAATGGAGACACCTGGGGCAGGTAATGGAAGCACGTGAGGCAGGTAACGGACACACCTGGGGCAGGTACGGGAGGCATTTGAAGCAAGTAAGGGAAGCACCTGGGGAAGGTAAGGGAAGCACCTGGGGAAGGGAAGGGAAGCACCTGGGGCAGGTAATGGATGCATCTGGGAGACAGGTACGGGAAGCACCCGGGGCAGTTAATGGATGCATCTGGGAGACAGGTACGGGAAGCACCCGGGGGAGTTAATGGATGCATCTGGGAGACAGGTACGGGAAGCACCCGGGGCAGTTAATGGATGCACCTGGGGGCAGGTAAGGAAGCACTTGGGGCAGATAACGGACACACCTGGTGCAGGTAATGGATGCACCTGGGGGCAGGTAAGAGAAGCACTTGAGGCAGGTAATGGACACACCTGGTGCAGGTAATGGAAGCACCTGAGGCAGGTAAGAGAAGCACCAAGGGCAGGTAATGGATGCACCTGGGGGCGGGTAAGGAAGCACTTGGGGCAGGTAGGGGAAGCACCTGGGGCAGGTAAGGGAACCATTGGGGGCAGGTAAGGGAAGCACCTGGGGCATGTAATGGATGCACCTGAGGCAGGTAAGAGAAGCACCTGGGGCAGGTAACGGAGACACCTGGGGCATGTAAGGGATGGGGCCTGACGCCCAGGATCGGGGGGAATCCTTGAGTTACAAACAAGATATATCCTACAAGTTTGTTCTTAAGTCAAGTTTTACATAAGTCAGAACAGGCACCTTTTTGAAGTGTTCAGAGTTCAAGGATGATCCAAAGTCCATAGTTAAGAGTCAGTCCAGGGGTTCAAGGTGCATCAAGTTCCACACAAGGTACAGAAGCAAACAGTGTCCACAAGAGGATCCTCACCAGGTTCCAAGGTTCATCAAGGAACAGGACGCCAAGAGTTCATAGTACAAGTCGGGATACCACAATCCACGCAACCTGGGGGAAAAACCATCAGCATCCACAAGCAGATACTTTTCTCCCAGTCCTGACCTATGTTCCCCATCTCAAAACAGCCAAGCATTCCATATACTAGTCACCATTAAGTGCGGGACATGACACGCATGTCCTTTGCCGGCCCTCCTCTGCCCGTGTCTTCTCCTTCTTCCAGGCTGACGGGACGGAGCGGGGACGAGCCCAAGCGGATCAAGAAGAGCAAGATGATCGCCAAGGCTTTCTCCAAGAGGAAGGAGCTGCAGAACAACCCCAACCAGGAGCTGTCCTTCAGCCTGCGCACCGTCTCGCACGAGGGTCCCGTCGGTAAGTGGAAGGGAATGGCAGGTGGGACACCGTGCCTATCTTGCAGGTAACAAGAATATTAAGGACATTGAGGAAATTAAAAAATCACTCAAATCTCTTCCCTTCCTGTCTCCCAATTCCAGCTGGTATGGTTTTCGATATCAACGAACCATCAGGAGATGTTTCCTCAGCGTGGGCGCAACATGTCACCAAGATGGTGGCCAGGAGAGGGGCCATTCTGTCGCAGGACGTCTCCGTGACACCTGTCGCCACACCTGGTAAGGCATTTCATATAATCATAGAATCCTAGAGTTGGAAGGGACCTCATGGGCCATCCAGTCCAACCCCATTCTGCCAAGAAGCAGGAATGTTGCATTCAGATCACCCCCGACAGATGGCCATCCAGCCTCTGCTTAAAAGCTTCCAAAGAAGGAGCCTCCACCACACTCCGGGGCAGAGAGTTCCACTGCTGAACGGCTCTCATAGTCAGGAAGTTCTTCCTCGTGTTCAGATGGAATCTCCTCTCTTGTAGTTTGAAGCCATTATTTCATGTCCTAGTCAATCTCCATCTACTTATCTATCTATCTATCTATCTATCTATCCAATCTCCATCTACTTATCTATCCATCCATCCATCCATCCATCCACCCAATCTCTATCTATCTATCCATCCATCCATCCATCCATCCATCCATCCATCCAATCTCCATCTACTTATCTATCTATCCATCCATCCATCCATCCATCCATCCATCCATCCACCCAATCTCTATCTATTGATCTATCTATCTATCTATCCATCCACCCACCCACCCAGTCTCTATCTATCTATCTATCTATCTATCTATCTATCTATCTATCTTGTCCATTCTATCTCTAGTATCTATTGTCTGTCTTTCTGTCTGTGTGTTGATCTATCCAGCCTCCATCTATCTACCCATCTATCATAGAATCATAGAATCAAAGAGTTGGAAGATCCAACCCCATTCTGCCAAGAAGCAGGAATATTGCATTCAAATCACCCCTGACAGATGGCCATCCAGCCCCTGTTTAGAAGCTTCCAAAGAAGGAGCCTCCACCACACTCCGGGGCAGAGAGTTCCACTGCTGAACGGCTCTCACAGTCAGGAAGTTCTTCCTCATGTTCAGATGGAATCTCCTCTCTTGTAGTTTGAAGCCATTGTTCCGTGTCCTAGTCTCCAGGGAAGCAGAAAACAAGCTTGCTCTCTCCTCCCTGTGGCTTCCTCTCACATATTTATACATGGCTATCATATCTCCTCTCAGTCTTTTCTTCTTCAGGCTAAACATGCCCAGCTCCTTAAGCCGCTCCTCATAGGGCTTGTTCTCCAGACCCTTGATCATTTTAGTCGCCCTCCTCTGGACACATTCCAGCTTAGAGTCAATATCTTTCTTGAATTGTGGTGCCCAGAATTGGACACAATATTCCACGTGTGGTCTAACCAAAGCGGAATAGAGCATGGGGAGCATGACTTCCCTCGATCTAGACACTATGCTCCTATTGATGCAGGCCAAAATCCCATTGGCTTTTTTTGCCACCACATCACATTCCTGGCTCATGTTTAACTTGTTGTCCACGAGGACTCCAAGATCTTTTTCACACGTACTGCTCTCGAGGGAGGCGTCCCCCATTTTGTATCTTTGCATTTCGTTTTTCCTGCCAAAGTGGAGTATCTTGCATTTGTCCCTGTTGAACTTCATTTTGTTAATTTTGGCCCATCTCTCTAAGATCATTTTGAACCTGCTCCTGTCCTCTGGAGTATTGGCTATCCCTCCCAATTTGGTGTCGTCTGCAAACTTGATGATCATGCCTTCTAGCCCTTCATCTAAGTCATCAATAATGATGTTGAACAGGATGTTGAAAATGTCAAGATTCTATTTTCCTCAAACTCCACAAGTATACACATTTGGGCATATTGAGTATTCTTGTAGAGTTTGATGGATCTGGACCAAACTCATATTCCAGCTTGTCAATATCTCTCTTGAATTGTGGTGCCCAGAATTGGACACAATATTCCAGGTGTGGTCTAACCAAAATGGAATAGAGCATGGGGAGCATGACTTCCCTAGATCTAGACACTAGACTCCTATTGATGCAGGACAAAATCCCATTGGCAGTGTTTTGTGTCCAGAGTGTCTTGTGTCCAAAGTGTCTTGTGTTCAAAGTGTCTTGTCTCCCAGTGACTTGTGTCCAAATTTGGTGTCAAATCATCCAGTGGTTTTTGAGTTATGTTAATCTCGCAAACGAACATTATGAAACCACCTTCCACACAGGAGGCAAAAACCCGCGAACCAGCAAGTCCACAAAAAGCGAACCGCGGAGGGAACACTGTATTTTAGAAATATTAACACATTGTTGTTAACATTCCAGACAATTTCACCCTAGGTTCACCAATTTCACCCAGGTTACTCACAAGAACGCCCATGAAATGCCATATCACACCAGTGCTGCAACATTTACATTGGCTGTATTGTCGAAGGCTTTCATGGCCGGAATCCATGGGTGGTTGTAGGTTTTTCCGGGCTATATGGCCATGTTCTGGAGGCAATTTTTCTCCTGACGTTTCGCCTGCATCTATGGCAAGCATCCTCAGAGGTAATGAGGTCTGTTGGAAGTAGGAAAAATGGGTATATATATATCTGTGGAATGACCAGGGTGAGACAAAGGACTTTTGTTTGCTGGGGCTAGCTGTGAATGTTTCAGCTGATCACCTTGATTTCAAATCAAATGGACTGCAAATTCCATTTGGTCATTCCACAGATATATAAACCCATTTTTCCTAGTTCCAACAGACCTCACTACCTCTGAGGATGCTTGCCATAGATGCAGGCGAAACGTCAGGAGAAAAATTGCCTCCAGAACATGGCCCTATAGCCCGGAAAAACCTACAACAACCCATTTACATTGGCTTCCAACTGAGTACCGTGATCTGTCTAAGATGCCAGTTCTGACCTTTAAAACTCTTTACAGCCAGGGTCCATTGTACCTTAGGGACCGCCTCTACTTCTCCCATCATCGGAGGTCGCAACGACCAGCCCAACGTGACTTACTCCATATACCGGGTCCTAGAGAAGTGCCCTTGGAAAGGACCAGGCACAGGTGGGCTTTCTCCATCTCTGCCCCTGCCTTGTGGGATTCCTTGCCGCCCTACATGAGAGCCATGCGTGACTTAGGGCCTTTTACTCTCGCACTTAAGACACCTGGCTTTTTACTCGAGCATTCGATCTCTGTTGATTTTTAATTTTTGTATGTATGTATTTTATCTTTTGTAATTTAGCTGTAAATCGCCTGGAGCATTCTCTTAGCCTGAAGAAGAGAAGGCTGAGAGGAGATATGATAGCCATGTATAAATATGTGAGAGGAAGCCACAGGGAGGAGGAGGGAGCAAGCTTGTTTTCTGCTTCCCTGGAGACTAGGACGCAATGGAACAATGGCTTCAAACTACAAGAGAGGAGATTCCATCTGAACATGAGGAAGAACTTCCTGACTGTGAGAGCCGTTCAGCAGTGGAACTCTCTGCCCCAGAGGGAGTGTGGTGGAGGCTCCTTCTTTGGAAGCTTTTAAACAGAGGCTGGATGGCCATCTGTCAGGGGTGATTTGAGTGCAATGTTCCTGCTTCTTAGCAGAAAGGGGTTGGACTGGATGGCCCATGAGGTCTCTTCCAACTCTTTGATTCTATGATTCTATGACTTATTCTTCAAATCACATCTAGGGAATGTTCCTTTTGGAAGGGACTACGGTGTTGCACTCCAGACCAGGAAAAAGCCCTCTGATCTTAAACATCACACAGTTGAGTAGGAAAACAATCATTTTTAAAGATAATTAAAAAGCAGAAAAGTAAAAAAGCACTTTAAAGGTAATAGGTAAATCCAATTAGGTAGGAAGATAAGCCAGAACAAAGTAGTCCAAGGTAATAATCCATCAATGTTCCTGCTTCTTGGCAGAATGGGGTTGGACTGGATGGCCCAGGAGGTCTCTTCCAACTCTTTGATTCTATGATTCTTTGATTCTATGATTCTATGGAGGGCGATTAATAAGTTATTAGATGATGATGATGATGATGATGATGATGATGATGAACAACATGTTTTTTAGGTTCTTGTGGGTTTTTTCGGGCTATAGAGCCATGTTCTAGAGGCATTTCTCCTGACGTTTCGCCTGCATCTATGGCAAGCATCCTCAGAGGTTGAGAAAGACCTTCTCAACCTCTGAGGATGCTTGCCATAGATGCAGGCGAAACGTCAGGAGAAATGCCTCTAGAACATGGCTCTATAGCCCGAAAAAACCCACAAGAACCTAGTGATTCCAGCCATGAAAGCCTTCGACAATACATTGAACATGTTTTTTCCCTCCGCAGTGCCTCCAGAGGAGAGGGCCAGCTTGTGGCTGGCAGAGGACGAGCGCCGGAGGAAGAAAACGAGCCGCAAGGCGAAGAAAACCAAGCGGCGGAAGAGGAAGGAAGTGTCTCCCTCGCGGACGGCGGCGGAAAACGGCGATCCATACGGCGGCCTGGACTTCTTCGTCAGCTCCGTCCCGCGGCTGCCCCGTCTCCCAGAAGCCAAGCGCTTCGTCTCCAGTCCGTGGGAGTCGCAAGCATTGAATGCGGTTTTGGCGCCTGCAGCCCACCATTGCCCAAACGAGCGAGTTCCGATGGATCATTTCACCCGGAGGAACCCCATCAGCCACCCGTTCTGCCCCGATGACGTGGGGCAACCAGAGGAAAGTGGTGCGTGGCTGTTCACCGGGAATCGGCAGCCAACGACGAGTCGGGGTCCCCTTCCACAACACCCCTCCACCTCCTGGTTCCAGCAGACGCAAGCGAGGAGAGGCCCGTTGCCTCCCATCCATTCCCGGACAAACCTCATGGACGCCGAAGTGCTGGACCTCGATTCCGACTTCTAAGGACGTGCCGAGAGGTCTCTGTGTCCCAATACGCTCAGGCATGGGCCAACTTCGAGCCTCCCTCCAGGTGTTTTGGACTCCAACTCCCACAATTCCTAACAGCCGGTAGGCTGTTAGGAATTGTGGGAGTTGGAGTCCAAAACACCTGGAGGGAGGCTCGAAGTTGGCCCATACCTGCAATAGGATGTAGTCTTTGCTATGTCCATCGCTCTAATGTTGGACTTTGTCCCTCCGCGGCAAAGCATTACAAACTACAACTTCCAGGATTCCATAGCATTGAGAAGTCGAACTACATTCATTCTTGTGTCGAAAGCACAGCCATAATTATTGTGTTATTGTGTGGTTGTATGGCCAAGGTGTTCTCGCAACATTTTCTCCTCCTGACGTGACACCTGTATCTTCAAAGGATCCCTTCATTCTTGGTTGTGTTTCCTTCCAAGGAGTTTCTCCATGCCTTCCTCTTGAGGCTGAGAGAGTGTGAACTGCTCACGTTCAACGATATGGGGACCCTGCTTGTTGTTGTTATTGTTGTTGTTGTTTTATTGTGTTGTTTCCACACTACAGCAACCCTATGCTAGGGTTTCCTTGGCAAGATGTACTCAAGAGGGAGTTGGCCAATGCCTTCCTCTGAGAAAGTGTGACTTGAGTGTGAACTTTGGTAGAACTATCCAAGGTGCTGAATCCTTGTTATGTTTTGCACCTTGGCTGGAAACTCGAAGCGGGTTGGCACAGAGACGCCCGGCATGAAAAGTCAATAAGATCTTTGCCATTTCCTCTCAGTTTCCTTCCTGGAGGTCTCTCCTGTCTCCAGCTTTTACTGAACGGTACATAGGTATGAATCCTAAAGTTGGAAGGGACTCCAAAGGCCATCTAGTCCAACCCCTTTTCTGCCAGACAGGAAGGCACAACCTAAGCCCTCCTGACAGATGACCATCAAGCCTTTGCTTTAAAATATTTATTCCAAGTGAGGTCTTTCCAAAGCAGAATAGAGTGGGACTACGAGGGTTGAATGAAAAGTAATGCCTCCACCTTCGTAACTCCTCAACAGATGGCAGTACTGGTATGCGGTAGGTACTGGCTTGTTCAGTAGACTCTCCTCTACAGTTCCATTTTGGCGGGAACCCTTAGCATTGAACAATTGTGTTGTTAAAGTGAAAAGTAATGCTTCCACCTTCGTAACTCCTCAACAGATGGCAGTACTTGTATACAGCAGGTACTGGCTTGTTCAGTAGACGCTCCTCTACAGTTCCATTTTGGTAGGAAGCCTTAGCAGAAAAAGTAATGCCTCCACCTTCATAACTCCTCAACAGATGGCAGTACTAGTATGCGGCAGGTACTGGCTTGTTCAGTAGACACTACTCTACAGTTCCATTTTGGTGGGAAGCCTTAGCAGAAAAAGTAATGCCTCCACCTTGGTAACTCCTCAACAGATGGCAGTACTGGTATGCGGCAAGTACTGGCTTGTTCAGTAGACGCTCCTCTACAGTTCCATTGTGGCAGGAAGCCGTAGCAAAAAAAGTAATTCCTCCACCTTCGTAACTCCTCAACAGGTGGCAGTATTGGTATGCGGCAGGTACTGGCTTGTTCAGTAGATGCTCCTCTACAGCTCTGTTTTGGCAGGAAGCCTTAGCATTGATTGGTTGTGTTGTTAAAGTGCAAAGTATGGAACCCTGTGCAGACGGTCTGTCAATGTGACTTAAGCAATGTATGCGGCAGTTACTGGCTTGTTCAGTAGATTCTCATCTACAGTTCCATTTTGACAGGAAGCCTTAGCAGAAAAAGTAATGCCTCCACCTTCGTAACTCCTCAACAGATGGCAGTACTGGTATGCGACAGGTACTGGCTTGTTCAGTAGACTCTCCTTTACAGTTCCATTTTGGCAGGAAGCCTTAGCACAAAAAGTAATGCCTCCACCTTCGTAACTCCTCAACAGATGGCGGTACTGATATGCAGCAGGTACTGGCTTGTTCAGTAGACGCTCCTCTACAGTTCCATTTTGGTAGGAAGCCTTGGCATTGAATGGTTGTGTTGTTAAAGTGTGAAGTATGGAACCATGCACAGATGGTCGATCAAAGCCATCTAGTCCAACCCCTTGTGCCAGGATTGTGCCAGGAAGGCACAATCAAAGCCCTCCCGACAGATGGCCATTCAGTCTTATAGACATTTAGAAGGTTCATGCAAGTAAACAGAGTTATTGAATCACGGGATCTTGAGAGTTGGAAGGGTCCCTTAAGGCCATCCAGTAAAAAACCCCTTTCTGCCAGGCAGGAAGACACAATCAAAGCCCTCCCGACAGATGGCCATCCAGCCTTATAGACATTTACAAAGTTCATGTCGGTAAACAGAGTTATTGAATAATAATATCTTGGAGTTCGAAGGGTCCCCAGGCTACCTCTATCCAGATACCCTCACTAATTGACTTTGCAAACTTCATGGCGACTCAATGTTATTTAAGTTTGCTAACTGCAAGTGTGAATGTTGCAAGTGACACTTCCCAAACAGAGGATGCCTCCAGGCAACAGAGGCCAGGCTACCTCTATGCAGATACCCTCACTGATTGACTTTGCAAACTTCATGGCTACTCAATGCTATTCAAGCTTGCTAAAGTGTGAATGTTGCAACGAACACTTCCCAAACAAAGGATGCCTCCAGGCAACAGAGACCAGGCTACCTCTATGCAGATACCCTCAGTGATTGACTTGGCCAACTTCATGGCTACTCAATGCTAATTGCAACATTCACGCTTGCCAGCCAACAACATGAAAAGGATCCCAAAGCTTTCAACGTCAACTCAAGAAGGAGACTCTATGTTTCACCCTTCCGTTGGTTGCTTTTTGTATCGGCGTTTGCACCGAGCCTTGCACGGACTGTATATAGTGTGACCTTTGTTGTCATTTGCAATGGACATCTATTTGGTCAACCAGCCCAGGCTGACCCTTTTGGACATTGGCACCACAACAGTGTTTTCCTACTTTGTAGAGGAAAAAGAGTTGTATTTTCAATATGCGGTTTTCAAATAAATATACGGCATTGTTTTATACTCCCGGTTCATTGCAAAGACTTGCACAGAAACCCCTTGCTGGAAGGGGCCCTTTGCGTTGTCACGTGCTGGGCCTGTAATAATTGTCTTTTGAACAAGACGTGCACTTTGTGCCCAGCGGGAAGCCAGGGTGCCTTGATAGAGGGGCCCTAAGGATTTTCCCCTGGAAGAGTCTTTAGAGGCTTGAAAGGTTTAACAAAGTCCTTTATTATTGAACAAATTAAACAAATACTTCTTCAGTTTTCAACGACAATCATACAAATGACTGATGGCTTTCTTAATCTTGTCCACAAGGGACAGGCAACAGGCTTTGAGAACTGTTTCTTTTCTTTTGAAAGGAAACCCTTTTTTAACCTCTCCCACGCAATCTACTATCTAGGCTTTGCTGATGTGGGTCCTACTACCGGTTCCAAACTACGTCTTGTGTCCCGAGTAGATCTACCGGTCAAGGCTTTGTAGATTCTCCAGCTGGAGTTCTTTGGGTTTGCAAAACTGTTTCCCCCAAATACTGCAAGGCTGAGAGGCTGTAAGTTCCCAGCCAGAGCTTTGGGACTATTTCTCCCCGGAAGCTGTAGGAAATGAAGCTTTTCTGCAGGTGGAGCTGGTCCACGTCCTGTAGCTTAATTTCCTTGTGTAAGACTGAACTAAAAATGGCTCCCTCTCCTCCCTTGGCCCTGGGGAAAGGGGTGGAACCATAACTTTAAAATGATTGATAGGTCATTGGCCCTGTTCTGTCACTTGCTGGACCTGTAATAATTGACTTTTGAAATAGGACGTGCACCTTGTGCCCAGCAGGAAGCCAGGGGCGCCTCAAAAAAGGCCTTTAAGGATTTTCCTGTAGAGATAGTCTTTAGAGTCTTTAATGATGTAACAAAGTCCTTTGTTATTGAACAAATCCAACAGATATTTCTCAAATCTTCAATAGGTCAAACAAATGCTTCAAGGCTTCGAATTAACTGGTGACTTCCTTAATCTTGTCCACGAGGGACAGGCAACTGTCTTCATTAACTGTTCCTGTACTTTAGAGGAAAACCCTTTTTTAACCTCTTCCAGGCTGACTATAATCTAATCCTTACTGATGCGGGTCCTACTACCGGATACAAACTGCGTCTTGAGCACCGAGTAGACCTACTAGTAAAGGCTTGCAGATTCTCCAGCTGGAGTTCTCTGGGTCTGTAAAGCTGTTTTCCCTTCGGAATTTCTTAGAGACTTCAGTTTCCCTGGATGGTCTTAAGAAATGAAGCTTTTGTGCAGGTGAAGCTTGTCCACGTCCTCTAACTTAGCTTTCCTCACTAAGACTAACTAAAAATGGCTCCCTCTTCCCTTCCCATCTCCCTGGGAGAAGGGGCGGATCCAAACTTAACAATGATAGACAAGTGGCTTGCCCTATGACTGCAAACCAAAGGAAGCCACCTCTTTGCAGAATCCCTGCATGCAAACACTTAATAGAAAGAAAATAAAGTTGGAGCTCCCGGTACAGACGTACCAGCACAGGTCCTATAATTGCAAACCAAGGGAAATCACTTTTGCAGAATTCCCGAAACCTTGGAATGCATGCTGACATTAATAGAAAGAAAAAGAAGCTGGAGCTCCTGGTACAGTCGTACCAGGACACTCTCCAAAGGCCATCTAGTCCAACCTCCTTCTGCCCAGCAGGAAGGCACAATCCAATCCCTCCCGACAGAAGGACATTTGGACACATTCCATTTTGTCTGATTCTATACACTGAATTGCTTTGTTGAAACTGGACACGGGGCTGTTATTCCAGGGGAAAAGTCCCAAGCAAAACTATTAAATATACGGCATCATATCTTACAAGAGACGTTGGCTTTAAGAGGCAAGCCCTCCAACTATTGTGCCATCCTGGGAAACTTTGATTATTAATTATGGTTAGCAATGCTTGCCAGGCAGACTTCCTCATTCTATTGGGGTCAAAAATCCGTATCATCATCACAACATTTTAAAAAAAGCAATACGATTTGAAACCTGCAACATATAAATATCTATTGAAGCCATTTAAGAAATATTTACAACAATTAAACAACAGTATACAGCAATGTTTTGTCGAAGGCTTTCATGGCCGCAATCACTGGGTTGTTGTAGGTTTTTTTCGGGCTATATGGCCATGGTCTAGAGGCATTCTCTCCTGACGTTTCGCCTGCATCTATGGCAAGCATCCATGTCTGTGGATGCTTGCCATAGATGCAGGCGAAACGTCAGGAGAGAATGCCTCTAGACCATGGCCATATAGCCCAAAAAACCCTACAACAACCCAGTATACAGCAACTCAGCTGCTCATTCTTTTTTCAAAGCTTTCTTTAAAAGCCACAGGAAATTCTGCAAAAGAAACGCAAACATACAAATTGAATGTAGGATCAATTCCCAATTATTATTGTTGACACAGTGAATCGCAGCGCTCTCTGGGCAAACTGGGTTTTTGTTTAGTTCATCTCTGCCTCTGTAAGGGCAGACCATCTTCCAAAAAATCGGGTGCCCTGACAAATTTGTGAACATCCTGCGGCTCCTCCATGATGACATGATGGCAACAGTTTTGGACAGCAATGGCTCCCAAAGTGACCCATTTAAGGTGGAATCAGGCGTCAAACAGGGATGTGTTATTGCCCCAACTCTATTCCCCATCTTCATCACTATGATACTTCACCTTGTTGATGAGAAACTTCCCACCGGAGTGGAAATCATCTATCGGACAGATGGCAAGCTATTCAACCTCAGCAGACTGAAAGCCAAAACCAAGGTTACAACAACGTCTGTTATAGAACTCCAGTATGCTGATGACAACTTTGTCTGTGCACATTCAGAAGAAGACTTACAAGCCACTCTAAACACCTTCGCAGAAGCATACGAGAAGCTCGGCCTGTCATTGAACATCGAGAAAACCAAAGTCCTCTTTCAGCAGACACCAGCCAATCCCTCTCCAATGCCAGAGATACAGCTTAATGGTGTAACTTTAGAAAATGTTGACCATTCCGCTCCCTTGGCAGCCACCTCTCCACCAAATACAACACCGCCTGAGCTCTGCGAGTGCAGCATCCTTCCAAATGAAGCAGAGAGTGTTTGAGGACTGGGACATCCATAGGGATACCAAGGTGCTTGTTTATAAAGCTGTTCCCCTCCCAACCCTGCTATACGCCTGTGAAACGTGGACTGTCTACAGATGTCACATGCAACTCCTGGAACGATTCCATCAGCGCTGCCTCCGAAAAATCCTGTAAATCTCTTGGTAAGACAAGTGGACAAACGTCAGCGTGCTGGAAGAAGCAAAAACCACCAGCATTGAAGTGATGCTCCTTTGCCATCAACTCCGATGGACTCAACACATTGTCCAGATGCCCGACCACCGTCTCCCAAAGCAGCTGCTCTACTCCGAACTCAAGAACGGAAAACGGAATAGGTTCTTGTATGTTTTTTCGGGCTATAGGGCCATGTTCTAGAGGCATTTCTCCTGACGTTTCGCCTGCATCTATGGCAAGCATCCTCAGAGGTAGTGAGGTCTGTTGGAATTAGGACAATGGGTTTATATATCTGTGGAATGACTGGGGTGGGGCAAAGAGCTTTTCTCTGCTGAAGCTAGGTGTGAATGTTTCAGCTGACCACCTTCATTAGCATTTGAAGGCCTGACTGAGCCTGGGAAAATGTTCTGTTGAGAGGTGTTAAGATGTGCCTGGTTGTTTCCTCTCTGCTGTTTTGTTGTTGTTATTTTAGAGTTTTTTAATACTGGTAGCCAGATTTTGTTCATTTTTATGGTCTACTCCTTTCTGTTGAAATTGTCCACATGCTTGTGGATTTCAATGGCTTCTCTGTGTAGTCTGACATGGTGGTGTACAGGAAAAGAGATTCAAAGATGGGCTCAAAGCCAACCTTAAAAACTGTGGCATAGACACTGAGAACTGGGAAACCCTGGCCCTTGAGCGCTCCAGCTGGAGGTCAGCTGTGACCAGCAGTGCTGCAGAATTTGAAGAGGCACGAATGGAGGGCGAAAGAGAGAAACTTGCCAAGAGGAAGGCGCGTCAAGCCAACCCCCACCAGGACCGCTTTCCACCTGAAAACTGATGCCCTCACTGCGGAAGGGAGAAGATGCTGGTCATCTACGTACCCACTGTTGGCATGTAGCAGAGAATCGCAGAAGCTCAGAATAATTGACTCTGGAGTCTCCGGTAAAAAGCAGGTTTTAGCTTTACTAAAGCAGCTCAAAACAGACAACATACACCATCAGCAGACAGACGTGAAGAACACAAACCGAAAGAGATAGGAACTAATGCAAACTGCAGCTGGAAGGGAGTTTATCTCTGGCACTCTCTAATCTTGCACACAGCAAGAACTCAGGGTCACATTCTCACAGCTTGTTACTTTGCTGTTTAAGCCTTCTGTGTGAAACTACATCCTGGCAATACAATTCTATTACAGTCACAATCCTACTACATAAAATTGCATTTAAACGTACATCATACATAAATCATACACTGACACCCACTGCCAGGACACCGAACTTACTCGGACAACGAGGGATCGCCTAAGTAAGTAAGTATTTATTTATCGTGTCAGATCAACCAGTCAGTTATATTACATTTCTAACAGAACAAAGCAAACAGATAAAATACAGCATTTGTGAGTTTGGTAGTTGGTTAAATGTCCTTTGACCAGTATCTGGCCCCTTGGAGTGCCTCTGGTGTTGCCGCAAGAAGGTCCTCTATTGTGCATGTGGTAGGGCTTAGGTTGCAGGTGGTCAGTGGTTTGCTCCTCTTCACACTCGCATGTCGTGGACTCCACTTTGTGGCCCCATTTCTTGAGGTTGGCTCTGCATCTCGTGGTGCCAGAGTGCAGTCTGTTTAGCGCCTTCCAAGTCGCCCCGTCTTCTGTGTGCCCAGGGGGGAGTCTCTCATCTGGTATTAGCCATTGGTTGAGGTTCTGGGTTTGAGCCTGCCACTTTTGGACTCTTGCTTGCTAGGGTGTTCCAGCAAGTGTCTCTGTAGATCTTAGAAAACTATTTCTAGATTTAAGTCGTTGACATGCTGGCTGATACCCAAACATGGGATGAGCTGGAGATGTCTCTGCCTTGGTCCTTTCACTATTGGCTGCTACTTCCCGGCAAATGTCAGGTGGTGCAATACCAGCTAAGCAGTGTAATTTCTCCAGTGGTGGAGGGCGCAGACACCCCGTGATAATGCGGCATGTCTCATTAAGAGCCACATCTATTGCTAGGACAAGACGTCGATAGGGCCTACAGGGTTCCAACCGGCTACGCCAGAAAGCATAATACACCTCGAGATGTAGTGATCAGCTTTTGTCGCAAGAGCACAAGAGATGAGATCTTAAAAGAAAGCGCAAAAAAATCTGTATGCTATAAGGACCAAAGAATAGTCATTATGAAGGAAATTACACAACAGACACTGGCGAGGCGGAGAAAATTCTCCTTCCTGACTGAAGAACTAAAGAGGAAGAAAATAAGGTTCAGGTGGGAGAAAACCGAAGGCGTCACGGTCACGTTGAATGATACGCGATACTGGCTCAAGACGGAGGCTGAAGCAAGAACTTTCTACAACGACCATATTAAAGACAAAGTAAGGGACCCTCCCCAAAGGAAATTCCATAACAACAAGGGAAAAGAACACCATAAGGATAAAAAGACAGAACGTGAGACAAGAAGAGACCGGGAGGATGACGATGACGGGGAAGAAGGAACGTTCAATTGGTCAAAGGCCACACTGGAGGAAAGAGAACGAGAGCAGAAGAGACTGAGGGAGATCTCTCCCGAAAACTATCAATTAGTTCTGCCACAGGAAATAATACAATGGGAAATGACCGAGTGCAATCAGGCAACTAATCAGGAATCCAACAATAAATAAAAACATAAAAATTTACTCAAATAATATCAACGGGTTAAACTCCCCCACTAAGAGAAAAAAGGTATACAACTTCCTCTACCAAAAGAATATAGATCTCATCGCAATCCAAGAAACCCATGTGGCAGATAGACATACGAGACTCTTAAGAAACGAGAAGTTGGGTAAGGAATTTTTTGCATCTTATAAAGAAAAAAAGAGAGGCGTAGTGATATACGCAAAAGAATGGTTAAACCCGAAGCAAGCATTTAAGGATACGCAAGGAAGATATGTTGGGATTATAATTGAAATAAAGTGCCAAAAAATTCTTTTTTGCAATGTTTATTGTCCTAACGGCCCCAAGGTCAAATTCATTAAAAAATTAAAAAAAGAAATAGATAAATGTGACTTTGAGGATCTGATCTTAATAGGCGATTTTAACGGAGTGGTTGATAATGAGCTAGATAAATCCCGAAACAGTAAAAGGAAAACAAAAAAACCCAGTAAAGTAGGCCTACTCCCCAAGGAATTTATAGCACAATTAGAAGCATTAAACTTAAAGGATCTGTGGAGATACCATAATGAAACAAAAAAAGATTTTACGTATTACTCGGGCAGACATGAGTCTTGGTCCCGCATTGATATGGTGTGGACCACGATCTCACTCAGTGTTATGATCAAACAGCTGAAAATAATCCCAAGGACCATGTCAGACCATTGCGCCCTTGAGTTGACAATCAAAGGGGAGTCAAAGTCCTTTAGATGGAGACTAAGTGAGAATCTACTGAGAAAAGAAGGGGATATTGAAAGAAATAGGAAACTTTTACTGGAATACCTAGACTTAAACAAAGGGGAGGAAACATCAAAAATCACACAATGGGAGGCGATGAAAGCCGTGATGAGGGGTTACATGATACAACAGGAGGCAATAAAAAGGAAAAGCAAAATCAAAGAATATACAGAAATAATGGAAAAAATAAATAAAAATGAAGATTTATTGAAAAAAACCCAAGTGATAAAAAATTAATCCTCACCTCAAAAGCCCTCAGAAAACAACTAAGCATATTACAAACAGAAAAATTAGAGAAACAAATGAAATTGGTTAAGGTAAATTACTTTCAAAACGCAAATGGTTGGCTAAAAAAATTAAAAAACGTAAACAACGGCAAATTATTTCTAAAATACATTCACAAGGGAAAACATATACAGAAACACAAGATATTGCAAACCAATTTGTACAATTCTATAAAGAACTCTATAACAAAAGGAAGGTCCCAATGGAGGATATTATAAAATACCTATGTAGCTCGAATATTCCTAAACTAAACGAAAATCAACGGGAAATTTTAAATGGACCAGTTTCCACACATGAAATTGACATAGCCATCAGCAAATTAAAATCAAATAAGGCACCGGGCCCGGACGGCTATACAGCCGTTTTCTATAAAGTATTCCGTAACGAATTAACTCCCCTATTAAAAGATATAATAAATGAGGCCTTAGAAAACAAAGTTATTCCAAAAACATGGGAAAAAACAAACATAACTTTAATCCAGAAGGAAGGAACGGACTCGACGGACGTTAGAAATTACCGCCCGATTTCGTTGCTTAATAGCGACTATAAAATCTTCGCCATCATTATGGCGGAAAGGCTTAAAAAATTCCTGAAAGACTGGATCTCCAAAGACCAAGCGGGTTTCCTTCCAAATAAACAAATAAAAGATAACACTCGGATATTAATTAACACATTAGAATATTACGAAAGGCACAACGAAAAACAATTGGCCCTACTATTTATAGATGCGGAAAAAGCCTTCGACAAGGTTAACTGGGACTTCCTGTTATCATTAATAAAGGAAATGGATATAGGCTACCACATGCAAAACGCAATAGAAGCAATCTACACGCGACAGGAAGCAACTCTTATAATAAATAATCAAGAAATTAAAAAGCCGATAAATATCACACAAGGTACACGGCAGGGATGTCCTCTGTCCCCCCTCCTTTTTATATTAGTTCTGGACGTGTTGATTAGAAACATAAATAGAGATTCAAATTTGAAAGGTATGAAAATTTATAAACACCACTTTAAATTGAGGGCATATGCAGATGATGTAGTATGCATAGTGGAGGATCCAATAAACAACATTGAAAATTGGCTGGAAAAAATAGAAGAATTTGGAATCCTGGCCGGATTTAAATTAAATAGACAAAAAACAAAATTCCTGGTAAAAAATATGGACCAAAAGGCCAAAACCACACTACAAGAAATCGCGGGAATCAAAATAGAAAATAAAATAAAATATCTAGGAGTCTACATAACGAAGAGTAATGTATCCCTAATTAAAAATAATTACGAGCCACTCTGGAAAAAAATAAAAAAGGACATGGACAATTGGAAATACCAAAATATATCCCTATTAGGCCGCATTGCATTAGCGAAAATGATAATACTCCCCCAACCACTATTCTTGTTTCAAACTCTCCCTGTAATTAGAAGCGACTTTTTATTTAAGAAATGGAACTCAGATCTCTCTAAATTCATTTGGAAAAACAAAAAGGCAAGAATCAGCATGAAAATACTAACAGACGACAAGAAAAGAGGGGGACTGAGCCTTCCAAATTTTAAAGCCTACTATGAGGCATGTAATTTAGTCGCCATAAAAGAATGGGTCACATTAGAAGACACTCAGCTCCTAGCATTAGAGGGCCACGATATCAGGGCCGGCTGGCACGGATATCTTTGGCAAAATAAGAGAAGAGTGGAAAAGGGCTTCAGCGACCACTATATTAGAGCGGCACTGCTGAAAACATGGGAAAAATATAAACCCAGACTCTGTAATGGAACACCACTATGGCTGTCGCCGGTCGAGGCTAAACACAAAAGGGAGCTAGGAGTGGAGAACTGGATGACATATCAACAATTACTGACAAAAAATGCGGAGGGCAACCTAATATTAAAACCATTAGTAGAAATTCAAAGTATAAATAAAAATATATCATGGCTAAACTACTATCAAATACAACAAGATTATAAAGAAGACGCAAAAATAGGTTTTAACCAGGCTCAGGGAGTATGGGAGAAGATATTAAACAAACGGAAGAAACTAATTAAGATACTTTACCAGCAGTTGCTGGCCTGGGATACAGAGGAGGAACAGATTAAAAACTGTCAGATAAAATGGGCAAAAGATGTGGGCCATACCATATTGCTAAGTGAATGGGAAGAAATTTGGAATCATAAATTAAAATATGTTGAAGCCAGCGATCTACGTGAGAACTGGTACAAGATGTTCTATAGGTGGCACTACACACCAGAAAAATTATCTAAATTCAATAAAACTATAACAGATAAATGTTGGAAGTGTAGAAAGGAAACTGGAACTTATTTCCACCAATGGTGGGCATGCAAAAAGATTAAAAAATTCTGGAAGGAAGTACACCAAGCCTCCCAAAAAATCTTGAAAATCAACTTCCCGCAGGTGCCCGAAACATACTTACTGGGAATCACAAATATAAAAATGGACAAGAACCAAGATAAGGTACTCTTTCTTCTGGGCACTGCCGCAAGACTAGTCCTCGCAAGAGTCTGGAAATTACAAGAAACACCAACCCTAGACGACTGGACTCTAAAGGTTTTAGATATTATTCAAATGGACAGTCTCTCGCAAAGATTGAAAGATACAAATAAAAGAACAAACTGGTTGGGATTCAAGGACTTTATCCAAACAAGGGAGATCCCATTGCCGATAGATCTGTCTAGCATATAAACCATGAACTTTAAAAGAAATTCGACTGGCAAGAAAACAGAAAGACACGAGATGAAGATGTCTGGAAGGTTTTTGGGAAGTCGGGACACTCCCCCCCCCAACCTCACCCCCCCTCCCCTCTCCCCCCCCAATCTCATCCCCTTACCACCCCCCCTCTTTCACACCCCCCCCACTCCCTTCCTCCCTACCCCGTACATAACCCTTTGTATATTCACAAAATTTCAATAAAAACTTATTTTTTTAAAAAAAGAGCCACATCTATTGTTTTAGCGTGGTGAGATGTGTTCCACACTGGGCATGCGTACTCAGCAGCAGAGTAGCATAGCGCAAGGGCAGATGTCTTCACTGTGTCTGGTTGTGATTCCCAGGTTGTGCGAGTCAGCTTTCGTATGATATTGTTTCTAGCACCCACTTTTCACTTAATGTTCAGGCAGTGCTTCTTGTAGGTCAGAGCACGGTCCAGAGTGACTCCCAGGTATGTGGGTGCGCTGCAATGCTCCAGTGGGATTCCTTCCCAGGAAGTAAGTAATTATTGTGGTTGGTTATGATTATTATGTTTATTTATATTCCACTTTTTTCCTCTGGAGGGGAAAGTTACTTTTCCATAGTTTGCATTGGCCAGAGTTGTTCAAGCCGACATAGTTGTGCTGGTTGGGGGATTCTGGGAGCTGGAGTCTGGAAAATATTAGGACTAATCTATGATTGTTATTAATTAATTGACTAATAATAATAATAATTGAGGCAGGGCTCAACTTTGTAAAGCAGAGAGATAAAACACAAGACTATCAAAGTGCATCAATCACAGGTTAAATGAAGGTTAAAATTCCCAAATAAGATTTTCCTTGCTAGCAAAGAGTCTACCGACAGGTGGCGCTGGAGATAGGCTTGCAATTTCGCTTTTCCTCGTTTGCCCAGCAGATGGCGCTATACAGCCAGAGGAAGCTCTCTTTTAGTGTCGCGCATGCGTACTATTCCTGAGGCGGCTCTGTGAGGCATTCTCTAATCATACTTTTGGCCACGCCTTTGGTCATCGTGGGCGGGGCATAGTTGCTGCGCATGCGCACTATCCTGAAGAATACTCTGAGGTAACCTTTTCACATCTTGGTCTGTGTGGGCGGGGATTTTGCCTTCGCGCATGCGTACTATCCATGTGGGCGGGGTTTTGTCTATACCTAAGACTTCGGCAAGCCGGGAATCTTCTTTAGTCACGCCCCTAGGCCGTGCTACGGGTCTGAGTGGGCGGGGTTTGGCCGCGCGCATGCGTACTATTCCTCAGCCGAACCAGATACTGATATAGCCACGCCCACTATACGCTTTGATTACACTGTAGCCACGCCCCTGGGCCGTCCATCCGGGTCTATGTGGGCGGGTTTTTTTCTCCACGCATGCGTGCTACACTCAGGCGAGCTTGATATTAACATGGCCACGCCCACTATTCGCTTTGATTATAATAGCCACGTCCCTGGGCCGTGCATCCGGGTCCGTATGGGCGGGGTTTTGTCTTTGCGCATGCGTACAATTACTGAAGCGCCTAAGGCGAGTCCTGATTCTTTAGCCACGCCCCTGGGTCGTTCACCCGCGTCTGTGTGGGCGGGGCTTTGTCTACGCGCATGCGTACAATCTATGGTGTGCCTAAGGCGTGTCCTGCTCATTCCTTAGCCACGCCCCTGGGCGGTACATCCGTCTCCGTGTGGGCGGGGCTTTATCTTTGCGCATGCGTACTATCCCTGAGGCGCCTAAGGCGTGTCCTGATCATTCTTTAGCCACGCCCCTGGGCCCTACACCAGGGTCCGTATGGGCGGGGCTTTGTCTTTGCGCATGCGTACAATCCCTGAGACGCTTAAGGCGTGTCCTAATCATTCTTTAGCCACGCCTCTGGGCCGTTCATCCGCGTCCTTGTGGGCGGGGTTTTTGTTTATGCGCATGCGTACCATCCCTGAGGAGCCTAAGGCGTGTCCTGATCATTCTTTAGCCACGCCCCTGGGCCTTTCACCAGCGTCCATGTGGGCGGAGTTTTTGTCTGCGCGCATGCGTACCATCCCTGAGGCGTCTAAGGCGTGTCCTGCTCATTCTTTAGCCACGCCCCTGGGCCGTTCACCCGCGTCCTTGTGGGCGGGGCTTTGTCTTCGCGCATGCGTACTATCCCTAAGGTGCCTAAGGCGTGTCCTGATCATTCTTTAGCCACGCCCTTGTGCCGGCATCCGGGTCTGTATGGGCGGGGTTATGTCTTAGCGCATGCGTACTATCCCCGGGGAGGCTCTGAGGCGAATCCTGATCACCCTTTAGCCACGCCCCCCGACCAATCCGACGCTCCCCGCGCGGTGCCTGCCGGGAAAGCGAGTCCTTTCCTCGCCTGGGCTGCGTTGCCAGCGTTGGTTCAAGGACTCCGCTTCCCGTGAGGCGCCCGGGTGCGTGTGGGCGGGGTTTGGTATCCGCGCATGCGTGCTGTCTCCTCCCCCTTGAGGCGCCTGTGTGAGGCGAGGAGCAGCCGTCGCCGAGGGAGTGTGCTGGAGCAGAGAGGACGACGACGACGAGGATGATGTCGGTGCGGGTGGCAGCGCCGCCGGCCGTGGAGCTGAAGGAGCTCGGAGGAGGAGGAGGCGGAGGAGGAGGAGGAGGGGGAAGCAGTGGGCCTTGCGTGGCCTCGGCTTCGGGGGCGCCCTCCGCCGAGCCCGCGGCCCCGCTCCCGGCCCCCAAGGCGCCCCAGGCCTCGGCCATGAAGCAGCGCAGCCCCACCGAGGCGCCCTCCGCCCTGGCCACCGCCGCCTCCTCCTCGTCGCAGGCCTCGTCCCGCCTGGGCGCCGCCGACGGAGGAGACCCCGGGGGGAGGCTGCTCGGAGAGGCCCTGCCCAGCCCCGGAGGCACCGTCACCGAAGCCCCACGCACCGTCAAGAAGGTAGGGCACCAGGAGAAGGGGGAGAGGAACCCTCACAGGAAAGAGGAGGAGGAGGAGGGGGAGCCAGCAGCCTAGACACAAGACAATCATAACAACAACAACAATAATGAGAAGTCACCACGCTAGCAAGAAGAAAAAGCAATAACACATAATAATAATAATAAGTCATAATAATAAGTCATAACAATAATACTGATAATACTAATACTAATGGGAAGGAATAATTAGGAGCAGGAGAAGAAGGGGGAGCCAGCAGCCTAGTCACCATACAGTCATAACAACAACAACAATACCAAGAATAATAAGCAATAACAAATAATAATAAGTCATAATAATAATAGGAAGCCACCACACGAGCGAGAATAATAAGCAATAACAAATAATAATAATAAGTCATAATAATAATGGGAAGCCACCACACGAGCGAGAATAATAAGCAATAACAAATAATAATAATAAGTCATAATAATAATGGGAAGCCACCACACGAGCGAGAATAATAAGCAATAACAAATAATAATAATAAGTCATAATAATAATGGGAAGCCACCACACGAGCGAGAATAATAAGCAATAACAAATAATAATAATAAGTCATAATAATAATGGGAAGCCACCACACTAGCAAGAATAATAAGCAATAACAAATAATAATAATAATAAGTCATAATAATAATGGGAAGCCACCACACTAGCGAGAATAATAAGCAATAACAAATAATAATAATAATAATAAGTCATAATAATAATGGGAAGCCACCACGCTAGCAAGAATAATAAGCAATAATAATAATAATAATAATGGGAAGTCACTACCCTACCAAGAATAATAAGCAATAACACATAATAATAATAATAATAATGGGAAGTCACCACTCTACCAAGAATCAGAAGCAATAACACATAATAATAAGTCATAATAATAATTCTGATCATACTAATACTAATGGGAAGTAATAATGAGGAGGAGGAGGAGAAGGAGGAGCCAGCAGCCTAGTCACAATACAGTCATAATAATAATTCTGATAATACTAATACTAATGGGAAGTAATAATTAGGAGGAGGAGGAGGGGGAGCCAGCAGCCTAGTCACAATACAATCATAACAACAACAACAATAATAATGGGAAGTCACCACACTAGAATCATAGAATCATAGAATCAAAGAGTTGGAAGAGACCTCATGGGCCATCCAGTCCAACCCCCTGCCAAGAAGCAGGAATATTGCATTCAAATCACCCCTGACAGATGGCCATCCAGCCTCTGCAAGAATAATAAGCAATAACTAGCAAGAATAATAAGCAATAACACATAATAATAATAAGTCATCATAATAATTCTGATACTACTAATACTAATGGGAAGTAATAATTAGGAGGAGGGGGGGGGGAGCCAGCAGCCTAGTCACAAGACAATCATAACAACAACAATAATAATGGGAAGTCACCACACTAGCAAGAATAATAAGCAATAACACATAATAATAAATCATAATAATAATTCTGATAATACTAATACTAATGGGAAGGAATAATTAGGAGGAGGAGAAGGAGGAGCCAGCAGCCTAGTCACAATACAATCAAAACAACAACAACAACAATAATAATGGGAAGTCACCACACTAGCAAGAATAATAAGCAATAACACATCATAATAATAATAAGTCATAATAATAATGGGAAGTCACTACACTAGCAAGAAGAATAAGCAATAACACATAATAATAAGTCATAATAATAATGGCAAGTAACAATCCTAGTAAGAAAAATAATGGGAAGTCAGAATTCTAGCAAAAATATATTACTGCTACTGCTAATAATAATAATAATAATAATAATAATAATAATAATGGGAAGTAATAGTAATGGGAAGTAATAATAATAATAATGGGATGTAACAGTCCTAGTAAGAAGATTAATGGGAAGTCACCATCCTAGCAAGAATATATTAATTCTACTACTGCTACTAATAATAATAATACTAATGGGAAGTAATAATAATAATAATAATAATAATAATAATGGGAAGTAATAATAATAGGAAATAATAATAATAATAATAATGGGATGTAACAATCCTAGCAAGTGTATATTAATAATAATAACAATAATGGAAAATAATAATAATAATAATGGGAAGTAACAATTCTAGTAAGAAGAATAATGGGAAGTCACCATCCTAACAAGAATATATTAATGCTATTACTATATTAATATATTAAGGAGAAGGGGGAGGTACCATCCTAGTCAAAATACAATAATAATAATAATAATGGGAAGTCACCATCCTATTAAGAAGAATAAACAATAACAAATAAAAAGTAACAATCATAGTAGTAAGAATAATCAATAAGTACTTATAATACTAATAATAATAATGGGAAGTAATAATCATAGCAAGACTAATAAACTTAATAATAACAATAAGTAACAATCATATTAAGAAGAATAATAGGAAGTAACAATCATAGTAAAAAGAATAATGGGAAATGACTATCCTAGTAAGAATAATAAACTAATAATAATAATAACAACAATAATAATGGGAAGTAACACTCCTAGTAAGAATAACGGGAAGTTACCATCCAAGTAATAAAAACACACAACAAATATAAGTAACAAACAACAATAATAATCAACAAGTAACAATAATAGTAAGCAGCAATCAGTAGTAATAATAAACAACAAATAGTAAGAATTAGAATAATGGTAAGTAGCATGCATAGCAATAATAATCAGTAAGTAAGAATCATAGTAGGAATAATAATAAGCTACAATAATAGTAATAATTATTATAAGTAATAATAATCTTCATCATAAGTAACAATAGTTGTAAAAATATGGTAAGCGATAATAATAATAATAATAATAAAAAGAATAAGTAACTATCATTATTATTTATTATTAACTTTATTTGTACCCTGCTAACATCTCGTGAAGGACCCGATGCGGCTTACAAAGGCCAAGGTCTCAATAAAACAACAGCATAACAATACACATAACATTATAAAGCAAATCAAAACGTTAAGCAATCATGGTAATAAGTAACAATAATGGTGATAATAATAAACAGCAACAATAACAACATGCTGCTGCTATTACGAAAATATTAATTGTTTGATTGCTTCCTCTCTCTCTTGAAACAACAAGGCCCACAATCCCCAGCTTTGCTAGTAGAAACTATTCTGGAAAATGTATAGATTTCGGAAATTGCAATCAATATAGCAATTATTGGCGATGTAAATTCTAGTAGCTGTAGTTTAAGGAAGCCTCAACCTGGTTGGAAGAGGGGTTTTGCCCTAAGGCAACAGACCAGGGGATTTTGGGAGCTGCAATGCAAACAAATATCTTACATTCCATTCGAAAATGTACTAAAGAGAATCAGGAGGGTTTCCAGAAAGCAGATACATCTAAATATTTGAGAAACATCTACCTATGATTTTTAAAATTGCATTTTATTAGTACTAGTGTTTTAACATTTGTTTTCTGTGTGTATGTATGTATATATTATGGCCCTCTGTTTTATCTATGCATTTTTAATAATGTTCTTTCCTGCTGTGAGATGTGAGGAGAAGTGGGTAACAAATAGCATAATATTATTACTATTTACTGTTATTGCTACTTGACAAGTTGACAAGTAGGACAAGTTGAGTATCCTTTGTCTGAAATGCTTGGGACTAGAAGTGTTGTGGATTTTGGAATACCTGTATTTGCATATCTGTACATATATTTGTGTTTCTTGGGGACGGGACTCAGATCTCAATGCAGAAGACATTTATCTTTCCTATACCTCTTATACCAGTGGTTCTCAACCTGTGGTTCCCCAGACAGCTGGTAAACTGCCAGGGATTTCTGGAAGTTGTAGGCCAAAACACCTGGGGACCCACAGGTTGGGAACCACTGCCTTATACGCATAGTCTGAAGGTAACTTTGTGCACAACATTTTTACTAATTTGCGTCATGAAATAAAGTTTGTGTAATTAACAATCAGGAAGCAATGGTGTCACAATTTAGAATTTCAGGATAACGGGACGTTCAAACTATACCAACAAGGAAGTCCTCTACCCCACAAGTTCTGCATGTGCCTGGAGGGTGGTAAGATTTGTCCTTTATTACCTGAAACATTTCAGAAAAGGATGAGGAAGAAGACGAGGAAATGGAGAGAAGACTTGCTTGTCAAGTTCCTTGTTTGGGTTAGAGGTCACAGATTCTCGTGCTGTGTTTAGAGTAGAGTTTCCAGAATCGTCACCAGCTAAGATAGAATCCTTAGAAGTGTATCTTCCTCTTTTCCACCCTTTGCTCATTATTTTTTTATTCCAAGGCAACAGATTGAGAATCTTGTACTTTGAATTTTTCATTCTTGTAGTTTGATTTCCATTGATTTTTTGTGGTTGTACTCCCTCCCTTGCTGGTGAATCCGGCATTGCTGGGCTGGTTAGTGGTTTTTCTTCGTTGAGTTTCTGAGGCTGTTGTGGTATCTGCTCCTTCACAATCTTGGCTATTCTTTGAGGTGAAGAAAATGATACAGGCAGTTGTGTGGGTTCATCATCATAATTTTATATACCATATGTACTTGAGTATAAGACAAGTTTTTCAACCCTTTTTTAAGCTGAAAAAGTCTTCCTTGCCTTATACTAGTCAATTTTATTTATTACTAGCTGTCCCCTGCCACGCGTTGCTGTGGCCCACATGGGGGTTCTGTGTGGGAGGTTTGGCCCAATTCTATCGTTGGTGGGGTTCAAAATGCTCTGTGATTGTAGGTGAACTATAAATCCCAGCAACTACAACTCCCAAATGTCAAGATTCTATTTTCCCCAAACTCCACCAGTGTTCACATTTGGGCATATTGAGTATTTGTGCCAAGTTTGGTCCAGCCATCATTGTGTGAGTCCACAGTGAACTCTGGATGTAGGTGAACTACAACTCCAAAAGGAAGGGATACTGCCCACCAAACCCTTCCACTATTTTCTGTTGGTCATGGGAGAACTGTGTGCCAAGTTTGGTTCAATTCCATCATTGATGGGGTTCAGAATGCTTTTTGATTGTAGATGAACTATAAATCCCAGCAACTCCAACTCCCAAATGACAAAATCAGTTTTTTTGAGTGAAGGACATACATTGGGTTGTTACATGTCTTGTGTCCAAATTTGGTGTCAATTTGTCCAGTGGTTTTTGAGTTCTGTTAATCCCACAAACGAACATTACATTTTTATTTATATAGATTTATTTGTACACTAGCTGTACCCTGCCACGTGTTGCTGTGGCCCTCAGATAAGAGAGGAATTCCAGTTGAAGCAATAGACAGAAGGGACAGATAGAAGGGACATTGATAGATGGAACAGAAGGTAGATAGAGAGAACATAGATAGGTTGGTAGGTAGTAGGTAGATAGATATGTAGATGGAGTGATTGATGGATTGATGGATTATTATTATTATTATGGTATATATATAATTTGGAGCAGCAGGAAATTGCAGCGTAATGAACTAGCTTTTCGGTTTTATAGACCATTTCCACGTGACTGAATGCAGAACATAAAAATCATAAAGGGAAAAGTGTTTGAAAATGATGCTTCCAGTATCAAAGAGATCTGTATCACTTGCTGGGAAATGTGAGAGGCAAGGCTCAGTTGACCTCCTGTCCTGCAAGTGAACTCCCCAGAGGCAACTTCCCAGCCCTGTGTGAAACGAAGGCTGGGCCACATAGACTTTTGATCCAGCATTGTTCTTGCATTGCTCTTAAAGATCATGTAGGGGCTTGACAGCTCAGCGTTTAGTTTTCAGTTCGAATATCTAACCTGAGGGAAAGTCTGTAAATCTGAAAATATAACCCCCATATCACCCATGGAAGGGTCTCTCACGCTTTCTGTTTAGGAGAATATGAAAGTGGTATGATGCTAGAGATTTGTTGCTGTGAGTCTCCCAAGTCAACTTTGACTCATTGCAACTTTGTCCTAGGGATTTCTTGGCAAGATTTCTTCAGAAGAGGTTTGCCATTGTCTTCCTTTGAGGCTGAGAGAGTGTGATTCAAGGCTGGGCAGCAGTTCGAACTCTCATCTCTTTCAGTGCTAGCCCAACACTCAAATCACTAGGCCATGTCACCTTTGCTTTACACTTTACATCCCCCTCGATGGACTGTCACCTTGTCGTGGTGAGGGGGCTTACGTGTTCCGATGAACCTGTAGGCACAACAACTGGAGTCGTGCACTCCCAGGAGTGGCTGCGGGGGAAGTCCCAGACCAAGCACAGTCCGAAGACCCAAAGACCTCAATGGCGGAGCAGGCGGAGGATAACATGGCACATGTTACAACGGCTGCGAAGGCGGAAGAAGGCTGCAACAGACTGAGAAGCCACGGTCATTGTGTTAAACTACATCACCAGTGGAACCTCACTCTGTGAAGACTGTGTGTTGATCAGTTGTGCACTGACCTCCACACATTAAAAAAAACCACGCACAGGCGTCTTCCAAAGAAAATAAAAACAAACCAACCAAAGTCCCATGGCGATCAGCGAGTGGCGACGGGGGCAGGACTGTGAAATCTGGAAGCCCCTAGTCACAGACTGGCACATGGGCGGTGGGTACGGACTCAGTCGTTCTACCTCAAGGTAGTTCGGCCGTGTGTATCCGCGACTGAGCAGCCCTATTGAGGACCCACTCTGCTCACCCCACATGGGGAGGGGCTAGAAAAGGTGCCCTAAACATAGTCTGCCTCTCTCATCCCTGACTGGACTGCCGCGTCCAGTGGGGTCACCATCCTGTGGCCAAAAAAGAAATATGAACTTCGGTACATGGAATGTGTGAACACTGATGGACAACAGTGACAGCAAACGTCCTGAACGCAGAACTGCCATCATTGCAAGGGAGCTGGGACGCTTTAACATCGATATAGCAGCCCTTCAAGAGACCCGGAGAGCAGGAGAGGGACAGCTGAAGGAAGAAAAAGGAGGCTACACCTTCTTCTGGAAGGGACTGCCTGAAGAAGACCAAAGACTGCACGGAGTTGGCTTTGCTATCAGGAATGATCTGGTGAAACATCTGACCGAAGCAACTGAAGCTTTACACTGGACTATTTTGTTGTTGAGTGCCTTCAACTTATTTTCAACTTATGGTGAACCTGTCCTTGGTGTTTCGTTTGCAAAATTGTTTCGTGGGGCTTTTGCCTTTGCTTTCCTTTGAGGTTGAAAGTGTGACTTGATTGGGGTTAACTGATGGTCTCATGGTTTCACTAGGATTTTGACTCATGATCTCACACTGACCTAATCCAATGCTCAATTTACTATACTATTCTGGCTCCTCTTTAAAACACACTTTCATTCAAGTGATGTTGCCCAAAAGTTGGTTTCCCAATCGGTGTCTTGTGTTGTGTGCAAGTCAAAGTGGAACCTGGGAACGTGTTGGATGGGTTAAAAATGATGTTATTTAGAATTCATGACTGATATCTGCTGTATCTCTTCCTGTTGCTGAGAGCCGTTGGGAGATTTGCATCTGCGTGTCTTTCTGACACTCTGCAATTTGGAAATACAGTGTTCCCTAACTTATTGCTGGTGTTACGTTCCAGGACAGTTACTTACTTACTTAGGCGATCCCTCGTAGTCCGAGGATGATGGTTCTCCAAGAGTAGTCACCTGGTGGTGGGTCCATAGGTGGCTGTGGAGCCCTATTCTTGATCTGCATCTTCTCCCGCAGTGAGGGCATTGGTTACCAGGTGGAAGGTGGTCCCGGTCAGGGTTGGCTTGATGCACCTTCCTATTGGCACGTTTCTCTCTTTCGCCTTCCAGGAGGAGGCAACAACGGCGGCAGGAGTAGCCACACAGACCTCAGCTCAGCCTAGTAGTAGTGTGAACGGTATCCAAGGGGCCTCCGAGGAAGAAGAGGGGAGCCAGGTGCTGGGCCTTACCCTGGGGTTTGTCTCTGGGCTGGACCTCAGTGTAGCCTTCTTCGGTGGTGGCCTTCTCCTCCTCGCCACCACCACTGCTCCCCACTCGTAGCCTTCTTCAGTGGTGGCCTTCTCCTCCTTGCCACCATCACTGCTCCCCACTCCTTCTCGGACGCCCCTTGGGTGCCGTTGATGCCACTACAGGCGGCAAGAAAGAGGAGGCTACCTCCAAATGTGCCGAGGCCCAGCCTGGAGACAAGCCCCAGGATAAGGCCCAGCTCCTGGCTCCCTCTCCTCCTCCTCCTCCTGGTTGCTCCCGGGAGGAGAAAAACCCCCGCGAAACAGCGAATTCGCAATAAGCGAACCTCAAAGTAGTGAGGGAACACTGTATTCGAAAGCCGGTACAGTATTCACTTCTGAAACTCTGTGCTCTGAGAGATTGCTGTCTCTCCATTATTCAACTTGCTGTGACCAAAACACTGACCCATACAAATGTATGAGTTTCTCCATGGAGGAAGCAACTTGGTGCCTTCCAGATGATTTGGACGACGTCTTCCATGCTGCTTGGTTCAGATTGAAATCAGTCTAAAACATTGAGCAGAGAGAAGGTTGCCTGCCCCTGTTCTACACTGTATACCCATTTGGTCTTGGATGTTTTTACTGAGACTCTGCTGGTTTCCTGCCCCATTTGGAATTGGCTGTTTGAAATATTTAGCAGCATTATTCACACTTGGAGGAAGTTGCCCGTTGGAGTTGTGCTTAAGTTGCTGTTCTGAGATTGCATGTTTGGTCAGAAGTCCAGTTCATGTGGAAACTTGACATTTATTGTTGAAGGCTTTCATGGCCGGAATCGCTGGGTTGTTGTAGGTTTTTTCCAGCTATATGGCCATGTTCTAGAGCAGGGTTCCTCAAACTTTTTAAACAGACGGCCAGGTCACAGTGCTCTCTGGATGTAGGTGACCTACAACTCCCAAATTCAAGGTCAATGCCCACCAAACCCTTCCAATATTTTCTGTTGCTCATGGGAGTTCTGTGTGCCATGTTTGGTTCAATTCCATCGTTGATGGAGTTCAGAGTGCTCTTTGATTGTAGGTGAACTATAAATCATATTTTTTGAGTGATGGTCACTCTTTGTGTTGTGAGACATGTTGTTGCCAAATTTGGTGTGATTTTGTTCATTGGTTCTTTTGTTTTAAGGTACTCATTATGCACAGAGCATTTATATATATATAGATGTGCTTGCCAGTCTTGCCAAACCGTGGTCTAGGACTAATGAGGCTTATTAAATGTTAAACATACCGAGAGAGAGGCCTTTGCTTGAAAAGACTTTGTGTCTTGGCAGCGTTTCTGCATTAACATATGCTTGCTCTCTCCCTCTCCCCAAGTGCAAGTGGGTGAGTCTCTCTTAATGGCCTCAGAACTCCACACTGTCCTTTCTGCTCTTTTAATATGGTCAAAATATCAAAATATTCTAGCCATAGACTAGAACAAGCATTTTCCATAGCTAGAGCCTCTGTGTTTCAATGGCACCTGCAAAAATGAGCTTTATTATTAAGTTGGTTAGGCACAAGGCAAAAGGAGGCCACATGTAACACAGTGTATCATGTAACAGAGATTAGCCCCTTAATTAAAAAGAGTGCTTGGTGCATCTTAATCTATGAGGTGGTAAATACATTTATTTCTTCTGAATCCCTTTGTTTATTTAACCCAGGCTCTTTTTTCAATATGGGTTTGAAGATGAGTCACAGCACAGATGAAAGCTATATACAGCTTTAAAACAAGCTGTTCTATTCAAAATAATGCCAATTTAAAACAGATTAAAATATTCCAAAATAGCACAGAGAATAAAAATGTTCCTACTTGATACCATATGGACTTTGACTTACGGCAACCCTATGAACGAGAGACCTCTGGCACTCCCTTTAGAAGACTTTTCTGCAACAATTAGTTAATCCCAAAAGAACAAGAACAGATAACCTAGGTTTCTGGAAGAACGAGTCCCCCTCGGGGTGATAAAGGTGGTATACAAATATTGTAAATACATAAATAAAATCTTGGGAACAACCACCAAGAATGCCTCTTAGGTTTGCACATCAAGTGGATTTGTGAGCAAGATGGGACAGAGAGAAAGGGCTCTGCCAAGGATCTAAATTTTAGATAAAGATCACATCAGGCAGACTGAGTCTAAGCCAGTCGTTCTCAACCTTCCTAATGACGTGAACCCTTAATACAGTTCTTCATGTTGTGGTGAGCCCCAACCATAACATTATTTTCATTGCTATTTCATAACTGTCATTTTGCTACTGTTATGAATCATAATGTAACTAAATATCTGATATACAGGGTGTATTTTCATTCACTGGACCAAATTTGGCACAAATACCCGATATGCCCAAATTTCAATACTGTTGGGATTTGCAGGGGGATTGATTTTGTCATTTGGGAGTTGTAGTTGCTTGGATTTATATTTCACCTACAATTAAAGAGCATTCTGAACTCCACCAACAATGGAATTGAACCAAATTTGGCACACAGAACTTCCATGACCAGCAGAAAATACTGGAAGGGTTTGGTGGGCATTGACCTTGAGTTTTGGAGTTCACCTATATCCAGAGAGCACTGTGGACTCAGACAATGATGGATCTGGATTAAACATGGCACAAATACTCAATATGCCGAAATGTGAACACTGTTGGAGTTTGGGGGAAATAGACCTTGATGTTTGGGGGCTGTAGTTGCTGGGATTTATAGTTCACCTACATTCAAAGAGCATTCTGAACCCCACCAGTGATAGAATTGGGCCAAACTACCCACAGAGAACCCCCATGATCGACCAAAAATACTTTGTATTGTCGAAGGCTTTCATGGCTGGAATCACTCAGTTCTTGTGGTTTTTTTTCGGGCTATAGGGCCATGTTCTAGAAGCATGCTTCTAGAACATGGCCATATAGCCCGAAAAAACCCACAAGAACTGACAAAAATACTTTGTTTTCCGATGGTCTTTGGCGACCCCTCTGACACCCCCTCATGACCCCCAGGTTGAGAAACTCTGGTCCAAGCTGTCATGGCCAGATTTTGAATTGTTGATTGGTAAGCCTTTTGTCCTTGGACTGCCAGAAGATCCAACCAGTCCATACTCCAGGAAATAAAGCCCGTCTGCTCATTGGAGGGAAGAATAGTAAAGGCCAAGATGAAGTACTTTGGTCATATCATGAGAAGAAATAAAAGCTTAGAGAAGACAATGATGTTGAGTAAAGTGGAAGGAAAAAGGAAGAGGGGCCGACCAAGGGCAAGATGGATGGATGGCATCCTTGAAGTGACTGGATTGATCTTGAAGGAGCTGGGGGTGGTGACGGCTGACAGGGAGCTCTGGCATGGGCTGGTCCATGCGGTCACAAAGAATCGGAAACAACTGAATGAATAAACAACAACAACAAGCCTTTTGCAACTGAGTTATGAGTTTCCTGTAACCAGCAGGGAACATAAAAAGATGATAAAACCAAGTATGATAGCTGTTGTATTTCTTTACCAAGGAAGGGGGTTAACCACCAAATCCATCTTGCCGAGTTGTTGAAAATGGCAAGTTCGGAAAAGGAAACCACAGTTTTGATTATTTCGGTTTGTGGGGAAAGAGTCAGAAAAATTGATTTCCCTCAGTTGCAAATGAATTTTGACTATGTGCTCACTCAGTTTTATTCTAATGGTTATCTCTATTTTTTATCACATGTGTATGTTTTATTTCTCCTTGCACTGAATCCCTAAGTGCTATCTCATGAGTTGGGTTGACTAGTGGAATCCTAACAAGATCAACAATCCTGACAATCACATCCTGCCTCAGCATGCAGAGACTGTCCTCTTTCAAAGATATGCAGGTTATTTTTATGCACTATCCCTGATGCATTTGCCACTGGGTGAACAGACTCTGGGAAGCAACCACTTTTCTTCTCCCTGTCACTATATGAATATAAAGCCTTTTAAGATGGGGAGATGCATATGGATAGGAAACGGAGGCTGAATCTGGATATCATTAGAAGTGTCATAAGTGCATAATTAGATATCTTGGAGATGGGACCCAAATCCAAATGTTAAAACCATTTTTGTTTTATATACACATAATCAGAAGATCATTTTAGCATTTTTAGTATCTTAGTTTTTATCTTGCACATGCGGCCCGCTCAGTGTTATGTTATTTTACTGTGTATGATTTTGCTTTATCGTCTTTGTACTCATATATTGTATGTATTTTACTGTGTTGTTATTGTGTTTTGGTTTTACTTTATTGTAATATGCTGTTGGGCTTGGCCTCATGTAAGCCGCCCCGAGTCCCCATTGGGGAGATGGTGGCGGGTATTCAATAAAGATTATTATTATTATTAATCTCTCACAACCTCTGAGGATGCTTGCCATAGATGCAGGCGAAACGTCAGGAGAAATGCCTCTAGAACATGGCTCTATAGCCCGAAAAAACCCACAAGAACCTAGTGATTCCAGCCATGAAAGCCTTCGACAATATATTATTATTATTATTATTATTATTATCATCATCATTTTATACAATATTTTAATAATGTTGTGTAATAAATGAAGTGTATGTACATTGAACTATCAGAAAGCGAAGGTGTCATTATCTCAGCCAGTTATGATCATTTTCGATGTCCTGAGTATTTTCAATTTTGTAGTGTTTTTGATTTTGGAATTCCAGATAAGGGATGCTCAACCTGGAATAAGATGGCCGGGGCAAAATAAACATGAAGGGCAATGCAAGCTTCCATTTATATCACCTGATTTCCGAAGGCTATATGGATCTCTAATATATCTTTTGCAAATGTTAAAAAGGACAAGTGAATAAATTGCAAAGATACAGAATGGGGGCAATGCCTAGCTTGAGAGCAGTACGTGTGAAAAAGATCTTGGAGTCCTCGTGGACAACAAGTTGAACATGAGCCAGGAATGTGATGTGGCGGCAAAAAAGCCAATGGGATTTTGGCCTCCATTAATAGGAGCATAGTGTCTAGATCCAGGGAAATCATGCTCCCCATGCTCTATTCTGCCTTTGTTAGACCACACCTGGAATATTGTGTCCAATTCTGGGCTCCACGATTGAAGAGAGATATTGACAAGCTGGAATGTGTCCAGAAGAGGGCGACTAAAATGATCAAGGGTCTGGAGAACAAGCCCTATGAGGAGCGGCTTAAAGAGCTGGGCATGTTTAGCCTGAAGAAGAGAAGGCTGAGAGGAGACATGATAGCCATGTATAAATACGTGAGAGGAAGCCACAGGGAGGAGGGAGCAAGCTTGTTTTCTGCTTCCCTGGAGACTAGGACGCAAAGGAACAATGGCTTCAAACTACAAGAGAGGAGATTCCATCTGAACATGAGGAAGAACTTCCTGACTGTGAGAGCCGTTCAGCAGTGGAACTCTCTGCCCCGGAGTGTGGTGGAGGCTCCTTCTTTGGAAGCTTTTAAGCAGAGGCTGGATGGCCATCTGTCAGGGGTGATTTGAATGCAATATTCCTGCTTCTTGGCAGAATGGGGTTGGACTGGATGGCCCATGAGGTCTCTTCCAACTCTTTGATTCTATGAAAAAGGCACGTGAAAGAATTAAAATGTGTGTGGAATTTAGTATTTACAAAAAAAAATTGCTTCCCTTCCTTAGCTCAGTTACTCTGAAATAGTTGCTCATGATTTTGCAGTTCTTTTATAAAATCATTCCTATACTCATATATACTCATAGTCTTCTGAAACTGACATTTGTTGTTGTTTCATACAGGGAATGTGCTTGCTAAATTTTAATTGGCTGCCTGCCTTAAGTTCTTCAGTTAAGAGTGTGCCATTTCCTTTTTGTGAATAAAGAGCTTTTAAAAGCATGAGCATGGCTTTATTGGTCTCTTTAACCCAATATCTTGTCTCTAACCGTTGCCTGCAATATAATCAGTAGGGATAATGACAAACAATTCAGTGTTTCCGCTGTAATAATCATATGTTGCTCTTATTTCCCCGTGGTTTAAAGTTGGGGGACATCTGCAGAGAAAAGGATATGTGTTGAGAGACGGTCTTGTTTAGCGATTATGCTTCTATTTTACTTGTCTTGTGCACTTACTTATTTAATTTATATGCTGCCTTTTCCATAAAGTGGGACCCAAGGCAGCTCACAGACAAAGAACATAAGGGAACATGGAAAGCCATTGAGCTGATAGAAAAACAATGGGCAATACCCACATTCCTAGTTCCTGACAGATCTCACAACATCTGAGGATGCCTGCTTACGTAGGCGATCCCTCGTTGTCCGAGTAGGATAATCTTCCAGGGTGGGTCCGTAGGTGACTGTGGAGCCCTATTCTTGACGTGCATCTTCTCCTGCAGTGCGGGCATTGGTTTCCAGGTGGAAGGCAGTCCCGGTTGAGGTTGGCTTGATGCGCCTTCCTATTGGCACGTTTCTCTCTTTCGCCCTCCATTCATGCCTCTTCAAATTCTACAGCACTGCTGGTCACAGCTGACCTCCGGCTGGAGCACTCAAGGGCCAGGGCTTCCCAGTTCTCAGTGTCTATCTATGCCAGAGTTTTCAAGGTTGGCTTTCAGCCCATTTTAAAATCTCTTTACCTGCCCTCCAACATCCTGTTTTCTGTCCTTGAGTTCGAAGTAGAGCAACCGCTTTGGGAGACTGTGATCTTTGGGCATTCAGACAACTTGGCTGGTCCAGCGGAGTTGATGGCGGAGGACCATTACTTCAAAGCTGGTGGTCTTTGTTTCTTCTAGCATGCTGACATTTGTCCACTTGTCTTCCCAAGAGATTTGCAGGATTTTCCAGAGGCAGCGCTGATGGAATCATTATAGGAGTTGCATGTGATGTCTGTAGACAGTCCACGTTTCGCAGGCATATAGCAGGGTTGGGAGGGGAATGGCTTTATAAACGAGTACCTTGGTATCCCTACAGATGTCCCAGTCCTGATGCAGGCAAAATGTCAGGAAAGAATGCTCTGGAACAAGAGATTTGCAGGATTTTCCAGATGCAGCACTGATGGAATCTTTCCAGGAGTTGCATGTGATGTCTGTAGACGGTCCACGTTTCGCAGGCATATCGCAGGGTTGGGAGGACAATAGCTTTATAAACAAGCACCTTGGTATCCCTACGGATGTCCTGGTCCTGATGCAGGCAAAATGTCAGGAGGGAATGCTTTTGGAACATGGCCAGAGAGCCCGGAAAACTCACAGCAATCCAGTGATTCCAGTCATGAAAGCCTTTGACAATACAATTGTCCACATTCCTCCAAAATGTTGATGGTTGGGCACCAAAACAAAATTCTGGCACAAAAAAGAAAAGAAATGAAAAGTGGCTAAAATGATAATGAAGAGAAAAGACTGTAGAAAGGTCTATAACCTGAGAAGGTGAGATCTTCCATTCTTTCTGACATCCATGGTGGAATGTTGAAATTGGAAGAGAAGGGATTACATACATTCTTTGTCTCAGAGAAAGGAAGTTGGCACAGACACTTGGTATTCACTACGTATTAAAGATTTGATGAGTGAAGGGAGATAGGAGTCGGCAAAGCAAGCAAGCAGCTCTAGTTTTGCAAAATGATCTTAATGAGACAAAAGAGCAGTTGGAATATACCATAATAAACTCACGTATAAGTCAACCTCATGTATCAACCTAGGGCAGGTTTGGATGATGGAGTTTCATATGACCTGAGGATAATTCAAGGGTCATTATCCTTTAGAATAAAATTGAAGACTTGGCTTTGGGACCAGGCGTTTGATTAGTGGACAGCGGCAATTGGAAGGAATACGTGGATACTGCGACATTGAATTAACCCCAGACTTCGTTTTGGTTTTAACTGGTGTGACTAATCTGTTGTTTTAATGAATTCATGGGAGAACTGTGTGCCAAGTTTGGTTCAATTCCATCGTTGGTGGGGTTCGGAATGCTCTTTGATTGTAGGTGAACTATAAATCCCAGCAACTACAACTCCCAAATGACAAAATCTTTTTTTTTTTGAGTGAAGGACATACATTGGGTTGTTAGGTGTCTTGTGTCCAAATTTGGTGTCAATTCGTCCAGTGGTTTTTGAGTTCTGTTAATCCCACAAATGAACATTACATTTTTATTTATATAAGATTTTTGTGGCTCAGTCTGAGCCTGAGCTTTCTGAGGACGAGGAGGATGATGGGTTACAGATTTCTGAATATGTCCCTGTTGTTCATGCAGACAGTGTTGATACTGAAGACGAGACCACGTTTCTGTTTCCCAGAGAAAGGAATGTTGTTTTAGAAGATGGTCATGATTTGAGTGAAACTTCACAGCTTCAGGTGGAGGAGTTGCCTGCTCCATCTGTGAGCTCAGTGCCTGTCGATTTCCAGGCTGGTCAGTCCCAGGATAATGAGTTATTCTACCTTGAAGGTGATGGGGATTTGGTTAGGGAGGACCGTTTGCAATTAAGGGTACGCCGAAGTACTCAGCTTGCTAACAAACGGGAAGTTCGAGGTCAACATAATGCTTTCATGCTAGGAAAGCATATTTAACGATCTGATTGAAGTCGACCCTTTGTCAGTACAACTTTGCTTACACCCTGTTAACTTCTCTGTAATTGCCTCGGCTTTTGGGGAAAGCTTTTGGCTCTTTGGGACTTTGGTTTTGATCCTGGTTTCTGGGGACTTTGTCATGCTGCCATGGATTCTTGTTTGACCAGTGCTTGTGGATGATACTTCATGTTATTTGCCCTTGGACCTTGGAAACTATGCCTTTGCATTTAAGACTCTGTTTTGGCTATTGAACTTTTGCAACCTTATTTCTAAGTTTTTGATTTTGCTTTTTCTTCAATAAACTACAAAACCTACAGCCTTGGTATGTGGTGTTGTTCTGAGCAAGGTGAATCTATCCTGAGTTGCGACAATAGTATTATTAAAAAGGGACTTTTAAAAGTCCACTAGGTGATTTTGGACAAGTCACACACTCTCAGCCCCAGAAAACCTGTGATAGGTTTGCCAACTTGGAATCACAAAATCATAGTGCAGTCCAACACCTTTCTGTCAAGAAGCAGGAAAATTGCATTCAAAGCACCCCCGACAGATGGCCTCCCAGCCTCAGCTTAAAAGCCTCCAAAGAGGGAGCCTCCACTACATTCTGGGGCAGAGAGTTCCACTGCTGAACGGCTCTCACAGTCAGGAAGTTCTTCCTCATCAGCACACCATCAATAACAAGATGGGAAGATACAGAAAAAGGTATTGAGAACAGGATGTGGCATTAGGTTGCCTTCACTCAGCAGGCTCTGGATATTTGGATCTGAAAGCCTTTAATTAATGCATCTACCTAAGCTCAAACACTAAGGAGACTGAAGATGTGCTCAGTGAAGTGCTGAACGGAGCCTTTGAGTTGAGTTGCATTTCCTCCTTAGTGCTGAGAGCAGCGGCCCTCCTGGGTTGATGGGTTCCTCTTGCAAATGAGAACAGGGAAAAAAGATTTGCCCTGAGGTGTGTGTTCTTTTGGCCTCCAAATACCATAGTTAACTTTGGTGCAATTTCATTGTCTTTTTGCCTGGAGCCACTTCTCACTTGCCTTGGGCAAAGGGAAGTTAAGTTGTTCACAAGCCTGTGGCTATAACCATGACATTTTGAGCCCCAAACACGCAAGCGGAAAGGGTGTTGACAAGGTCTGGAAAGAATGCATGCCGTTAAGAAACGTAACAAGGGAAACGGTTGCAATAGATCTGTGCCTTAAATGAAGTTATGCTGAGAGGAAGAGAACCTGATGATTTGAGTGATAAGCATGCCTATTGAGTGTCACTTTTTTTAAAGGCCACACTGATGGATTAATTCAGACACTTGTTCTAGCACACATCCAGAGCACAGGGATTTTTGCTTGGAAAAGATTTGCAAGGTTGATTGCTTTCGTCTCTTTAATTGTGTTCAAACTCCTGGGTCTTTGAGCCGCATGGAAGTAAGCTCTCAAATCTAAAACCATTTGGAGGCAATTTCATCTACTAGTCAGAGATGTTTGCTACTTAGAATTTACCCCGAAATAGGAATATGATAGAAAGAGCTACTAATCAAAGACATACTAGGGTTGAATGAAAAGTAATGCCTCCACCTTTGTTACTTGGGTTTGGATGGGAATATTTTAATAAATCAAACGCAGAAATAATCCTTAGAATGTGATTTTTAACGACCACGATTTACTTTTCCACATAATCACAGGCGGATACATTTCTGCCAATGATTAACAAGTTTTCTGAAGCCGTCACGGAAAATGTCGACACTCTGTTTCCGCAACCCATCATTTATTTGTTTGTTTGTTTGTTTGTTTCTGGCATTTCTACCTCGCCCTTCTCAACCCCCAAGGGGGGACTCAGGGCAGCTTACAACCGGCACAGTTGGATGCCAACAATTCAACAGATAAAATACATAACAGCAATAGCCACAATAGTTAAAAACAATCAATTAATACAATAACAACTAAAAAGCCAATCTAGTGGCCAACATTCACCGAGTTCTAAAATCCGTAAGTCCATGCACAGATCTTCCAATAGCCAAGCAAAGCAATAATGTGACTGAAACGTTCTTGTGAAATGCTGATTATACTTGAAATTTTGAGTGATATGATGATCGTCCTGAATCAGTCTGTCTATCTTTTGCTTGTAAAACTTGGTGGTTGCTGTCACAGGATGTCCAACTCTTTGTTTGTCACACAAGTCATATGTTCCCACCTCAACATCTTCAAACTTACTCATCCAATGACACATATTACTCACATCAACACAATCACCATCAACAGCTTGCATTCTCTGATGAATCTCCTTTGGGGTGACACCTTCTGCGGTCAAGAATTCAACAACTGAACATTGCTTAAGTCACATTGACTCACCGTCTGTGCGGGGTTCCATACTTTTGTCTTATGTCTGTTATAACATGCTGTGCTTTTTATTTAATTTTAGTTTGTTAAGTTATAATTCCTATTTATATGTTGGGTTGTATAAATTTTGTTACCATTGATGTATTGTTGCTGTATTCGGGCATTGAATGTTTGCCCTTTATGTTTGGAATCTGCCCTGAGTCCCTTTGGGAAGATAGAGCAGAATATAAATAAAGTTTTTATTATCATTATTATTATTATTATTATTATTATTATTATATTCACACTTTAACAACACAACCGTTCAATGCTAAGGCTTTCTGCCAAAATAGAATTGTAGAGGAGAGTCTACCGAACAAGCCAGTATCTGCTGCAAACCAGTACTGCCATCTGTTGAGGAGTTACGAAGGTGGAGGTGATATCGAGCTGTTTTTAGTAGGGTCTCCCGGCGGAGGAGATCCCTGAGGACCGCTCAAAAGGGCCCTGGACCTTTGGTGAGGCCAGCGAGAGCCAATCCAAAGAGTACAAATAATAATGCCTCATCAAAGTGGAAGAAGTTTTTTTTCCAGCAACCGAGGTTTATTTGTGATTCAGCTGAGATCAGATGCATTGCAGGAATCATTCCGCTGCAAGTATAATTTCACAGAATTTCCAAGCATTTTTATAGCATGCAGACAAAGGAAAACAGTTTCAAAATTCCTGCCCGCCCTCTGCCGGCCGGCTCTGCGCTGATTGGCTGGCCGCGGGACAGCTGGGAGGAGGCTTGGCGGCACGCCTCGCCTCCGGACCAATCAGCGGGCTCTGCTGCCTCTGGGAGGCCAATCAGTGCCTTCCTAGCGCCTCTGAAGATGGACCAATCGGCAGCTAGGAGGCGGTACGAAGCTTGACAAAGGCTGAGGAAATGATCAGCTTAGGGGCATCCTCCAGCTGGAATGTGAGGCTTTTGTCCTCACTGGCGGGGTGTCAGATAGGGGAACAATGAGTTTCCTGGTCTGTGATGGGATTTGGGAGAAAATATGAAAAGGCTTTTTCGGTATCGGACCTCAAGGGGGATCAACAATACCTAAATGATTTAATCAGTCTTTTCTTCCTGAGTTTCTGTTGACTCCCCCTCCCCTCGCTGTCTGCTCTGAAAGCCAGGATCGGGGGAAAGACAACAGCACGGCCCATGCAAATGAAACAATCAAGGGTGATTGAGGGAGAGGCTGGAGCCCTCCCCCAGGCAGTTCCTGGTCACAGCAGTTTTGTGGGGCAAGGGTCAGAGAGGGCAAGGGTACAAGGGGAATCCATAAGGGTTACATACATATATCAAAATCATAGGCAATAGGCATCACTGATACAGAGTTAGTTCATAAGAGGAACCCCCATCCCACCCCATAAAGTTTATTTCAATATTTGATCTTTATTAAGGTCCAAACTGGAAATCCCATGCTCTTTGGAAGGGCGTGTGGAAGCAGAGGTTGCTAGCAGTTCAAATCAAGCATTGATAGAAAGTTCATGGCCAGGGTTGTGGCAAACAGTCCAGTCCACTCAGCAGAGAGTCATGGATTCAGGCTGGAATCAGCAGATGGGCGCTGAGTTGATCAATAACAGAATCCATTGCTCAGCCCTTGGGGAACTACAACTCCCACAAAAGGGCAGAAGTCCCAAGGTCCAGCCATTTCCCAAAAAAACCTCATGGGGTCCTTGTTGTTGTCAGTGCCTTGGCAATGTGGCCAAGACTTAACCCTTGCTGTGTAGTCTGGTGTCCTTGCCCTTGGCAGAACTATAAGTACTTGGGAAGGGGGGGGGGGGAGATGTTCGGCATCAGAGGCATTACTTTTCATTCAACCCTCATAATTTCATCTTCTTTGATCCTGTCTAACGTTCTAGCACCTTCTTCTTAAGTGGATAATAGGTTCTATATTAATAAAGAACTTTAGCATTTGATATCCAACTCCTCTTATAAAGTGAGGATAGCATATAGGAGGAAGAGGAACTAGTCATAGTCATTGCCATAGTTGTAGTTTATAGAGGTGAAGAAGTAGACTTTCTAGGTTCTCAGAAGAGTCAGACATTCAACATGGAGTGCCAGAAAGTCAGCCAAAGTTGGGTCCATGTGAGACATCTTATTCTATTGTAGGAAAGTTTTAGGAATTCTGAAGAGAGGATCTCCATTGCTCATGGTTACAGTGGATCTCCAGATGTTTTGGCCTTCAGCTCCCAGAAATCCTGACAGCTGGTAAACCGGCTGGGATTTCTGGGAGTTGTAGGCCAAAACACCTGGGGACCCACAGGTCGAGATTTCACTCTTCTAGGTGAAATCTTCACCTGTGAAAACAGGTGTGAAGCTCACTGTGTGGGTAACGCTTTTCTGCATCACTTGACATGTTCATATTCTTCTTTGTTTCTGAGAAACCCACAGAAAATGTTCTTTCTTCTTGCTCTTTAATGATTAACCAGGTTTTCCTTCATTATCTTTGTTCCACGCCCCATCCCTACCTACTCATTGATTCAAGGTACTTGGCTCCATTTTCTTTGCAATGTGCATGTCCAGAGTCAGTGAAGTGCAAGTGGAGAGAGTGGTGTGGTTGGCCGGGAAAACAATCTGACTGACTTTTATCACATGCCTCTTAGTTCAAGGGCTAGGAGCAGCCCAGAAAGCATAGGCCAGGCAGTCTCCATGTCTGCTTTAATTGGATTGGGATATGCTTTCTGTAGGAGCCCCGGTGGCGCAGTGGGTTAAACTGCTGAGCTGCTAAACTTGTTGACTGAAAGGTTGGAGGTTCGAATCCGGGAGCAGCATGAGCTTTTGCTGTCAGCCACAGCTCCTGCCAAACTAGCAGTTCAAAAACATGCCAATGTGACTCAATCAATAGGTACTGCTCCAGTGGGAAGGTAACAGCGCTCCATGCAGTCATGCTGACCACATGACTTTGGAGGTGTCTATGGACAACGCTGGCTCTTTGACTTAGAAATGGAGATAAGCACCAAGCCCCAGAGTCAGACACAACTGGACTTAATGTCAGGGGAAAACCTTTACTTTTATCTATGCTTTCTATGTCACAGGAAGCATTTTGAGTTACAGTTGAACATTCAGTGTAAGGTTGTGCCAGGGTGTTTGAATGATTCAGTGGGTAACGAAAGAGAGGGAGAGAAGAAGAAGAAGAACCAGGTTGTGTCACAGCTAGTTAGTAGCCAGCTGCCTTAAATCACTACTGACATGAGTTCGAAGCCAACTTGGGTCAGAGTGAGCTTTCGACCATTAATAGTCTAGCGTGCTGTTGACCTATGCAGCCCGAAAGAGAATTGCACCTGTCTTGTAGGAAATTTGGGTACCGCTTTATGCGGAGAGGCTAATTTAATTTATGACACCATAAAACCTTCCAGCAGCGTGCGTAAGAATGAGGAAGTACTCCATCAAGGACTCGGTGTCACAAGTGGACGGTGAAGCAATAGCTCCCCCTGTGGCCGGAATCGAGCATACCCTCATGAAAGCTGGGGTGTTAAATTGCCTCTGTGCCTGTCTATATATGTTCTATATCTAAATGGCGTTGAATGTTTGCCATGTATATGTATTGTAGTCTGCTCTGACTCCCCTTCGGGATGAGAAGGGCAGAATATAAATACGGTCAATCTATATAAATAAAAATGTAATCTTTGTTTGAGGGATTACCATAACTCAAAAACCACTAGACAAATTGCCGCCAAATTTGGCCACAAGACACCTACTAACCCAAGGAGTGACCATCACTCAAAAAAATTGATTTTGTCATTTGGGGGTTGTAGTTGCTGGGATTTATAGTTTACTTACAATCAAAGAGCATTCTGAACTCCACCAATTATGGAATTGAACCAAACTTGGCACACAGGACTTCCATGACCAACAGAAAACACTAGAAGGGTTTGATGGGCATTGACCTTGATTTTGGGAGTTGTAGTTCACCTACAGAGAGCACTGTGGACTCAAACAAAGATGGATCAGGACCAAAATTGGCACGAATATTCCATGTGCCCAAATATGAACAGAGATGGAGTTTGGGGGAAATCGACCTTGACATTTGGGAGTTGCAGTTACTGGGATTTATAGTTCACCTATAGCATGAAAGCAAAAGGAAACAGTGAAAAGGGGAGATATGCCCAGTTAAATGCGCAATTCCAGAGGTTAGCGAGAAGAGATAAGGAACTATTTTTAAATAAGCAATGCATGGAAGTGGAAGAAGACAACAGAATAGGAAGGACAAGAGACCTCTTCCAGAAAATTAGAAACATTGGAGGTAAATTTCAGGCAAAAATTGGTATGATAAGAAACAAAGATGGCAGGGACCTAACAGAAGCTGAAGAGATCAAGAGAAGGTGGCGAGACTATACAGAAGATCTGTATAGGAAGGATAACAATATCGAGGATAGCTTTGACGGTGTGGTGAATGAATTAGAACCAGACATCCTGAGGAGTGAGGTTGAATGGGCCTTAAGAAGCATTGCTAACAACAAGGCAGCAGGAGATGATGGGATCCCAGCTGAACTGTTTAAAATCTTAAAAGATGATGGTGTCAAGGTGATGCATGCCATCTGCCAGCAAATATGGAAAACACAAGAATGGCCATCAGACTGGAAAAAATCAACTTATATCCCCATACCAAAAAAGGGAAATGCGAAAGACTGCTCAAACTTCCGTACAGTGGCCCTTATTTCTCATGCCAGTAAGGTAATGCTCAAGATCCTGCAAAGAAGACTCCAGCAATACATGGAGCGAGAGTTGCCAGATGTTCAAGCTGGGTTTAGAAAAGGCAGAGGAACGAGAGACCAGATTGCCAATATCCGGATGCTGGATAATGGAGAAAGGCAGGGAGTTTCAGAAAAACATCTACTTCTGCTTCATTGACTATTCTAAAGCCTTTGACTGTGTGGATCATAATAAATTGTGGCAAGTTCTTGGTGGGATGGGCATCCCAAGCCACCTTGTCTGTCTCCTGAGGAATCTGTACAAGGACCAAGTAGCAACAGTCAGAACTGACCACGGAACAACAGACTGGTTCAAGATTGGGAAAGGCGTACGGCAAGGCTGCATACTCTCACCCAACCTTTTTAATTTGTATGCAGAACACATCATGCGAGGATGTGCGGGGCTGGATGAATGCAAAGCTGGGGTGAAAATTGCTGGAAGAAACATTAACAACCTCAGATATGCAGATGACACCACTCTGATGGCCGAAAGCGAGGAGGAGCTGAGGAGCCTTCTAATCAAGGTGAAAGAAGAAAGCGCAAAAGCCGGGTTGCAGCTAAACGTCAAAAAAACCAAGATTATGGCAACAAGAATGATTGACAACTGGAAAATAGAGGGAGAAACGGTGGAGGCCGTGACAGACTTTGTATTTCTAGGTGCAAAGATTACTGCAGATGCAGACTGTGGCCAGGAAATCAGAAGACGCTTACTTCTTGGGAGGAGAGCAATGTCCAGTCTCGATAAAATAGTGAAGAGTAGAGACATCAGACTGGCAACCAAGATCCATTGCCTAGTCAAAGCCATGGTACTCCCTGTAGTCACCTACGGATGTGAGAGCTGGACCTTCGGGAAGGCTGAGCGAAGGAAGAGAGATGCTTTTGAGCTGTGGTGTTGGAGGAAAGTGCTGAGAGTGCCTTGGACTGCGAGAAGATCCAACCAGTCCATCCTCCAGGAAAGAAAGCCCGACTGCTCACTGGAGGGAAAGATACTAGAGACAAAGTTGAAGTACTTTGGCCACATCATGAGGAGACAGGAAAGCCTAGAGAAGACAATTATGCTGGGGAAAGTGGGAGGCAAAAGGAAGAGGGGCCGACCAAGGGCAAGATGGATGGATGGCATCCTTGAAGTGACTGGACTGACCTTGAGGGAGCTGGGGGTGGTAACGGCCGACAGGGAGCTCTGGCGTAAGCTGGTTCATGAGGTCACTAAGAGTCGGAGACGACTGAACGAATGAACAACAACATAGCATGCTGAACCCCACGAATGACAGAATTGGGGCAAACTTCTCACACAGAACCCCCATGAGCAACAGAAAATACTTAAGGCCAATTCCCAGTCCAATTCCCTTTACCAGGGCAAGAAAACGTAATCAAAGCCCTCCTGATAAAGAGCCATCCAGTCATCAATATATAGATAGATAAGATTCCCACACACACACAGATTGGAAAGGGACCTCTAAGAAAGGACAATTATATGTTGCATGTTCCAGAGTAGGCAAACCAGACAATCTCCACATCAATACTGATAAAGAAACAGCAAGAAATACTGTTTACTCTCAAGCATAAAGAAATTACTGTATATACTCGAGTATAAGCCTAGTTTTTCAGCCCTTTTTTTAGACTGAAAAAGCTCCCCTCGGTTTATACTCGAGTCAAGGTTATTTATTATTTTACTCTATTATTATTATTATTATTATTATTATTATTATTATTATTATATTTGTACATTAACTTTATTATTTGTATTATTATTTATTATTTTACTCTATTACTATTGGAAAGATACATAAACACATGTACACTGAAGAAGGTTAGAAAAATGGTTTAGTCAGAATTAGACAGTCTTATCTCACAGTTTTATGTAAATATTAATAAACAGTCAACCTACTGATGCTTCAATTAATGTAATTTTATTGGTATCTGTTTTTATTTTGAAACTGACCCATAGCTGCTGCATTTCCCATCCTCGGCTTAAACTCGAGTCAATAAGTATATTCGGGTCGGCTTATACTTGAGTGTATATGGTACATACAAAATTACGTTATTTTCTATATCACCAGACTGGGCCACAGCAATGCGTGGCAGGGAACGGCTAGTAAATAAATAAATAAGAAGGGGCAGGTCAAGGAGACACCATTTATGAAAACAGAGAGGCGGAAAAAAGTCGTGAGTCTGCTTCTGAGATCTGATGTGAAACCACTGTAGACATGGAGTTAACTAAATGAGAAGTGTCTGTGATTTCTAGCTCGGGGACTAGACGTCCCCCCTTTTGTTCTGTCATGTCGTGTGTCAGCTGGCGCCTTCCAGGCCCGCGGAGCTGCAGCTGGGGGAAGGAAGCAAGATGTTCCCTGGGCTTCAGTGGTGGTTGTCCTGATGGTCTTGGACGTCTGCTTGTACTTCCTGCTGGGAGTTTGAAATAAACAAGTAGTTCTACCCCCAGTATGCTGATGGGATTGAAATGATGCGAGTGGTGAAGGAGAGGAGGCAATGAAGGGAGCCAGAGAGGGTTTGGCTGACGCATCCTCTTCGGGAAATTTCCGCCTCGTGCCTTGTCCTCAAACTCATCTAGGACTTTTCTCCCTGGTGTTTTAGTCGATGATTCAGCTCCGCCTGTGAGTTTGTCATTTCTTCCTGCCGGGATTTGCTTAGGCATCGGAGGCAGATTTGCATTCACCGTCACACGTACACCGTCACACATGATATGTTCTTTTTAAATATGTATACAAGCTTTGGGGGAAACTGAAATCTGGGAGAAAAGATATCCTTAAACTAAACACGTCTATACTGTTTATCTAACTGATTTGGGCAGAGCAGGACATTGCAGCCCACATAGCAACTGCTTTTTAAGGCAGTCTAGTATTATCTCCATTGTAGTGTTGACATTAAAATGCAGGGACTGGCTTGTAAAGATCCAGTTGGGATGATGCTGGGCGAAGAGTTGAACCGAGGTTTTCTGTTTATCCCAAAATATCTGGCAGTGTGGACTCATATAATCCAGTACAAAGCAGAAAATCTGGGATCAGATCCTGGGATATAGGGCCTGTCTGGAAGGGGCCTTAGAGAATCTTCTTAACGGACTGTAAATAGCTACTTGCTTATTTCAGCTCTTTCAGGTTTATGATTCATGTAGATCAGTTCTTGGTATCTCTTCTTGTCTTAGGCGATCCCTCATAGTCCGAGGATGATGGTCCTCCAAGTGTCATATTCTGGTGGTGGGTCTGTAGGTGACTGTGGAGCCCTAGTCTTGATCTGCATCTTCTCCCATTTTGTCCTTCTTTAGGGGTCCCTTTCAAATCTATGATACTATGTGTGTGTGTGAATCATATATATCTATCTATATTTATGGCTGGATGGTTCTTTGTCAGGAGAGCTTTAATTACGTTTTCTTGCCCTGGTGAAGTTGGACTGGATGGCCTTAAGTATTTTCTGTTGGTCATGGGGGTTCTGTGTGGGAAGTTTGCCCCAAATCTGTCGTTGTTAGGGTTCAGAATGCTCTGTAATTGTAGGTGAACTATAAATCCCAGTAACTACAACTCCCAAATGTCAAGGTCTATTTTCCCCAAACTCCATCTGTGTTCATATTTGGGCATATGGAATATTCGTACCAAGTTTCGTCCAGCTCCACCATTGTTTGAGTCCATAGTGCTCTCTGGATGTAGGTGAACTACAACTCCAATACGCAAGGTCAATGCCCACCAAACCCTTCTAGCATTTTCTGTTGGTCATGGGAGTCCTGTATGCCACGTTTGGTTGAAATCCATTATTGGTGGAGTTCAGAGTGCTCTTTGATTGTAGGTGAACTATAAATCCCAGCAACTACAACTCCCAAATGACAAAATCAGTTTTTTTTTAGTGATGGTCACTCCAGTGGTTTTTGAATTATGTTAATCCCACAAACGAACATTACATTTTTATTTATAAAGATGGAAGGTGAAGCCATGTCTTACAGGGCAGAGTGTTCTTGATATAAATAAGTCTTGTTCTTTAGGGACGATATAAATGGGTGGTCCATGTGGCATGCAGATCTCTTAGAATTGTAGGCAGGGTCTATCCTTAGCAAATGTACTGCCGTATAAATTACTGTATATACTCGAGTATAAGCTTAGTTTTTCAGTCCCTTTTTTAGGCTGAAAAGGCTCCCCTCGGCTTATACTTGAGTCAAGGTTATTTATTCTTTTACTCTGTTATTAGTATAATTTTATTACATTTATTATTTTACTCTATTATTATATTTACATTATTTTGCTCTATTATTCTATTTATTATTTTGTTCTATTATTATTACATTTATAGTATTTTACCCTATTATTATTATTATTATTATTATTATTGCATTTATTATTTTAATCTAATTATTATTATTATTATCATGAGGAGACAGGAAAGCTTAGAGAAGACAATTATGCTGGGGAAAGTGGAAGGCAAAAGGAAGAGGGGCCGACCAAGGGCAAGATGGATGGATGGCATCCTTGAAGTGACTAGACTGACCTTGAGGGAGCTGGGGGTGGTAACGGCCGACAGGGAGCTCTGGCGTAGGCTGGTCCATGAGGTCACGAAGAGTCGGAGACGACTGAACGAATGAACAACAACATTATTATTATTATTACATTTACAGTATTTTACCCTATTATTACTACATTTATTATTTTACTCCATTATTACTGTTTTTATTGCATTTTCATTATGTTACTCTATTATTTTTATTATTTTTATTATTTTAATAATAAGTACATTTACATTGAAGGAGGTTAGAATAATGGTTTAATAAGAGTTGGACAGTTTTATCTTAAATTATAGTTTTATGTAAATATTCAGAAACATTTAGCCAATTGATGCCTCAATTAATGTAATTTTATTGGTATCTATTTTTATTTTGAAATTGACCCATAGTGGATGCATTTCCCATCCTCATCTTATATTCAAGTTAATACATTTCCCCAGTTTTTTGTGATAAAATTAGGTGCCTTGGCTTATAGTCGGGTCTGCTTATACTTGAGTATATATGGTAGCTATTTACCTAACGACTGGAAATGGCTATATTTGACTATCTCAATGTAGATATTTCTCTGCCTCTTTTCCAATTCTGGACCCAGCATCTATTCCCTGTGGCCTCAAACAGGGTTTTAAACAGAAGTTTTTAATTTGCTTTGGTATTGTATTTGTTGTATTGTGTTTTGAGGCCTTGGCCTATGTAAGCCACATCGAGTCCTTCAGGAGATGCTAGCGGGGTACAAATAAAGTAATAATAATAATAATAATAATAAGAAGAAGAAGAAGAAGAAGTCATTGCAGGAAATAGGAATGTTTTCTGTTCGTTCTAGGACAAGCTTGGGATGAGAATCTCAATATGCATGCTGACAAGGCTCTGAGGCTGTCCATTTTCATTTGAGCCTTCTTGTTAGCAGCCTGCTTTGCAAGAGCGAACTATGTATGGAGACAATAGGGCTCCTATAAATAAGAGAAGGGGAGCTGGGTCACTTGTGCTCATGGGGGAGCCTAAGGGAAACAGCAAAGTGCCAGGCCATATCTGATTTCCTGTGTGAAATGGCCGTGGGGGAGCAGTTGTTGGAGGAGAGTGAGCAAATGCTCCTGCTGTGTTAACCCATGAAGTCTCGGTAGGTTTTAGGAGGAAGAGAAGAGGCCCTTTGAGATCAGCAAGACAGCATCTCCTTAACCAACCTGACCATTGATGGGTCAATCCAGTGGGGAGGATAACAAGATTTTTGGTGCCTGTGTTCCACTTTGGTGCTGGTGGTGATTATGTGTTGGGTTTCTGTGGAATTCAGTTCTTAGGGTAGACAGGCAATAACTTGGGTATGATCCAAATGGGATAACAACAACAACAACAACAACAACAACAATCTTTTGGTTGTTGTAGGTTTTTTTTGGGCTATATGGCCATGGTCTAGAGCAGTGATGGGCAACCTTTTGAGCTTGGTGTGTCAAAATTTGCTAAAAACCTGACCTGACTTGGGTGGGGTGTCAACTTCGAGAAAAAATAAATGTAATTTTGCAATATTTATAATTTAAATAAGAAAAGTGTATATTCCATGCTGAGTAATGGAGTGAACAATGCTCAAAGGTGCAGATGTTAAATTTGCAGAGCCTTTTACAAATTTAAGGATGGAATTAGATTGGCTCTTATAAGGTGTACTTCTCTGCATGTGGCCGCGTGTCATCAAAAATAGCCATGTGTGTCAGTGCTGACACGCGTGTCATAGGTTCACCATCACGGGTCTAGAGGCATTCCCTCCTGATGTTTCGCCTGCATCTATGGCAAGCATCCTCAGAGGTAGTGAGGTCTGGTGGAACTAGGAAGCAGGGTTTGTATATCTGTGGAATGACCAGGTTGGGACAAATGACCAGGGTTGTCCAGCAGACAAGAGTCCTTTGTCCCATCCTGATCATTCCACAGATATATAAACCTATTTTCCTAGTTCCAACAGACCTCACTACCTCTGAGGATGCTTGCCATAAATGCAGGTGAAACGTCAGGAGAGAATGCCTCTAGAATATGGCCATATAGCCCGAAAAAACCTAGAACAAACCATTTATTCTGGCCATGAAAGCCTTCGACAATACAATAATAATCTTTATTTAATACCCCACTACTATCTTCCCAATGGGGACTCAGGGCAGCTTACATGAGGCCAAGCCCAACAGCATATTACAATAAAGTAAAACCAAAGCACAACAGCAACACAGTAAAATACACACATATGAGTACAAAAACGATAAAGCAAAATCATACACAGTAAAATAAAATAACATAACATAACAATGATACGTGACTATCACACTGTGAATAGTTAGCAATGGAGACAAGTAGTCTTGTCGATGGGATCACTAGGTTGTTGTAGGTTTTTTGGTCTATCTGGCCATGCTCTAGAAGCATTCTCTCCTGATGTTTCGCCTACATCTATGGCAAGCATCCTCAGAGGTTGTGACCCCTTTGAGCCTAGTTAGCACATGCTTCTGCCTTCTCTGCAAAGGGATTCCTAAAACCATGAGAAATATATGTTTTCTGTTGGTCTTTGGTGACCGCTCTGAAACTTCCTCGTGATCCCCCAGGGATCCTGACCCCCAGGTTGAGAAACACTGTTTTAGATTTTTCAGCATGTGGTCTGGAAGACTGCATGGTGCTGGATCCATAATTGTCCATAATACGTGCTTTTATAATATTATAGTATTATATTACTAATACTATAATATAGTATATTGTATATACATATAATATTGTATATACAATATACTATATGGCACCGGGATTGTGGCGCAGCTGGCTGTGTGTCAGCTGTATTAAAGATCACTCTGACCAAAAGGTCATGAGTTCGAAGCCAGCCCAGGTTGGAGTGGGTTTCCAACCAATTGTGTGTAGCCTGTTGTCGACCTTTGTAACCCGAAAGACAGTTAATTTATGAGGCCATAAAAAAGACTCCAGCAAAGCATTCCAGCGGGGAAGCATGCGGGAAATGCGGAAATACTTCATCAGCGTCGCAGATGGACGATGAAAGCGACAGCTCCCCTGGCGGCCAGAAAAAGTTAAATTGCCTCTGTGTATGTCTGTATATGTTTGTATGTCGAAAATTGGCATTGAATGTTTGCCATATATGTGTACACAGTAATCTGCCCTGAGTCCCCTGCGGAGCGAGAAGGGCGGAATATAAAAGCTGTAAATAAATAAATAATATTTATAATATTATAATGTAACACAATGTAATACTACTACTACTACTAATAAAATACTATAGTTATAATTATTTATTTACATTACATGTAATATTACTAATAATATTACAATACAATGGTATGGTGCAATATAGTAATATATAATACTGATGAGTATTATCAGGGGCGAGAAGGGCGGCATATAAATGTCGTAAATAATGTGTGTCAGTGCTGACACGCGTGTCATAGGTTCACCATCTTGGGTCTAGAGGCATTCCCACCTGATGTTTCACCTGCATCTATGGCAAGCATCCTCAGAGGTAGTGAATGCCATAAATAAATAAATAAATAAATGTTTTTTGTTGTTTTCAGTGTATCATGTTGACACGAACCATGATATTTTGATTCACTGAAGCTCCTAGCAAATCCATTCTGCCTCCTCCAGCCCCTCACAAGGGCCCCATTAATAGTTGGACTCGGAAAGTGAAAGGAGTGAGTAATGGGGGAGCTGCTCTTTTGGGATCAGGGTTTATGAGATGTTGCTGCTAATTGATGCGGGAGAGATCGTTGTGGGACACTGAAATGCCCAATTTGGCTTTGATGAAGCACCAAGCTTTGTTCAGCAATTAAAACTGGAGACCAAGGATTAAGTAGCTGCTTTTGAGATCAATCCAAAATGGAGGAGGAAGAGAAGCCAAGAGTAGAGGATATCTTACCTTGCAAGAGGATAGCGGATTTTTCTCAATATGAAAGCAGGGATGGTGGGACACAAGGAATCTCACTAAATGAAAGACCTCTGCTGGTTGTGGTGAAGTGTAGCGTAATGTTGATTTCTTGTCAAATACTGTTTTGTTAAAATGTCAGCAACAGGGATTTCCTGATTACTAAAAAAACCAAGACTGAAAATGCCATGGTAATAGCTCTTAATTAAAAAGAAGTGAGTGGACTTAGCAGCCACCAAGATGCATACAACCTTCCTAATGCCGCAACCCCCAATACATTTCCTCCTGTTGTGGTGACCCCCAACCATAACATTATTTTCATTGCTACTTCATAACTGTAATTTTGCTAAGGTTATGGATCGTAATGTAAATATCTGATATGCAGGATGTATTTTCATTCACTGGACCAAATTTGGCACAAATATTTGATATGCCCAAATTTGAATACTGGTGGGGGTTGGAAGGGATTGATTTTGTCATTTGGGAGTTGTAGTTGCTGGGATTTATAGTTCACCTACAATCAAAGAGCATTCTGAACTCCACCAACAATGGAATAGAAACAAACTTGGCAGACAGAACTCCCATGACCAAGAGAAAATCCTGGAAGGGTTTGGTGGGCATTGACGTTGAATTTTAGAGTTGTAGTTCACCTACACCCAGAGAGCACTGTGGACTCAAACAATGATGAATCTGGACCAAACTTGGCACGGATACTCAATATGCCCAAATCTGAACACAGATGGAGTTTTGGGGAAATAGACCTTGACAGTTGGGAGTTGTTTGTTGTTTATTCGTTCAGTCGCTTCCGACTCTTCGTGACCTCATGGACCAGCCCATGCCAGAGCTCCCTGTCGTCTGTCACCACCCACAGCTCCTTCAAGGTCAAGCCAGTCACTTCAAGGAGACCATCCATCCACCTTGCCCTTGGTCGGCCCCTCTTCCTTTTGCCTTCCATTTCCCCCAGCATCATTGTCTTCTCTAAGCTTTCCTGTCTTCTCATGATGTGGCCAAAGGACTTCATCTTTGCCTCTACTATCCTTCCCTCCAATGAGTAGTTGGGTTTTATTTCCTGAAGTATGGACTGGTTGGATCTTCTTGCGTTCCAAGACACTCTCAGAACTTTCCTCCAAAACCACAGCTTAGAGAAGACAACTATGCTGGAGAAAATGGAAGGAAAAAGGAAGAGGGGCCAACCAAAGGCAAGATGGACAGATGGTATCCTTGAAGTGACTGACTTGACCTTGAAAGAGCTGGGGGTGGTGATGGCCGACTGGTATTCCCCGAATGGGGAATTCCATTGCTTTTCCTATGCGGATCTTCCTTGCCAGTGTGATGTCTCTACTCCTCACTATTTCATTGCTCTCCTCCCAAGAAGAAAACATCTTCTGATTTCCTGGCCACAGTCTGCATCTGCAGTAATCTTTCCACCTAGAAATACAAAGTCTGTCACGGCCTCCACGTTTTCTCCCTCTATTTCCCAGTTGTCAATAATTCTGGTTGCCAGAATCTTGATTTTTTTGATGTTTAACTGCAACCCAGTTGGGAGTTGTAGTTACTGGAATTTTTAGTTCACGTACAATCAAAGAGCATTTCGAACCCCACCAATAATAGAATCAGGCAAACTTCTCACACAAAACCCCTTTGCCTTGAAGGGACTTGCTGGCATGAGCCTTCTTCCAGCCTCGTATGTTCTCCCTCGTCCCTGTATGTGCATAATTTTGCCATGCGCCGAGCATACCTGCTTTCCCCTTCCCCATTTGGAGTCTCAGAAACAGCCCCCCCCCCCCCTTGACTGAGAGGTTGGCCAATCACAGCAGATGAGGGCTTTTGTTAGGATAGGTCACAGTCTGTTTCCAAAAAGGAAGAGAAGGACAGAGGGAGAGATCTTCAGCCTTCTCTGCCAAAGAGGTGCCTAAGACCATCAGAAATATGTGTTTTCTGATGGTTTTTGGTGATCCTTCTGAAATCCCCTCATGGCTCTCCAAGGGGTCCTGACCCCCAGGTTGAGAAATGCTGGTGTATATGATCGATAACGGCGCTCCATGCAGTCATGCCGGCCACATGACCTTGGGAGGTGTCTACGGACAACACTAGCTCTTCTGCTTAGAAATGGAGATGAGCACCACACCCCAGAGTCAGACATGACTGGACTTAATGTCAGGGGACTACCTTTACCTTTTTATGATCGATAGACCCAAGCCGTCTAAAGTCCGTAAGAAAATTGATTTTCTTGGATAGTGACAATTTATTTTAAAAAACAGTTTTGAGAATTAGCCAGGCTTATGATGCGAAAGATATTGGTTATCTGCTTGTGCAGAATGGAGAAATTGACAGCCCCCCAAAATAAGATAAACTGGAGTTTGCCTGCAACTGAGAGAATTAATCTTCCCAGATTTATCAAGGAGGTTGAAATCTGTCACACATTATGTTCTTAAATCATAACTAAGAAAGAACACAGGAACAAGCTGTGTTCAAGAAGCTCAGCAGTCTGTCACCTATAACAACCCACTCCACGTTCTTCTGGAAGCTTTTATTAATTCCGAACTCTAATAGCCTACCTCAGCTGCACGCTGGTACAGGTTAGGGGAATTTATTATTAAGTACGAGACTGGATGTACCTTTCATCATCTTTGCAAGATTTACAGATTTAAAAACACACGTCAAACCTCTTACATATATGTTATTCCTAAATATCGTAAATTATAATAAGCTGGCCCATTTTTTAAAAAAAAAAGTGGTATAAGGAAATAAGGAAGTCTGACATTTATTTATTTAATTTATACATCCATCTTTCTCTCAACACAGGACCCAATAATACATTTTATGTTGTTGTTCAATTGTTCAGTTGCTTCCGACTCTCCGTGACCTCATGGACCAGCCCATGCCAGAGCTCCCTGTCGGCCGTCATCACCCCCAGCTCTTTCAAGGTCAATCCAGTCACTTCAAGGATACCATCAATCCATCTTGCCCTTGGGCCCCTCTTCCTTTTTCCTTCCACTTTCCCCAGCATCATTGTCTTCTCTAAGCTTTCCTTTCTTCTCATGATGTAGTCAAAGGACTTAAACTTTGTCTCGAATATTCTTCCCTCCAACGAGCAGTCGGGCTTTATTTCCTGAAGTATGGACTGGTTGGATCTTCTTGCAGTCAGGACCCCCCCCCCCCCGGGGGGAGGGTGTCACGAGGGGGTGTCAGAGGAGTTGCCAAAGACCATCAGAAAATGTGGCCAAAGGACTTCATCTTGGCCTCTCATCTCCTTCCCTCCAATGAGCAGTCAGGCTTTATTTCCTGAAGTACGGACTGGTTGGATCTTCTTGCGGTCCAGGGCACTCTCAGAATTTTCCTCAAACAACACAGTTCAAAAGAATTTCCCTTCTTTCGCTCAGCCTTCCCTACACATTTTATATGTTTCCTTAAATTAGAATTGGGACCATCTGTCAGAACGATAACATGCAAGAAGGTGCAAGAAGAAGACATTTCCTAAGTACATCCATTATAGGAATCAGGAGATCTTTCAGGAGTGATATAATGGTGTATTTCTGAACGGCAGGGCATTTGATCAGACCTTTTAAAATCTCAGTATTTTGTGATTCTCTGGTTTGGACCTACAGAATCCCAAGCCTTCCTTGTTCTTCATCCTAGCAATGAATCTTCATCAGTCCTCAACTTTATTTATTTATTTTTTGTATTTGTATACTGCCTTTCTCAGCCCGTAGGCGACTCAAGCCGGTTCACAGGGCAAAATTCAATGCTTACAATGTCATAAATACAATTAAAAACATAACGTATAATAAAAACTAAACAAATCAATAAAATATAAATTCATAATGTCTCCTTGTTAAAAACGTTGTCCAGACTCAATTGTCTAGTCGTTCCATTTTCCTATGACAGTTACTCTGCATTTGCAAGCGCTTGTTCGAAAAGCCACGTCTTGACTTTTTTCTGGAATGTTAAAAGGAGGTGGCCGATCTAATATCTATAGGGAGGGCGTTCCACAGCCGAGGGGCCACCACCGAGAAGCCCCTGTGTCTTGTCCCTGCCAAACAAACATACTTGTGGCAAGGTGATAATGAGAACAGGGCCTCCCTCACATGATCTTAAGGTCCCTAGATGGTTCATGCCCAGCTCTTTAAGCCGCTCCTGATAGGGCTTGTTCTCCAGACCCTTGATCATTTTAGTCGCCCTCCTCTGGACACATTCCAGCTTGTCAATATCTCTCTTCAATTGTGGTGCTCACACCTGGAATATTGTGTCCAATTCTGGGCACTACAATTCAAGAGAGATATTGACAAGCTGGAATGTGTCCAGAGGAGGGTGACTAAAATGATCAAGGGTCTGGAGAACAAGCCCTATGAGGAGCGGCTTAAGGAGCTGGGCATGTTTAGCCTGAAGAAGAGAAGGCTTGAGAGGAGATATGATAGCCATGTATAAATAAGTGAGAGGAAGCCACAGGGAGGAAGGAGCAAGCTTCCTTTCTGCTTCCCTGGAGACTAGGACATGGAACAATGGCTTCAAACTACAGGAAAGGAGATTCCATCTGAACATGAGGAAGAACGTCCTGACTGTGGGAGCCGTTCAGCAGGGGAACTCTCTGCCCCGGAGTGTGGTGGAGGCTCCTTCTTTGGAAGCTTTGAAACAGAGGCTGGATGGCCATCTGTCAGGGGTGATTTGAATGCAATATTCTTGCTTCTTGGCAGAATGGGGTTGGACTGGATGGCCCAGGAGGTCTCTTCCAACTCTTTGATTCTATGATTTTCTGTAAGTTGGGGCGGAACCCTTTACCTTGTCTGTAGAGCAACCTGTGGGTCCCTAGGTGTTTTGGCCTTCAACTCCCAGAAATCCTAATAGCTGGTAAACTGGCCGGGATTTCTGGGAGTTGTAGGTCAAAACATCTGGGACCCATAGGTTGAGAACCACTGCTGTATAGGGATGGACTTGAAAAGAGATATATGAAGGAACTATGTGATATTCTCAGATATAAATATATATATCACATAATAATAAAGTGAGAATTATCCAAGCCATTGCATTCCCATCTTCTCAGCATGGTTATGAAAGCTAGACAGTAAAGAAAGGAAAAGATTAACTAATTTGAAATACAGTGCTGGTGGGAAGTTCTATAGATACCATGGATCGTTAAAATGACTAATAAATGGGTCTCCAGCCCTGAACCATAACGCACTGGGAAAAGATAATCATGCTCAGTAAAGAAGGAAAAGGCTGTTGGGGAAAAGGAAGTGTTGACTCTGTCAAGGAAGCCATGACTGACCTGAGTTTGCAAGACCAAGCTCTTGGAGGACTGTCCTTCAAAGGGTTGCCATACCTTGAAGTCATCTTGAGAGCAGATATCAACAACACAATGAGAAGAGGAGAGAAAGGCCTGGAAAGACAGAGAGAAAACTCTAGTGAAACAGTGTCTACCTTCTCTTTTTATTTGAATTTGCTTGAGAGGATTTTGGATGTGATGGATCTACTATCCCCCCCCCCCCCCAAACTAAAACTGCTCCTTTTAAATTGTCATTGTGATATGAATGGCTTTGGCTTAAATCAGGCCTACACAACCTGTGGCTTTCCTGTGTTTTGGTTTCCATTTCACAAAATTTCTGGCCACTGGACAAGCTGGCTGTGAAGGAGTCGTTAAACTGCTGCCACCAATTGTAACAATGACCGTTTTAATGCCACCGAATGCCACCAAATGTGAAGGTGCGAGTGGTAAAACACCCACTGCCACCGAATCTATGAGGGAAGCCGGGCAACGATCAATATCAGCCTAGGAACTATTTTATAAAGGAACTGTTAATTACAGAAGGCTTTGTTTCAGTGATAGCGTAGCGTTTACTTTGCTGGCTTGACTTTACTATTCCAGGCTGTTCAGCTTATAAGAAACTGTATCAGGCAAGGCTTGAGGAAAAAGTAACAAGTTTATTTTAACAGGAGTATAACAATGTATAACTGTTCTTCAAAAGAGGCACAAATCTTGATGGATACATTGGAAAGGTTTCATGAGTAAACTCAGGCAAACACTTCATAAGGTTTCACAGCTGGCACAACAGGCTTAAACCCAGCCAAACCTTGATTCTTAATTCAGAATCAACAACCCCTTGTACCGGGTCCTTCTCTGCAACCACTTGGTCACCAATTGATTCCCTGAATCTCCACCAAGAGATTCAGTGTTCTCTCAGTAGCTCTCCGGCCACTGACTAATTCCCTGTTTCTCCCACTAGAGAAATCAGTCCCTTCCTGTAGCTCACCGGCCACAGACTGCCACTTTCAAAAAGCTGTGCCGTGAAGTGATAGTTGGCTCCGCCCCCGTTGCTATGGCAACTCAGCTCAAGCCATTAGCCACCATCTCTAACAAAATATAATCTCCCATACTTACCATCCCTAAACCACTGTCCAAACTACACATAACCAAAGAATAAAACTTACACATCGTCACACTGGCTATTGCTTCTGGGAGTTGGAGGCCAACACATCTGGAGGAACATAGGTTGTGAAGGCCTGGCTTACACCAATCACTTTCTCCCTTCTTTTTAGAGGGACAAAGACTGCTGTCCTGTCTGTTGTTTATTATTTACAACGTTATGGGCTCAAGAAGCATACTGTGGAAATGCTAAGTTTCAGAAAAGGGATAGTGACCCAAAAGTCAAATATGACTTTGAGATCCCCAACGAATCAATGTGTTCTGAACCCAATCCTGAAAGGATTGTTGTACTGTTAAAATACCATGCAATGAGTATTTGGCTGGAAAGCTGGTGGAATATGAATTGAACAGACATAGGCCTCCTATTGTGGGTGCTGCACAGAACACAATAATCCCAATCTGGACGGGAGGTATTATTTTTGTGGACCAGACCGTTATTTCCTCCAGCCCAGTGGCGTTCTGTTTTGGCAGCATTGCGGTGGTGAGTCATGCCGAAGAGGACTGGTTGTCCTTTGTGTGTCTCTGTCTCATTCATTTCTCTTGCCAGTGTTGACTTCCGCTGAGGCCTTCACGCCTCTTTGTTCCTCTTGTCTATTTTTTCCACAATAATGGAGCTGCTGTGAATTATTGATCAGCACCAGCTACGTTCCTTGTTCCTTGAAGGCAGAGTCTGTTTCCAATCTTTCCAAATTAGGCTGCTAAGGGAGAACATAGATTTCTTGATGGTGGTGACGTGCTTGACCCTCCTTCCTCCATATCGGACTTAGGCATATTATGGTGATTGGTCGTCCATCTAGGATTTAGGCATATTATGGTAACCTCACTCCATTGCATTGTTGGAAAGGAAAGTAACATGTCTTGCCCAGAACTAAGAAACACGGTGCAGTTATTCTTGGTAATAATATATCTTTGAAAATGACAATCTCCAAACACCCAAGGACTGTTTCATCAAGGTGGTTAGTTGAAACATTCACTCCAGCAGACAAGAGTCCTTTGTCTCACCCTGGTCATTCCACAGATATATAAACCCCTTTCCTAGTTCCAACAGACCTCACAACCTCTGAGGAACCTTGCCATAGATGCAGGTGAAATGTCAGGAGAGAATGCCTCTAGACCATGGCCATATAGCCTGAAAAAACCTACAACAATCCACTATATTGTAACTGATTTTAATGTTATTGATAATTTAATGATGTTGTATTTTTGCAAGGTCCTGTTGAATTGTATAAGCAACCTTGAGTTCCAAAGTTTGAAAAAGTTGGGGATATAAATAAGGAGGAGGAGGGATAGCATTGTATGAGTACTGCCGTAAAATGTGTTGATGTTCCTTAAATGGTTTAGTAGGCCAGGTGTTGTATATCTAGGGCTGCAGTTGGAGCCTGAAATAGTCAGCTGGGCTGGGCAGGGATTGATGTTAATGGAGACGGTCAGTGTCCTGGGAATTTGCCCTGTCTCCCCAGCCTGTATCACGCATATCAGAATCTGGCTTTGCTTCCTCATACCTCGACACTTGTGTGGGTGTCTTTATGAACTTGGTTTACTATGCCATGAGTGCCCTTATCTAGAGAAAAGCCTTTGAAGAAGGAGTTGTTTGCTTTATGGCTCACTCCTTTTATCTCTACTCTGGGAATTGCAGGATGCCGTTCTGCCTGGTATGAAATGCCATGGATGAGCTCTGCATGGCTTTGAGAGACAAGATCTTTCAAAGTACACTGCTGCAATACTGGGCTGTTTGTATGCTAGTTCGCTTCAGGGCTAACGATCGGAAGCCGGCATTATTTCAAAGAGCCTTCCCATGCCAAGTCGTTTTGGTTGCTTAGATCACTAGGAAGAGCCAAGCATTGGGAAGGAGCAGGGACAGTGGCTTCTCGTGATCTGTGGTTACACTGACTGTTGGTCGTCATGGCCTAAACTTACAATGGAAGTGGCCTGGACATGCACAGGACACAGCCATTTAATAATATGGGAAATATTTATTTATTGTGTCAGGAGCAACCAGACATTTGTATTACATTTTTAACAAAACAAACAAACAAAACACAAAGTTTGCGAGTTTGGTAGTGGATTAAATGTCCTTTGACGAGTCTCTGGCCACTTGGAGTGCCTCTGGTGTTGCCGCAAGAAGGTCCCCCCTTGTGCATGTGGCAGGGCTCAGGGTGCATTGCAGCAGGTGGTCAGTGGTTTGCTTTTCTCCGCACTCACATGTCGTGGACTCCACTTTGTAGCCCCGTTTCTTAAGATTGGCTCTGCATCTCGTGGTGCCAGAGCGCAGTCTGTTCAGTGCCTTCCAAGTTGCCCAGTTTTCTGTGTGCCCAGGAGGGAATCTCTCATTTGGTATCAGCCATTGATTGAGGTTCTGGGTTTGAGCCTGCCACTTTTGGACTCTCGCTTGCTGGGGTGTTCCAGTAAATGTCTCTCTAGATCTTAGAAAACTATTTCTTGATTTAAGTCGTTGACGTGCTGGCTGATACCCAAACAGGGGATGAGCTGGAGATGTCTCTGCCTTGGTCCTTTCACAATTGGCTGCTACTTCCCGGCAGATGTCAGGTGGTGCAATACCGGCTAAACAGTATAACTTCTCCAGTGGTGTAGGGCGCAGACATTGGACTTGTTTCCTTGCCGGAAGGTCATGGGGGACCTTGTTGAAGGCCTTACTGATACAGTTAATACAACTCATAAGTAGACAATAACAGGCAAGAATTAAAAACCTATGGCTGGGCCAGATGCAATAGTTAAAACTTTAAAAATAAATGCTGGGCATGAACAGAAGATGTTGTTTGTAGGAAAATTTTAAACCAAGAGTGGAGAACAACCCAACGGGTAATTAAAGTGCTTCTCGGGGTATTTTGCAGGGGATTGTTTCCTTTAGGCATTGTCAACCCTCCTGAACAAATTTTGCCAAGAAAACCCAGCCTTAGGATTGCCATGAGTTGAAAATGACTTAAAGTCACACAACAAGTAATACCAAATTCCTGGAAACACGTTTAACTCTGAATCTGAACTTCTGATGAGCTGAGAGTCTCTCCTGAGTAGAGTGTGCTTGTTCCTTTCAGCTCAGGGTTTGATGGCTTGCCACACCTTCCCTCCTGCCTTCATTGATGGTTGCATGGATTGACGGAAGAGTGCGAGACAGCAAACCTTGGCCTCGGGTTACACACACACGCAGTCAATCATCGATCTGTGTGTGCAGCCATAATTGCTGACAGGGTGATACATTTTTTATGAAACCAGGATGAGTAAAAGAAATAATTTATTTGTCTCGGTGGTTGTGCTGAATCTTCAAGAAGCTGGGAGGCTTTTGTCTTGGTTTTCATGTCCCTTCCCACCATGGAACCTGACCTGATCAGTTTTTGCTTTTGAAAAATAATATTTTCTTTACTGAAGTGATGAAATGAAAAAAAAAAACCAAGGGTGACAGGTACCTTTATTTATTAATTTAATGTTATTTATATGCTTCCTTGTCTCCCAAAGTAGGACTCAAGAATACAATTAAAAACAGAAAAACGCAAAACAATACAATTTTAAGAATATATAAAGTTTGTTTAAAGATACAAAAGCTAAGATTATAAAATACCAACTACACACTAAAGTTATCTCTGTGCGAGTAATTAATAAATTTTTCTGTAGGATGGTATGTAGATTAGGGTAGTAATTAATAATAATAATGATGGAAATCAATAATAGAATACTATTATTCCCTCTTTGCAAAAGGCAAAAAGGGAATATCGTAAAAATCCAATGCAGAGCAGAAGAGAAGACTGGCCAAAGAAGGCTCTCTCTCCATGGACAGTTCCTGGGAAAAATGAGAGCCAAATTGACAAGGAGAAAACATGGATGTGTCTCACAAATGGAACTTGGGAAAAGGAGACAAAGGAGGGCCTGATTCTGGCAGCCCAAGAACAAGCCATTAGAACCAATGCCATCCAAGCCAGAATTGAAAAGTCAGCGACAGATCCCAAGTGTAGACTCTGCAAGGAAGCAAACGAAACAATGGATCACATCATTGGCTGCTGTAAGAAGATTGTGCAGACGAAATATAAGCAGAGGCATAATACTATGCTCAGATGATTCAGTGGAATTTTGTGCCACAAATACCATCTGCTTGCAACAAAGAACTGGTGGGATCACAAGCCTGAAAAGGTTATAGAAAATGTACACGTCAGACTACTCTGGGACTTCCAAATTCAGAATGACAGATTTTTGGAGCACAAGACTCCTGACCTCATGATTGTGGAAAACTAAGTATGGATCAACAATTCCAGGTGACAGCAGGATTGACAAGAAGCAACTGGAAAATCTGACATGATATGTAGATTTAAAGATCGAACTGCAAAGACTCTGGCATAAGCCAGTCAAGGAGGTCCCAGTGGTGATCGGCACACTGGGTGCAGTGCCTAAAGACCTTGGCCTGCACTTAAGCACAATCGGCGCTGACAAGATTACCACCTGCCACCTGGCACACATTGGCCAATACATCACACAGTCCTAGACACTTGGGAAGTGTCCCAACTTGTGGTCAAATACAAAAGCCAGTAAAGTGATCTTGTTTGCTGTGGACTCATCTTGTTGTGTATCTAATAAATAATAATAATAATAATAATCATAGAATCATAGAATCCTAGAGTTGGAAGAGACCTCATGGGCCACCTAGTCTAACCCCATTCTGCCAAGAAGCAGGAATATTGCATTCAAAGCACCCCTGACAGATGGCCAACCAGCCTCTGTTTAAAAGCTTCCAAAGAAGGAGCCTCCACCACACTCCAGGGCAGAGAGTTCCACTGCTGAACGGCTCTCACAGTCAGGAAGTTCTTCCTCATGTTCAGATGGAATCTCTTCTCTTGTAGTTTGAAGCCATTGTTCCGTGTCCTATGGCATAATAATAATAATAATAATAATAATGATACTTTATTTGTAGACCTGAGGGAACTCAAAAGTTTAGGGATGGGTATGGCAAAGTTGCAGTTGTAGAACAAAGTGCACAGGCCAATTTGCTAGTCTTTGCTTAAACCTGCCACGTTTGCACATATAACCCATAGTCACAAGCTCAAACTCCATTGAACTCATTGAAATGCCTTCAAGGAAAGGTGACTAATAGGGGATTACTATATTATGAATGTCTTTATATGGAAATTGCCCTGAGAATTTGAATATAAGTACTTTCAATCAATAATTGGCCACTGCATGTCTGATAAAGTATGGTCACATTCACAATATTTTCCACTATACTTCCATTAAAAGCTTTTAATTTTCCATTTCTTTTTTCTCCTGGATGACAAAGGAAAGGCTCCTTTTGCAGAATTTTCATTGCTTAGTATGTTTTAGGCATAACTTTGCTGATATGCACCATTGTATTTGCAAACTGTGAAACTGAGACTCTTTGGTTGGAGAGAGACTTTCCACAACCCTCGAGTTCCCTTCCAGCTAGACACAATCCTTTCCTCTTTGCTAAAGAAATAGGGCAATCTTTTGTATGTCATGTTTGAAGTTGGAAGTGAGGGTCCTTGTGGGTTTAGCTGAGAGAGAGAAGGAATCCATTCGCCCTGGTCGTTTCCACCTCTAGACTCTGTTACTGCCGTAAACAGATGTGAGCCGTTCTGCTTGGCGTTTTCGTGACAACACAAATTGGAGATCAGAAGGGTATTAAAGCAATTGACTGCTCCAGGTGTGGCCTCCCAAGCATGTATTCCAAAGGCATTAAGTTGGATTTAATGGATTTGCAGCTTTAATCATGATTGCAATTGTCAGCACTTCCAATGCAATGAAAGCCCCCACCACCACCACCCCCCTGATGGTTTTGAGCTTCACGTATACACATAGGACATTTTGAGAAAGATTTTGTCTTTTCCACCATTTGTCATGAAGTCTTCTGCTTTTTCTACATGTTGGTTTGCGGCTGTGCCTTCCGTGGCAATTCCATTGATTATATAGGAATCTTCAGAGGTGATTTTTCCAATTCCTTCCCCTGGATGCAATCCAAGGCCTGACTAGGGTTGACACTGCTTGCCGTTCATTTTCCGGGCCCAATTCAAGGTGCGGGTGCTTACCTACAAAGCCCTAAACGGTTTGGGACCCACCTACCTGTGTGACCACATTTCCGTATACGAACCCACACGATCTCTTCGTTCATCTGGAGAGGCCCTGCTCACGATCCCACCTGCATCGCAAGCGCGATTGGTGGGGAAAAGGGACAGGGCCTTCTTGGTGGTGGCCCCACGACTCTGGAACTCCCTCCCCAAGGACATCAGGCATGCCCCAACATTGGCAGTCTTCAGAAGGACCTTGAAAACATGGATGTTCCAGTGTGCCTTCCCAGAATAAGGAATCCCAAGTTATATGTCCCAAATGCACTTTACGAGAGAGTTAGAATTGTCTGCACGCCCACTTACCCCCCAAAATATCCATCCTTTTTCACCTTGTAAAATTTTTTTAACCTTTACATTTGGCCCTGCCAGGTTTTTAAATTGCGTCGTGATATTTTGTTATTGTTTTTGCTTTGCTATGAGTTATTTATTATTGTATTGTATTGTTGTGGTTGTGTTTTTGTTCTGATGTATTTTGGGCTCGGCCTCTTGTAAGCCGCACCGAGTCCTGTAGGAGATGGTAGCGGAGTATAAATAAAGATTTATTATTATTATTATTATTATTATTATTATTATTTTCCAAGATTAGACAGGATCTGGTGCCATTTCACCTGCATCTATGGCAAGCATCCTCAGAGGTACCTACCTCACTACGTCTGAGGAGGCTTGCCATAGATGCAGGCGAAACGTCAGGAGAGAATGCCTCTAGAACATGGTCATAAAGCTTGAAAAAACCTACAACAACCCAGTGATTCCGGCCATGAAAGCCTTTGACGATACATATTTCTGTATTATCTCCCAAGACCAGATCAGAACAATGCAAAGATAAAAACATTTTAAGAACACATTCAAATGCTTTACCAAAGCTGTCCTTTAATGTGGGGGCTGCTGTGTTCCTGCTCCTGCCAAGGTATAAAGGCAAGAATGCTTCTTTGGAAGCTTTTAAACAGAGGTTGGATGGCCATCTGTCAGGGGTGATTTGAATGCAATATTCCTGCTTCTTGGCAGAATGGGGTTGGACTGGATGATGGCCCAGGAGGTCTCTTCCAACTCTTTGATTCTATGATTCTATGAGTGATGCTGCTTGGGAAGGCTGCATTCGTGCGCAGACCTCTCTCTGCAGAGGCTCCTTGTGAAAGTCATGGCATGTGGATGGCTCCATGCGCGTTCAGAAACATGCGTGGGTAGCAAAGCGTCATGTCGCTTAGCAACTGGGTCCTTGGTCTAGTGTTCCTGGATAGGCAGTCATTTAGTGCAGCTTGTTCTCATGTTGCTGGCAATATAATCAGTGTGCCCATCAACTGTGCTGCTGTTGACTCAGTTTCTGTGGCATCTGTGGCCATGCGCGTCACTGGTTGCTTTTACAGCTTGGGTAGAATCATGGCATTGGAAGAGACTTCAAGGGCCATCCAGTCCAGTCCACTTCTGCCAGGCAGGAAAGTGCAATGAAAACATTCCTGACAGATGGCCATCCAGTCTCTGCTTATAAAACTCCAGAGAGATCCCATTGGACTCCCAGGTAGTTGCATGTCTTGTATGATTTACAGCAGTGGTTCTCAACTTGTGGGTCTCCAGGTGTTTTGGCCTACAACTCCCAGAAATCCCAACCAGTTTACCAGCTGTTAGGATTTCTAGGAGTTGAAGGCCAAAACATCTGGAGATCCACAAGTTGAGAACCACTGCTTTACAGCTTGAGCATCCCTTATCCAGAATTCCAAAATCGATAATGCTCCCAAAATCCGATATGGTTCACACACGTGACTGAGATAGTGACACATTTGGTTCCTGATGCTTCAGCTTACAAAAACTTATCTCATGTATGAAAATATTAAAAACCCGGTGCATAAAATTACCTTATGGATATTTAAGGTGCATATCTATATAAATAAAAATGTAATGTTCATTTGTGGGATTAACATAACTCAAAAACCACTAAATGAATTGACACCAGATTTGGACACAATACACCTACCAGGCCAACGAGTGACCCTCACTCATAAAGACATTGAAAAACACAGCGGAAGAGACTTAAAAAAAGCCATTACAATGCATGCACAAAACCACATATATGCACAAACACACATATGAGGGCGAACAAACTGAAATTAAATCCAGACAAGACAGAGGTACTCCTGGTCAGTCGCAAGGCCGAGCAGGGTATAGGGTTACAGCCTGTGCTGGACGGGGTCGCACTCCCCTTGAAGGCGCAGGTTCGCAGCTTGGGTGTGATCCTGGATTCATCGCTGAGCCTGGATCCCCAGGTTTCAGCGGTGACCAGGGGAGCATTTGCACAGCTTCGGCTCGTGCGCCAGCTGCGCCCGTATCTTGGGAAGTCTGACTTGGCCACGGTGGTACACGCTTTGGTCACATCCCGCCTCGACTACTGCAACGCTCTCTACGTGGGGCTGCCCTTGAAGACGGCCCGGAAGCTCCAGCTAGTCCAGCGCGCGGCAGCCATGTTGTTAACCGGAGCGGGACGCAGGGAGCACACAACGCCCTTGCTGTCCCAGCTCCACTGGCTGCCGATTTGCTACCGGGCCCAATTTAAGGTGCTGGTGTTATCCTACAAAGCCCTAAACGGTTCCGGCCCAAAATACCTTGAGAACCGCATCTCGGCCTACGAGCCCACGAGGACCTTGAGATCATCTGGGGAGGCCCTTCTCTCGGTCCCGCCTGCCTCACAGGCACGCCTGGCGGGGACAAGAGAGCGGGCCTTCTCGGTGGTGGCCCCCCGGCTATGGAACTCCCTCCCTGCTGAAATCAGACAGGCGCCTTCCCTCATGGCCTTCCGCAAGGGCCTGAAAACCTGGCTCTTCGAAAAGGCCTTCAACTAAGTGCTATGTTTTTGGAATGACCACCGGAATGGACTATGACTATGAGATTGAAGCGGATTTTTAGTTTAATTAGTTGTTGTATTAGTAAGATGTTGTGTTATGGTCTTGATCTATTGTAAACTGTTGTCTTTTCTATGTTCTATGTTCTGTACACCGCCACGAGTCGCCCTCGGGCTGAGAGTGGCGGTTAACAAGTGCAAATAATAAATAAATAAATAACTAAATAAATAAAAACACAGATATGCATATATGCACACACAAAACACATATACACAGAAAGGGGGAAGGAAAGAAGGAGGGATAGAAAGAGGGAAAGAAGGAGAGAAGGAAAGAAAGGTAGTGAAGGAAGGAAGGAGAGAAGGAAATAAAAAAGTGAAAGAAGGAAGGAAAGAGAAAGAGAAGGAAGGAAGGAGAGAAGGAACAAAAGAGAGAAAGAGGGATGGAAGGAAGGAAGGAAAGAGAGAAGGATGGTTGGAACCAAAGAGCAAAGGAAGGGAGGAAAGAAACAGGTAGAGAAGGAAGAAAGAAAAAGGGAAAGAAGAAGGAAAAGAAAAAGAGGGAGGGAAGGAAGGAAGGAAGGAGAAAAAGAAAGGAAAGAAAGAAAGAGGGAGAGAGGCTGGGTGGCCATCTGTCAGGGGTGATTTGAATGCAATATTCCTGCTTCTTGGCAGGGGGTTGGACTGGATGGCCCATGAGGTCTCTTCCAACTCTTTGATTCTATGATTCTATAAGGTTTGGCCACAGTCACTCATAAAAACACTGAAAAAAACAGTGGAAGAGACTTAAAAAACAAAACAAAATGAATTACAATGCATGCGCATAACCACATAAATACACATATACGCAAATATATAAATACACACATATACACATATATACACACACAAAACACATATACACAGACTGGGCCATAGCAACCCGTGGCAGGGAACGGCTAGTCTATATAAATAAAAATGTAATGTTCATTTGTGGGATTAACATAACTCAAAAACCACTGGATGAATTGACGCGAAATTTGGACACAAGACACGTCTCAGGCCAATCAGTGACTGTCACTCATAAAAACCCTGAAAAACTCAGCAGAAGAGACTTCAAAAGCCAAAAAATAAAAATTACATTACGAAGCATGCGCAAAACTACATATATACATGCAAACACATATATACATATATACACAAATATATACACAGACATATACACAGACTGGGCCACAGCAATGCATGGCAGGGGACGACCAGTCAAATATAAAATAATATTATGTTTAGACTTGGGTACCAGCTACAGGATGTATGTAGGTGCAAAAACAGGTTTTGCAATACCCAAGGAGGTCCCTGATAGGCAGCACTCAACCTGCAATGCTATTTTCTTTTTCACTGCTCATTTTACATTGGCCACTTTTGAGCATCTCCTTCTGGGAAAGAAATTTCGGTTCAAATCCTGTTTAAAATCAGAAAACATTCCTCTTCCAAAAGTTTAACCACAGCAATTTTATCTCAGCCATTAAAAGTATGCCCTCCTTAAGCATTCTCTCCTGACGTTTTGCCCACATCTATGGCAGGCATCCTCAGAGGTTCTCTGACATCCAAGCAATGAGTAACTTCAACACAGATATCTGTTGTCTTCAGGTTGTTGAGAGGATGAATGCAAAAGGACACGTGAGCTTCTCCCAATTTCCAAAGATTGCCCTTTAATGTTGTAGGTTTTGATGTATAGAGACCGGCTGTTAAGAGATATGCTTTAATGAGTCCTCTGAGAAGAAGATGGGGATTGCATGTGGATTAGGAGGCTCTATTAGAAGGCTTCTTGCTTCCCAAGATGCTGCTGGCCTTCTAATTAGCGGCCTTCTTGGGCCTAGGTTGAGTGCTCAGGTTGCACAGATCACATTTCATTGTTGAGTCTATGCTCTTTCTCCCTGACCTACCCAAGACATTCAAGGCATGCAAGGCACTGAGGTTGTGTGCTTTGCAAGTTGCTGTGGAAGTAATTTTGGGTGTCAGGATTATGCCCAACCTGTCTTTGAGTTCCAAAAAAAGGGAAAACACATGTTCTATAGCAGTGTTGCTCAACCTTCCTAATGCCGTGGCCCCTTAATACAGTTCTTCATGTTGTGGTGACCCCCAACTTGCTGGTATGAGCCTCCCTTCTGCCTCACACGCTCTCCTTCACCTGCACATGCGTACCACCCTGACATGCGCCAAGCATGCCCGCTGTCCCTTCCCTGCTCCAGTGAGCAGTCGGGCTTTATTTCCTGGAGGATGGACTGGTTGGATCTTCTCGCAGTCCAGGGCACTCTCAGGACTTTCCTCCAACACCACAGTTCAAAAGCATCTCTCTTCCTTCGCTCAGCCTTCCTTCTGGTCCAGCTCTCACATCCATAAGTTACTATGAGGAATACCATGGCTTTAAGTATGTGGATCTTCGTTGCCAGTGTGATGTCTCTACACTTCACTATTTTATTGAGATTGGTCCTTGCTCTTCTCCCAAGAAGGAAACGTCTTCTGATTTCCTGGCTGCAGTCTGCATCTGCAGTCATCTTTGCACCTATAAATACAAACCTTGTCACTGTCTCCATGTTTTTTCCCTCTATTTGCCAGTTGTCAATCAGTCTTGTTGACAACATCTTGGTTTTTTTGATGTTGAACTGCACCCAACATTCAAACTTTCTTCTTTGACCTTGGTTAGAAGGCTCCTCATCTCCTCCTTGCTTTCGGCCATCAAAGTGGTATCATCTGCATATCTAAGGTTGTGAATATTTCTTCCAACCATTTTAACTCCAGCCTTGGATTGGTCAAACCCCACACATGGCACGATGTGTTCTTCATACAAGTTGAATAGGTTGGGTGAGAGGATACAACCCTGCCGTACGCCTTTCCCAATCTTGAACCAGTCTGTTGTTCCGTGGTCAGTTGTGACTGTTACTACTTGGGCATTATACAGATTTCACAGGAGACAGACAAGGTGATTTGGTCTCCCCACACCACCAAGAACTCCAATATAAGCATCCAATATAGGCTCTGATATGAACATCAAAAGAAATCAATCAAACCACAGAATAGTTAAATGGAAATATTTCCCATATTTCATGAAAAGATAGCATGTAAAATTCAGAGAGTTCAGAAAAGCACATGTGCTGGGTTCGGAGAAGTGAAAACATTAAAAACGCCCCTTGATAAAAGAAGCAGCAGACCTGTTTTGGCTCCATGCCCAAACCTCCTCAACGGTTTTTACTGCAAGTTTTAATTGGCTTTCCTCTGATTACTTTCCTAAGGAATGTGCCTTCCAGTTAGAATTCACGACTGCTCCTTTGAGCTGTATTGTTTTGAAGTTGTACCTGAAGATCAAGATCCAGTAATATTTGTTTCGAGACCAGAAATCTTTCCTGGCACCACATGAAGGAATAGATTGCTATAGTGATTCCAGACCTTCCCTGCAACGTCCCAATGAAACGGGGAACGTGGAAAGCTGGTGATTAAGAAACGAGACCAGAATGAAATAAAAATATCCCTGAGGTGGAGAATACTGGTGTTGCTGTTTCGAGGCTATTTCAGCAACAGTCAAGGAGACCCCAGTGGTGCAATGGGTTGAACCCCTGTGCCGGCAGGACTGAAGACCGACAGGTCGCAGGTTCGAATCCGGAGAGAGTGTGGATGAGCTCCCCCTATCAGCTCCAGCTCCTCATGCCCTTGTCACAGATGAGATTGGCGGGGACGAGGGACAGGGCCTTCTCGGTGGTGGCCCCCCGCCTGTGGAATTCACTCCCCAGGGAAATTAGATCATCGTCATCCTTCCTCTCTTTCAGAAGGAAATTAAAAACATGGATATGGGACCAGGCCTTTGGGTAATCTGGCAGACTGACAAGGACAATGGTGACTAAAGCTTTGGAAACGGACTATTGATAAGCGGAATGAATTTATTAGTTACGGACTTGGCGAAACAATGGCCACCAGGCTGGCTTTTCATTGAATTAATGTAATGTTTTTAACTGTTTATAATTATTGTTGTTATGTATTTTATTGTGTTGAATTGTAGGCATCAAACGCATGTCGGTTGGAAGCCGCCCTGAGTCCCCCTTAGGGGGTTGAAAAGGGTGGGGTAGAAGCACCCGAAATAAATAAATAAATAAATGCGGGGACATGAGGGAAGCCTCCCACAAAGATGATAAAACATCCGGGTGCTCCCTGGGCAACGTCCTTGCAACGTCCTTGCAGACGGCCAATCCTCTCACACCAGAAGCGACTTGCAGTTTCTCAAGTCACTCAAGTCACTCGTGACATGACAAAAAAAAGCGACAGTCAGGAACACAAGGGTGGAATAAGACGTAAGAGTCATCAGTGCTGAAACATAGTCATTTGGCAGGATTGTGTGGGCGAAAGAGCAAAGGAAATGAAGGGATCAGAACAAAGCTCTAATGAGAATCCGATCATATGTATTGACTTCATTAGTCATTGAATTCATATCCCACCTTCCTCCTTAGACAAGGAAGCAAACATCAGAATTAAAAAGAGGGTACAGCTTTAAAAATTGAGCAAAATCAATTAACTGACAATTCTATTAAAATCTTTGAAATGACATGAAATACAATTAAATATAATTTGAAAACATTTGAGTTTAGTTAAAACTGAGACGTTCTATTCATATGGGGCGTATTTTCATCCCCACCTTGCAAGAAAAGTTCCAAACGTCCATAACGACGCTGTAAAATTCTCTGGACAAGACCTTGAAAGAAGTTGAAATGCCTGGAAGATTTTTACTCTGTTTTCACGAGGAAAGGTTTCCATGATGATAATCCATCTGATGCCTTTCTAACGTGCTATATATCCCAGCAAGCAAAACTAGAGGACCATGATTCTGTGAAACATGAAGAATAACTAGTTGCTTAGTCTTGATATTGTTGATTTGATGACCTTTTTCTGATGAGAGAAGTCATAGAATCCTAGAGTTGGAAGAGACCTCATGGGCCATCCAGTCCAACCCTATTCTGCCAAGAAGCAGGACAATCACATTCAAAGCGTCCCCAACAGATGGCCACCCAGCCTCTGTCCAAAGAAGGAGCCTCCACCACACTCCAGGGCAGAGAGTTCCACTGCTGAACAGCTCTCACAGTCAGGAAGTTCTTGCTCATGTTCAGGTGGAACTTCCTTTCCTGAAGTTTGAAGCCATTGTTCTGTGTCCTAGTACCCAAGGCAGCAGAAAAGTCTTTAGTAGCCATTCTGGCATGTCTAAGGCTGGATCTACACTGCCATATAATCCACATTATCTACTTGTACAGAGTTATATGAGTCTACGCTGCTATTTAATCCAGCTCAAAGCAGATAATCTGGATTTTGTATGGAAGTGGAGATGGAGCCTAAGTGACTATCATTGAGGTTATGGGTAGCAGATCAAGACGAAATTCTGGTTAACTATCCTGTGTATCACTGGAATGCAAGGGAGTTCTTCTGAGATATTTTTCTTCCTTGGCCTACTCCTTTCAGTGATCCTTGTCCTTAAATAAAGGTGATGGATCGTGGAACTCCTACCTACCTGATCTTCTTTTTTTTCTGTGTCCCAGAACCAAAACAAAGTACCATATTGTACAGTTTTCCTCTGCCGTACACAATGGTGCGGCAACTTTTTGGCTGGCTGTTTAAAAAATGGAAATTCTTGTTGTCTCACTGACTTCTGATTGTGACGTTGCATAACACGGATCCAGAGGTAGCCGGTCCTTAAGGTAACGGTCACCCAAAGGATCATTTGCTATCTTAGACTGAGAAAGTAAAGGTTAAGTGGTTTAGCAATGTCATTAGAGCTCCCTTAAGCCAATTACCACTCTTGCTGTGCTCAAAGCAACACTCCCAGCCCTGGAGAGACATGCCCTCCATTCATCACCTGACACTTTGTGATCTTTAGGGAAGTTAGGTGTCTCTTGTGTTTGGCTCAGAATGTTTCAAGGTATTTACATGTCACGGGAAAGCTTTCTTCCCAAACCAGTTGCAGCCCAGGGAGGTAAAGTGAAGGTTGCTCAAGAAGGTGTGCTGGTTGGTCTTTCTTGCATGTAGATGGAACAGCAGACCATTAAATGTATAAGACTATTTTGAGTGTGTTTTGGACCTAGGAAGCTCATGGCAACTCTCCAGTGAACAAATCTTGCCAAGAAAACTCCCTGATAGAGTCACCATAAATTGGAAATTTTATTTATTTATCGTGTCAGGAGCAAACCAAACAGTTGTATTGCATTTTTAACAAACAAAGCAAACAAAACACAAAGTTTGCAAGCTTGGTAGTTGATTAAATATCCTTTGTCCAGTAGCTGGCCACTTGGAGTGCCTCTGGTGTTGCCGCAAGGAGGTCCTCCATTGTGCATGTGGCAGGGCTCAGGTTGCATTGCAGCAGGTGCTCAGTGGTTTCCTCCTCTCCACACTCACATGTCGAGGCTTCCACTTTGTGGCCCCATTTCTTAAGGTTGGCTCTGCATCTCGTGGTGCCAGAGCGCAGTCTGTTCAGCGCCTTCCAAGTCACCCAGTCTTCTGTGTGCCCAGGGGGGAGTCTCTCATTTGGTATCAGCCATTGGTTGAGGTTCTGGGTTTGAGCCTGCCAGTTTTGGACTCTCGCTTGCTGAGGTGTTCCAGCAACTTTCTCTGTAGATCTTAGAAAACTGGAAACTTAGAAAACTGGAAATGACTGGAAGACATGTTACAATGATTGCGCATTACAATGAAAGCACATCACAATGAGGCTTAAGCCTTAAACCTATTCTGCCCAAAATATGACACTTTCTGTTGTATTATCAGAACCTCCAAAAGCCAATAATCATCTCAACAATATGAATGAGCGTTTCTGGAACTGCACTGCTGATTTGAGAAGTGTTTCCACTCATGAAATAAACCCCTTCTATGCCAAGAAAGATAGGAAGTTCTTTGCTTGTGAAAAGAATGCCAAAGGTCCATACACTTACATGAAAGTTGTGATGAATGAGATCTGGGAAGGACAGAATTCAACAAAAGGCCAATATGCCACCCATTCACTTCTACACTATGAACATAAGAAGAGCTACTACAGACCAAAACCCAGCATTTTGGAAATCCCCAAAGCAAGAGATATAGATATTCTATTCTGACCCTGTGTCATATGCTCTGCAGTTGATGGTGCTTGGTGATGGAAGGGTTAATGTAAGTATTAGTTCTAAAGGGTTTAGTAATATGTAAGTAAGAGTTCATGGGTGAAAGCAATTTAGAGTGGAGGTATGCAAGAGATAGGTTGCAGCTGGATATAATAAGGAGCGAGCCTTGGAAATTATCTTTGGGAGAAAAGTATTGTCATATTTTGGTGGTGGATGCTGCTGGTTTGTCCCCCTGGTCTGTTGGATTTTCGGTATCCTGACCTGTCTCCTGGAACCTTGAACCTTTGGACTGGCTTTTGACTACGGTATAGACTCTTGATCCCTGGACCTTGTTTATTGAACTCACGGCGTTTGACCACTGGACTGGACCCTTTGCTATCAGTTTTTGTTTATTCTGTGGCTGAGCGCTATCTTTATGTTTTATATTTTGGTCTATTAAAACAGCCAGCAAGTAAGTGCTGTTTTAATTAAACTGTTTTGTATCAAACTGGGTTTTTGTTTGATTCACTTCAGATGGAAATAACAGCAGAGCTCTGGCAACGTGACATCCTGTTCCCAACAACTAATATTCAGAAATGTTTCTGATCATGGACATAAAATACTGTTGATTGTAACTACAACTGATTGATTGATTATTTATTTTATTTGCAGCATTTATATTCTATCCTATCCCCTCCAAAATTTCTATCCCAGTTATCTCCTACGTTGCTCATGCACAGCATTATTTCTAAATTTCAATTTTACTTTTGGCCCAGCCATATGTTTTAAATGCTTGTTGTGTTACTATATTGCTTATTTTTATTTTTGCTTATGAGTTATATTTTAACTGTTTTGTATTGTTTGTTGCTATTGCTTTATTATTGTTGTATTATGGGCTCGGCCTCATGTAATCCGCACCGAGTCCCTTGGGAGATGGTAACGGGGTATAAATAAAGTTCTCATCCTTAAGGGGACTCAGGCCGGATCATAGAACACATAAACGGCAAATATTCAGTGTCATTGAACAGACAAGACAGACAACAGATAGAGGTATTATGTCGGCACTTTTCCCAACTTCGGCGTCCTGGAGGTTGTGCTCGATTCCGGCCACAGGGGGATGCTGTCACTTCATGCTCTATGACAAAAAGTCCTTGATCACAGACGTTTCCTCCTTCCTTTGATTACCGGCATTTTCTGGTATTTCTTTTATGGTGCTGTAAAATACCTTCCCACTTAAGCAGTGCCTAATTTCTCTACTCACAGCTGTTTTCAAATTGCTTAGGTGGACAGTAAGCTGAGCTGAAGGTCAGGTGCTCACCATGACCCGGGCTTTGAACTGCCAGCCTTTCGACTGGTTAGATCTATTGCTGCAGGTGATTAACCTGCTGTGCTCAAGCCCAGTCTTTCTTTTCATGAAATTTGTCAGATCCCATTTTAAACATGTTTGCTGTCCCTCTCACATTTTGTAACTACAAATACTCTTATTTCCTCCAAAACCTCAGGGGATTGGTAGGTTAATGAGTCCCCTTCTACTATTAACTAGTCCCGAAGCACAAGAATTAAAACTCATTCCAAAGCTGGAAATTTAAGAGTGTACTCTGATTTTTATTAGTGATTTGCGTCATCTTTTAGGAGCATGAATATTTTTACTATTTAAGTTTTGCATCCTTCATATTAAAGCCATGCCTGCTCACACTTGAGGGTGGGGAACATGCATTTAATTGAATTGTCAAAAATAAGCAAAAAGGCCTTTGGTATTTGGAGTGACCCTGCAGTGACCTTCATTTAGAAACCATTCCTACAGAATTAAGGAAGCACCAGGAATAGCTTTATCTGCGTTATCATTCATGATAAAACAGAGAAGCAGGAGATCTTAACACAACTTGGAATCCAGGCAATGCAGCTGCCTTCCCATTTCTGTGAATTTGAATACTAGATGTGGGCATTCGTATGCAGTTTTATAGCACCAGGATGCATATCTGAGATTAAAGGCGCATTTCAAAGCAATTCTTGCTCGAGGGGCAATGTTTTACTAGGAGAAATCTTATGCAATCCATGACGTATTGAATCCACGCAACCCTCTGGCCTTGTTAAGAACTTGCAGGTAGTTATGTGCAAGGTAAAAAAAAAAAGATTGAATTGCTGCCTTGCACTTTGACAAATTAGCCTGGGAGCTGAGCTTCAGTTCTTAACATGAGAATCCCTTTCATTTCAATTAAGTGTTTTCTAAGCTTCAAGCTTATTGTTATCGGCTGTTGTTGTCACTGCCACCGATGCAGGAAAACTGTCGCCAAGGACATCTCTTCAACTAAAACGGTGGCAGTGGAAATGCACACTCTCATGACATGTGGGAGCTCTTTTCCATTTGAATCCATTGTGTCCTGGTCTCTAAAGCAACAGAAAACAGGCTTGCCCCCTCCTCAGTGTGACATCCTTTCCCCATATATGTAAACATGGCTCCCATGTCTCCACCATTGAACATCTCTTCCTGAATTTTGGGTTTTTTTAGAGTGAGGTTAATAAGTTTTCTCTGAGATAAATGAAGATTCACCCCGGTGGTGCAGTGGGTTAAAGTGCTGAGCTGCTGAGCTTGTTGACCGAAAAGTCACAGGCTCAAATCTGGGGAGCGGTGTGAGCTTCCACTGTCAGCCCCAGCTTCTGCCAACCTAGCAGTTTGAAAACATGCAAATGTGATTAGATCAATTGAAATGGCAGGGAGAAGGTTTCAGGAAAAGAGACAAAGAGAGTTCCGGAGGTCTGAAAAAGCACGGATTTATTTCCAGCTGGGACTCTGGAGTGGAGCTGTGTCCAAAAGCACCAGAGCCCCGATAGAGGTGTTGGCTGCCTTTTTATACCCTCCAAATGCAGGCAAACAAAGAAACATGCTTCTACGTGCTTCTGCGTCACTTTAGCATCATAGAAATATCAAATTCTATCTTCCAACATACAAAAGGCATGTCTCTGTATTTCTTTATAGGAGCAGCTTACAGCTTACATTCATCGATCAAGGGGTCTACTTTGACTTGTCATGAGGGAGGGGAGATAGGCTCCTTACTTTTTACTTATCTCTGTTGCTACTAGGACGGGCTTATCTTTTCTCCTTGAATGTTCCCCCTCCTGCCCGTGCCTTGGACACAGAACTCCTTCAGCATTCTTTCTAATACAGAGAGAACTTGATTTTTCTATACATTTCAGTGCTTGTAAAGTACATACAATTTATACATAAACCAATATCTATATTTTCCAATATCTCCTCATCACAATAGGTACCGCTCCGGCGGGAAGGTAATGACACTCCATGCAGTCATGCCGGCCACATGACCTTGGAGGTGTCTATGAACAATGCCGGCTCTTCAGCTTAGAAATGGAGATGAGCACCACACCCCAGAGTCGGACACGACTGGACTTCATGTCAGGGGAAACCCTTTACCTTTATCTACCTAAATGTTGCTGAATTGAAGAACCGAGCTCTCACAGTACAGAATATAAAACAAGAGCACAACAGCGCTTTATGGAATTAGCTTTGTGGTTCAGAGACCAAAATGTAGATGCTGTTTCTATTTAGAACTCTCTGCTGCAGCTCCTCCTCTCAGCAATCCATGCCAAAGAGGGAAAACACAAGGTTGTTGTAGGTTTTTTGGGCTGTATGGCCATGTTCCAGAGGCATTCTCTACTGATGTTTCGCCTACATCTGTGGCAGGCATCCTCAGAGGTTGTGAGGTCTGTTGAAAACTAGGAAAATTGGGTTTATATATCTGTAGAAAGTCCAGGGTGGGAGAAAGAACTCTTGTCTGTTGGACGCAAGTGTGAATCTTTCAATTGGCCACTTTGATTACCATTTGATGGCCTGAGAGTTTTTCGGTGTGGCTTGTTACTGCCTGGGGGAATCCTTTGTTGAAATGTGATTAGCTGTTCCTGACTGTTTCCTGTCTGGAGTTCCTCTGTTAGTTTTGCTTTTTATTTGTTGTTATAATTTTAGAGTTTTTTTTAGTACTGGTAGCCAGATTTTGTTCATTTTCATGGTTTCTTCCTTTCTGTTGAAAGGAAGAAACAAGTCACACCAAAAACCCCATCAAATGCTAATCAAGGTGGCCAATGGAAAAATTCACACCTACCTCCAACAGACAAGAGTTCTTTCTCCCACCCTGGACATCATTCCACAGATATATAAACCCAGTTTTCCTAGTTTCCAACTGACCTCTCAACCTCTGAGGATCCCATTCCATCTGAACATTAGGAAGAACATCCTGACTGTAAGAAGAGCTATTCAGCAGTGGAACTCTCTGCCTTGGAGTCTGGCGGAAGCTCCTTCCTTGAAAACTTTTAAACAGAGGCTGGGTGGCCATCTGTAGGGGGTATTTTGATGGTGCTTTTCCTGCTGGCTGAATTGGGGTTGGACTGGATTGCTCATGGGGTCTCTTCCAAATATAATTCTATGATTGAGTTGTTTTGATGCCTGTTTTATATATTGTTATAATGTTGTTGTTTTGTTTTGTTTGATAATATTGTTTGCATCTTAATGTGTTATTTTTTAACTGTGTTGATCAGACTTAGCCCCATGTAAACAGCCCCGGGTCCCTTCGGGGAGATGGAGGCGGGGTACAAAAATAAAGTTTTTGGGTTGTTGTAGTTTTTTGGGGCTGTATGGCCGTGTTCTAAAAGCATTCTCGCCTGATGTTTCACCTGCATGTATGGCAGGCATCCTCACAACCTCTGAGGATGCTTGCCACAGATGCAGGCGAAACATCAGGAGAGAATGCCTCTAGAACAGTGGTTCTCAACCTTCTTAATGCCGCGACCCCTTAGTAAAGGTCCTCTCGCTGTGGTGACCCCCAACCATAACGTTATTTTCGTTGCTATTTCTTTAATTTTGATACTGTTATGAATCGTAATATAAATATCTGATATGCAGGATGTATTTTCATTCACTGGACCAAATTTGGCACAAATACCTGATACGCCCAAAATTTGAATACTGGTGGGGTTGGAGGGGATTGATTTAGTCATTTGGGAATTTTGGAGTTGCTGGGATTTATAGTTCACCTAAAATCAAAGAGCCTTTTGAACTCCACCAATGGTGGAATTGAATCAAACTTGGCACACAGAATTCCCATGGCCAAGAGAAATACTGGGAGAGTCTGGTGGACACTGACCTTGAGTTTTTGGAGTTGTAGTTCACCTACATCCAGAGATCACTGTGGACTCAAACAGTGATGGATCTCGATCAAACTTGGCACAGATAATCAATATGCCCAAATGTGAACACTGGTAGACTTTGGAGAAAATAGACATTGCTATTTGGGAGTTGTAGTTGTTGGGATTCATAGTTCACCCACAATGAAATAGCATTCTGAACCCCACCAATGATAGAATTGGACCAAACTTCCCACACAGTACACCCATGGCAAAGAGAAAATACTATGTTTTCCGGTGGTCTTTGGTGACCCCTCTGACACCCCCTTGCGACCCCCACAGGGGTCTTGACCCCCAGGTTGAGAAACACTGCTCTAGAACATGGCCATACAGCCAGAAAAACCTACAACAAGCCATTGATTCTGGCCATGAAAGCCTTCGACAATACAAAGAAAAACACAGCTTTCTTCCCATCCCAGAGAACAGGATCTCATGAGCCATAGGGAAATTGGTTTGGGGGGTGGAGGGGGAGCTGGGGCTGGCGTGTAATGAGGTGACATCACTGCTTACGAACACACATGGGGTGAGAAGCCTCCTTGAGCTCGAGGGGCCAAAACACGGGGCTGAAAGCCACGCGAAACGTTTGGCGGGGAATTAGTGCTGCTCTCCTTCACATCACGCAAGTGCCAGAGCTGTCAAGGGACTGGAGAGAAATGAAGTTAATGAGCAGAGACCTTGCTCTACTCGGAGGGATGGCCTTGGAGGGAGGCTGGGGGTAGGCGCTCGTTCCATGCCCATTCTTACTTTCTCATGGGAACCCAGTTGAGATTAAGCCTGTGTTTTGATTGCAGAGCTGTAGCCACGTTCAAAATTTGCTTCTTCAGAAACAGAAGGTCTTGGTACAGGGTTGAATGAAAAGTAATACCTCCACCTTCGTAACTCCTCAACAGATGGCAGTACTGGTATGTGGCAGGTACTGGCTTGTTCAGTAGACTCTCCTCTACAGTTCCATTTTGGTGGGAAACCTTAGCTTTGAATGGTTGTGTTGTTAAAGTGTGAAGTATGGAACCCTGCGCAAACGGTGGGTCAATGCAACTTAAGCAATGTGCAGTCATTGAATTCTTGACAGCAGAAGGTGTCCTCCCAAAGGAGATTCATCAGAGAATGCAAGCTGTTTATGGTGATTGTGTTGATGTGAGTACTGTGCGTTGTTGGGCGAGTAAGTTTAAAGATGTTGAGGTGGGAACATCTGGCTTGCGTGACAAACAAAGAGTTGGATGTCCTGTGACAGCAACCACCAAGTTTCACAAGCTAAAGGTTGACAGATTGATTCAGGACGATCGTCGTATCACTCAGAGAGAAATTTCAGGCATAATCGGCATTTTACAGGAACGTGTGGGTCACATTATTGCTTTGCTTGGCTATCGGAAAATCTGTGCACGATGGGTTGCGGAAACAGAGTGTTGACTTCTTCCGTGACAACTTCGGAAAACTTGTTCATCGCTGGCAGAAATATATCCAGGTGTCTGGTGATTATGTGGAAAAATGAATAGTGGGAGTTAAAGAGCACATTCTAAGGTTTATTGCTGAGTTTGATTTATGTTCCCATCCAAACCGAAGTAACACATTTATTTATTTATTTAGCAGTTTTGTATACCAGTCTTCTCACCTCCGTTTGAGGGACTCAGGCCAGTTTCCAACATCAATATTACAGACAGTCATTAAAACATCATATTCTAAATCACACTAAAACATTAAAATCGCAAAATACAATCATATAATTACAGTGGTCAGTTGTCATCAAAAATCATTATTCGTCGTCATCCATCCATATCACTGGATCATGGCTCATTCGTCGAATGCCATTCCCCAAAGCCAAGTTTTCACCTGTTTCCTGAACGTTAAGATATAAGGGGCAGTTCTGATCGCCAGTGGAAGGGAGTTCCAGAGTCGAGGGGCCACCACCGAGAAGGCCCTGTCTCACGTCCCCACCTGTGAGGCCGGTGGGATTGAGAACAGGGCCTCTCCAGACGATCTTAGCAATCTTGATGGTTCATAGGGGAGGATACGTTCGGACAGGTAAATTGGGCCGGAGTCGTTTAGGGCTTTATAGGTTAAGACCAGCACTTTGAATTGTGCTCGGAAGCTGACTGGCAGCCAGTGGAGCTGGCGCAAGAGGAGTAGTATGCTCCCTGTACCCCGCTCCCGTTAGTAGTCTGGCTGCCGCACGTTGGACTAATTGAAGCTTCCGGGCAGTCTTCAGAGGCAACCCCATGTAGAGAGCGTTGCAGTAATCTAAACGGGATGTAACCAAAGCGTGGACCACCGTGGCCAAGTCAGACTTCCCAAGGTACGGGCGCAGCTGGAGCACAAGTTTTAATTAAACTAAGGTGGAGGCATTACTTTTCATTCAACCCTCGTAGAACTCCAAAGACAAGAAGGTCTTGTCCTAGGTGATTCATGAACTGGGATGTCCAAAGCCACACCAGCATACAAGAATTCAAGGCAAACACTGCACAACTAGAAGGAAAGAGACGCTCACACAGGGCAAACCAGGCCGAATAATTGTGTGGCAACCAGATGCCCTATGAAAACAAAACCAGACGATCTTGTGAAGATTGCTGTGGTCTTGGCTGTGTATTTTTTGCTTTGCTGTATATGCAAAATGCACTTGAATCCATTGTGTCCTGGTCTCTAAAGCAACAGAAAACAGGCTCACCCCTTCCTCAGTGTGACATCATTTCCCATATATGTAAACATGGTCTCATGTCTCCGCAATCTGGAATTGGCAATCATTTGCATTTGGAAGATGGGTTTCATTAGTTCAGCCCCTTTCTCTCCTCCTTCTCTATCGCTACAGAATATCGCCCAATTCCTCCATTGATATTCTTGAGACATAAGAGGAAATGGCTCCCCTCTTGTTGGCAAAGCACTTCAAGAGTTGTGCCTTGGCCCTCATTTATGAAAACTGTGTTTATTAGAAGTGTTAATGAATCCAAGTGTTGGAGCCAATCAAGCCTCCAAGAGAAGGGTATTCAATTGTTGCCTGCTACAGCCAGAAAATCCCTGGGGCACGGGAGCCAAACTGGCCCCCACTAGATTAAATATTGGGGAAAAATGTCCTGCAATCTCCTGTCACGCAGCTTTTAGGGGCTGTTGGCCACAATCTGGCCACGCATTTTGTTCCATTTGAATCAACACATAGGTCACGTCTTGCTAAAGGAAATGCTGTAATTTTGAAATGTTTTTTCAAAATGTTTTGAAATGTTTTTTCAAAATGCATTTTGGGCCCTGGAGGCTGCAAAAATAGCCCTAGGATGGTGTTTCTCAACCTTTCTGATGCTGTGACCCTTTCATACAGTTCCTCATGTTGTGGACTATAAAATTATTTTCTAATTTTGCTACTGGAGGGAGCAAGCTTGTTTTCTGCTTCCTTGGAGACTAGGACGCGGAACAATGGCTTCAAACTACAAGAGAGGAGATTCCATCTGAACATTAGGAAGAACTTCCTGACTGTGAGAGCCGTTCAGCAGTGGAACTCTCTGCCCCGGAGTGTGGTGAAGGCTCCTTCTTTGGAAGCTTTTAAGCAGAGGCTGGATGGCCATCTGTCAGGGGTTATTTGAATTCAATATTCCTGCTTCTTGGCAGAATGGGGTTGGACTGGATGGCCCATGAGGTCTCTTCCAACTCTTTGATTCTATGATTCTATTCTATGATTCTACTGTTATGACTCGTAATGTAAATATCTGATATGCAGGATCTTTTTCATTCACTGGACCAAATTTGGCACAAATACCAGATACACCCAAATTTGAATACTGGTGGGGTTGGAGGGAGGATTTTGTCATTTGGAAGTTGTAGTTGCTGGGATTTATAGTTCACCTGCAATCAAAGAGCATTCTGAACTCCCATCAACGATGGAATTGAACTAAACCTGGTAAACAGAACTCCATGACCAATGATGGATCTGGTCCAAACTTCGCCTGATTACTCAATATGCTCAAATGTGGACACTGGTGGAGTTTGGGCGAAATAGACCTTGACATTTGGGAGTTGTAGTTGCTGGGATTTATAGTTCACCTACAATCAAAGATAACCCCACCAACAATAAATTGGGCCAAATGTCCCACACAGAACTCCATGACCAACAGAACATACTGAAAGGGTTTGGTGGACATTGACCTTGAGTTTTGGAGTTGTAGGTCACCTACATCCAGAGAGCACTGGCACACTGAACTCCCATGACCCACAGAAAATATTGGAAGGGTGTAGTGGGCATTGATCTTGAGTTTGGGAGCTGTAGTTCACCTACATCCAGAGGGCACTGTGGACTCAGACAATGATGGATCTGGACCAAACTTGGCACGAATACTCAATATGCTCAAATGTGAACACTGGTGGAGTTTGGGTGAAATAGACCTTGACATTTGGGAGTTGTAGTTGCTGAAATTTATAGTTCACCTGCAATCCAAGAGCACTCTGAACTCCATCAACGATGGAATTGAACTAAACCTGGTACACAGAACTCCATGACCAACAGAAAATACTGGAAGGGTTTGGTGGACACTGACCTTCAGTTTTGGAGTTGTAGGTCACCTACATCCAGAGAGCACTGTGGACTCAGACAATGATGGATCTGGACCAAACATGGCACAGATACTCAATATGCTCAAATGTGGACACTGGTGGAGTTTGGGCAAAACAGACCTTGACATTTGGGAGTTGTAGTTGCTGGGATTAATAGTTCACCTACAATCAAAGAACATTCTGAACTCCATCAACAATGGAATTGAACTAAACCTGGTACACAGAACTCCATGACCAACAGAAAATACTGGAAGGGTTTGGTGGACATTGACCTTCAGTTTTGGAGTTGTAGTTCACCTACATCCAGAGAGCGCTGTGGACTCAGACAATGATGGATCTGGACCAAACATGGCACAGATACCCAATGTGCTCAAATGTGGACACTGGTAGAGTTTGGGCGAAATAGACCTTGACATTTGGGAGTTGTAGTTGCTGGGATTTGTAGCTCACCTACAATCAAAGATAACCCCACCAACAATAAATTGGGCCAAATGTCCCACACAGAACTCCATGACCAACAGAACATATTGAAAGGGTTTGGTGGACATTGACCTTGAGTTTTGGAGCTGAAGTTCACCTACATCCAGAGAGCACTGTGGATTCAGACAATGATGGATCTGGACCAAACATGGCACAGATACTCAATATGCTCAAATGTAGACACTGGTGGAGTTTGGGCGAAATAGACTTTGACATTTGGGAGTTGTAGTTGCTGGGATTTATAGTTCACCTACAATCAAAGAATATTTTGAACCCCACCAATGATATATTGGGCCAAACTTCCCACACAGAACCCCATGACCAACAGAAAATACTATGTTTTCTGATGGTCTTTGGCGACCCCTCAGACAACCCCTCCAGGCGTCCTGACCCCCAGGTTGAGAAACACTGCCCTAGGAGAACTCTCTCTGACTCACCTGCATCAGCTTTTTATTTCCCACCCTCAAAGTGGCTTTCCAATCAGGCAAGCTAGTTGGTGAACTGGGCAAGGGCATTTCCATGACGTTATTCAAGTTTTCTGCAATAACTTTACCTAAAAACACAGAGCTTTAGCACAAATGGCTTGGGAGGGGAGATTTGGTTTGAAAATGTGTCAGTTCTTTAAAAACTCTTTTTGCTAATGCTGTTTTTAGACTTTGACGCCAATCGTTTCTGACATCCCCTTCAACTTTAGTTGCTGCTGTTAGGCGACTTGCAGGAAAGCGTTTACGGTGACACCGAGCTCCATGAATGTTCTCACGGAAAGTTCACAGTGGCAGGAAGGAAGGAAGGAAAAACACAACTTCTAGATGAAGTGGGGGAAGGAGAAAAAAGTATAAAGCATGCATTATAAGTTATTTTGGAACCGTAAAAGTACAGCTAAGTCGATCCGGCACTTGACATATTATAAGAAGAGCACTGGAAGGATGAGTGTGCTTCAGAATAAAATAATAGAAAATTGCTAATGCTTCGGGTCTACGCAAACAAGAACATTCTGACAGTTGAAGAGGCAACCGTTTTATTATGTCATCTGCAGGGCTGGCAAAGATGGACGCCCACAATATGGGGAGAAGAGTACAAGGGTGACTGGCATTGAGCGCATAGCCTGGAGTGGGAGCCCAAAGTGGAGGAAAAGCCATCTCTGAAAGCATTGTATTGTTGAAGTCTTTCATGGCTTGAATCACTGGGTTGCAGTAGGCTTTTTGGGCTATATGGCCATGTTCTAGAAGCACAACCTCACAACCTTTGAGGATGCTTGCCATAGATGTAGGTGAAATGTCAGGTGAGAATGCTTCTAGAACATGGCCATATAGCCCAAAAAACCTACTGCAACCCATTCATATCATTGTTGGAAATGGAGAGAAGAGCCAGTCCTGATGGGTCCTTTCTCTCTTACTCAAGACCAGCCTTCTCTCTTCTCTTCTCTTTTCTCTTTTCTCTTTTCTCTTCTCAAGCTAATCCTGCCCAGCTCCTCAGAGGGATCATTCATGGCTTCCAAACCTTTGACCATTTTGTTCATTCTTCCCTGGACACATTCCATCTTGTCCATCGCCTCCTTCAATTGTGGAGCCTAGAACTTGTTTTGGTGGTTTTCTTACATGGCAAGAATGAGTTGGATTGAGTGGCCCTTGTGGTCTTTTTCAACTCTTTGATTCTAGGCTAATGTTTTGGGTCTCAGCAAACAAGAACATTCTGACTGATGAAGAGGCAACTGTTTTATTATGTCATCTGCAGTACTGGCAAAGATGGGCGCCCACAATGTGGGGAGAAGAGTACAAGGGTGACTGGCATTGAGCGCATAGCCTGGAGTGGGAGCCCAAAGTGGAGGAAAAACCATCTCTGAAAGCATTGCATTGTCCAAAGTTTCATGGCTGGAATCACTGGGTTGTTGTGAGGTCTCAAAACCTCCGAGGATGCATGCCATAGATGCAGGCGAAATGTCAGGAGAGAATGCTTCTAGAACATGGCCTTATAGCCCAAAAGACCTACTACAACCCATTGATATCATTGTTGGAAATGGAGAGAAGAGCCAGTCCTGATGGGTCCTTTCTCTCTTACTCAAGACCAGCCTTCTCTCTTCTCTTCTCATCTCTTCTTTGCTCTTCTCAAGCTAATCCTGCCCAGCTCCTCAGATGGATCATTCATGGCTTCCGAACCTTTGACCACTTTGTTCATTCTTCCCTGGACACATTCCATCTCGTCCATCACCTCCTTCAATTGTGGAGCCTAGAACCCGTTTTGGTGGCTTTCTTGCATGGCAAGAATGAGTTGGATTGTGTGGCCCTTGTGGTCTTTTTCAACTCTTTGATTCTAGGCCAGGCATGGGCAAACGTCAACCTTCCAGGTGGATGTTAGGAATTGTGGAAGTCCAAAACACCTGGAGGACCAAAATTTGCCCATACCTGGGTTACAACTTTTGTGAGCATCTCTCTTGTTGACTTTGGTTAGTTGTAAGGAAATGGATGCACTCTCTGGCAGATCCATGGGATCAAAGCGTTGGAAGGGACTCCAGAACCATCCTGTCCCACTCCATTCTGCCAGGCAGGAAGACACCATCAAAACCCTCCCAACAGATAGCAATTCATACTCTGTTTAGACACCTCCAAAGAAAGACACTCTGCTAAACCACAAGTCAGCCGTTTAGGAGATTCTTCCTAATGTTGAGGTGGATTTGCTTTTCCTTTTCTCTACAGCAGCAGAAAACAAGCTCTCCCCATCCTCAGTGTGACATCCTTTCAAAGATGTAAACATGGCTCTCATGTCCTCTCTTTACCTCCTCTTTTCCAAGTTTAACATAAAGAGCCCCATAAGCTGGGTTGCTGTGAGTTTTCCAGGCTGTCTGGCCATGTTCCAGAAGCATTCTCCTGACATTTTGCCCACATCTATAGTAGGCATAGTCAGAAGTTGTGAGGTCTGTTGGAAACAATGCAAGTGGAGTTTGTGTTGTGGAATGTCCAGGGTAGTCCCATAAGTTGTTCCTTGTAGGGCTTGGCTTCCAACTCTGTGGTCCTTTAGGTGGCCCCTTCTCTGAACATCGTGTCCATCTCCTTGAATTGCTTTGCCCAGAATTGGACGCAGTGTTGTTATTCCAGGTGAGGTCTGACCAAAGTAGAAGAGAGTGGGACTAGGACTTCTCTTGATCCAGACACTAGACTCCTATTGATACAGCCTAGACTTGCATTGGCTTGTGTACTAGGATTGGAATAAGTTTTTGTAAAGGGTGTGCAGTTCAGTAGGAATGCAGATGTTTCCAAAATTCTTAAATGGCTGTTTTGGCACCTCTTTTACCTGTTCTGAGAGAGAAGGGTGTGGTTGTGTTTAATGTGAATGCCATATCTCTGGGAAAGGGAAGTCTCCTTGCGACGGGGCTGCTGTAGTCCACCTGAAGTCCTCAGGCTAAGGTAGGGAAGGATTTCCTTGAACATTTCCTTGTTTTTTCAGTTTGCAGCTAGCTACTCACGTTGTCTGACTCATGTAGCGCTTCCAGGACTCAGCCCCCTTAAACCTGTTACTTGTTCACTCGGTGGTTAGGAAAACAAACCCAGTGCCTCCACTGCGCAGGTGGGGCCTTGACTGGGAGAACTGCTCGCCTGAAGCGATGCTGGTGAGCTCATGGTTTGGCTGTTATTTGAACCCAGGTGTCCCAGGCTAAAGTTCAACATTCACTTCTTGGATGTATATCCAGCCTTTCACTGCAAAGTTAATGCAAGGTAGTTCACAACTGTATTAAAGTTATGTAGTGCAGCAGGAGTAGGCAGTTTCCTCCGGAAGAAAGACAGGGTGAAGAACTCTTTAAAAATGCTTTTTTAAAAATCTGGGACATCATCTTTCTAGGAATTTCTTGGTGCTCCAGCTTGGGGGAACTGACCACACAATTGTGCTGGAGGACCTGGATTTATTTATTTATTGTGTCAGGAGCAATCCAAACAGTTGTGTTGCATTTTTAAACAAACAAACAACCAAAACACAAAGTTTGCAAGCTTGGTAGTTGATTAGATGTCCTTTGACCAGTATCTGGCCCCTTGGAGTGCTTCTGGTGTTGCTGCAAGAAGGTTCTCCATTGTGCATGTGGCAGGGCTCAGGTTGTATTGCAACAGGTGGTCAGTGGTTTGCTCTTCTCCGCACTCGCATGTCGTGGATTCCACTTTGTGGCCCCATTTCTTGAGGTTGGCTCTGCATCTCGTGGTGCCAGAGCACAAACTGTTCAGCGCCTTCCAAGTCGCCCAGTTTTCTTTGTGCCCAGGGGGGAGTCTCTCCTTTGGTATCAGCCATGGATTGAGGTTCTGGGTTTGAGCCTGCCACTTTTGGACTCTCGCTTGCTGGGGTGTTCCAGTGAGTGTCTCTGTAGATCTTTGAAAACTATTTCTTGATTTAAGTCATAGACGTGCTGGCTGATACCCAAACAGGGGATGAGCTGGAGATGTCACTGCCTTGGTCCTTTCACTATTGGCTTCTACTTCCCAGTGAATATCAGGTGGTGCAATACTGGCTAAATAATGTAATTTCTCCAGTGCTATAGGCCGCAGACACCCTGTGATAATGCAGCATGACTCATTAAGAGCCATTAATCTACTGTTTTAGTGTGGTGAGATGTGTTCCACACTGGGCATGCATACTCAGCAGCAGAGTAGCATAGGGGAAGAGCAGATGTCTTCACTGTATCTGGTTGTGATCCCCAGGTTGTACCAGTCATTTTAATCCCTAAAAGCCAGACCCGTAAATGTGGAAGGCTGATTGTTGAATGTAATAGTACTATGAAAATGCAGCATGTGGACACTGATCTGTGTGAAGACAAATTGCAGGTGAAACTTTTTGGAGGATTGCGGGCATGAGTTAATGTGGAGAGAATAGACTTTGGTTGATACAGGGCCAGACTAAACCTGGAGAGTTTAGTCTAGAGCAAGCATGGACCAACTTGGGCCTTGAGGTGCTTTGGACTTTAACGTCTACAATTTCTAACAGCTGGCAGGCTGTTAGGAATTGTGGAAGTTGAAGTCCAAAACACCTGGAGGAGAGCCCAAGTGTGCCCATGCCTGGTATAGAGGGAGATTTCCATAGCATTGGGTGCCAGGACAAACCCTACACTGCCCTCAACTCTAAAAGCAGCAGTTTCACCTAGAATAAATAGGGTTGATGGGCAACTTCAGCTCCTGATTGCCTTGAGAACGGGCAGGTGTCTGATTCCATATGTCAGAAGGAGAATGGGAACCTCCACAGGGCAGAACACCCAGGACTTAGTTCTTCAGGGATTGCCACATCGATGCGTACTAATCCTGGCAGAGCCCATGTTGTGGGTTGGTTGTTGTGCTGCTGTTTATTTTCAGAAGTCACTGCCTGTCCCCGGCCTCCCAATGCTCGAATTGCCTGCAGTACCTGCTCGAAAATTTCAAAGAATATTGATGACAGCTCAGTGTGGTGTTAGATTGCCACTTGAGGCAGCTGTTCCAAGGAGCGCGGTGTGCTTGGGCAGATCTGTCTCAGGCCATTAAAGCCAGCTGTACGTCTCCTTCGCCACAGCATGGGTGCTATTTCCATTCGTTACCTCACTGTCTCCTTTCTGCACCTGGTTTGCTTGTTTGCTTCCTTATTGACAGCATTCAGGTATACATTTTTAGGCTTAAAAAAAGGTTGGTAGATTAAGTTATACCCTGAGTGTTCATATACCGTTTTCCTTTAAATCAGGCATGGGCAATGGAGCCTTTGGTGGCACAGTGGGTTAAACCCCTGCACCGGCAAGGCTGAAGACCGACAGGTTGCAGGTTTGAATCCAGGGAGAACGTAGATGAGCTCCCTCTGTCAGCTCCAGCTGCTCATGCGGGGATATGAGAAGCCTCCCACAGGGATGGTAAAAACATCAAAAACATCCGGGCATCCCCTGGGCAACGTCCTTGCAGACTGCTAATTTTCTCACACCAGAAGCGACTTGCAGTTTCTCAAGGCACTCCTGACATGACAAAAAAAAAGGCATGGGCAAATTTCATCCCTCTAGATGTTTTGGACTTCAACTCTCACAATTCCTAACATCTGGGGAATTGTGGGATTTGAAATCCAAAACATCTGGAGGGCTGAAGTTTGTCTGCTTTAGAAGCAGTTGGATAAAGTTGCGCAGGCTTTCATATATAGCATCCAGTCATTTTCTTTAGGACTTCACGTAGACCTGTGATCAGGAGGAAGGTATTTCAAAGTATTTGTTGGCATGCTTTTCGATAATGTAATAAACACATCAGAAATTGTTTATTCGTTCAGTCCCTTCCAACTTTTTGTGGCCTCCTGGACCAGCCTAGGTCAGAGATCCCTGTTAGCTGTGTCCACCCCCAGCTCCTTCAGAGTCAAGCGAGTCCCTTCAAGGATACCATCCCTCCACCTTGCCCTTGGTTGGCCCCTCTTCCTTTTTCCTTCCATTTTCCCAAGCATCATTGTCTTCTCTAAGCTTTCCTTTCTTCTCATGATGTGATTAAAGGACTTCATCTTTGCCTCTACTATCCTCCAGTGAGCAATCAGACTTTATTTCCTGGAGGATGGACTAGTTGGATCTTCTTGTGGTCCAAGGCACTCTCAGGATTTTCCTCCAGCACCACAGTTCAAAAGCGTCTCTCATACTTCGCTCAACCTTCCCTATGGTCCAGTTCTCACATCCATAGGTGACTATGTAGAATACCATTGCTTTGACTATGCGGATTTTCATTGCCAGTGTGATGTCTCTACTCTTCATTATCTTATCGAGATGGGTCATTGCTCTCCTCTGAAGAAGGAAACATTTTTTTTAAATTTCCTGGCTGCACTCTGCGTCTGCACTCATCTTTGTGCCTAGAAATACGAAGTCTGTCACCGCCTCCATGTTTTCTCTCTCTATTTGCCAGTTATCAATCATTCTTGTTGCCATCATCTTGGTTTTGTGATGTTTAACTGCAACCCAGCTTTTGCCCTTTCTTCTTTCATCTTGATTAGAAGGCTCCTCAGCTCCTCCTCGCTTTCAACCATCAAAGTGGTATCATCTACATATCTAACATTGCAATGTTTTGTCCAGCAATTATAACTCCAGCCTTGGATTCATCCTTTGCTGGAGACATCATCAACATCTGAGGATGGTTGCCATAGATGCAGGCGAAACATTAGGAGAGAATGCCTCTAGAACATGGCCATACAGCCTGAAAAAACCTACAACAACCCACATCATCAATGCATTTTATATATTAAAATACTCTCTTCCCACTCTGCCTCAAAAGCTCTGAAAGTGGCATACAAGTACTTTGATGGTGCTTTTCCTGCGTGGCAGAAGAGGGTTGGACTAGATACCCCATGTGGTCTCTTCCGACTATGATTCTATGTAAACATTTTAAAGCCATGAAATATAATTAAAAAGGCTTTTACAGGTTAAAACAGGTTAAATACTGAAACAGTTTTGTGTTTTTAAATCCGTAACTAAGCTTTAGTCTCTGTGAAGTCAGCAGAATTGCCTTGAATCACTATGAAGGCAATGCAGTTGCTCCAGGCCCTCACTTGCCCATTGGCCTTGCTGGATAGGCTTGGGCAAGCAGGCCTTTGCAGTCATGCTACATCTCACTTTCTCAGTTGGGAAAATTCAAGGAAAGGGAGGGGATGATGGGACACACACACACACACACACACACACACACACACACGAAAGGCTGTTCCCACCCTCCTACACGTGTCCTGAACACATTTGCAGAGTTTCAGGTATGAACATGTTGCAGAGAAGGTGATGTTTTGGCAGGAAGCAAATAGGAGGTTACACCTGGAAGGCTTTGATGTTCTTATTGTGATTTTATTTACTGCACATTTCTGGTTTAGATTGACGTATATCTTTGATTCAGTGTATGGAGAAAGGTGGGACCATGAAGTAATGCAGAGTCCTGTTGGGTCTTCCAAACTGAGCATTTTGGGATGGAACTTGGGTGAGTTAGAAGCTTGTGGAGCAGGATTTTTTCTCTCCCAGTAAGACAGTATTGGTTACCATTGACTTTCTCTCCCAGACTCACTGTGGGCCAGCAATCAATAGCTTCCAGAGTGTGGACCACCATGTGGAGTAGAATGGTCATTTGGAAAGTTGTAGTTGCTGGGATTTATAGTTCACCTACACTCAAAGAGCATTCTGAACCCCACCAACGATACAATTGAACCAATCTTGGCACACAGAACTCCCAAGACCAACTGAAAATACTGGAAGGGTGTAGTGGGCATTGACCTTGAGTTTAGGAGCTGTAGTTCATCTACATCCAGAGAGCACCATGGACTCAAACAATGATGAATCTGGACCAAAACTTGGCACGAATACTCAATATGCCCAAATGTGAACACTGGTGGAGTTTGGGGAAATAGACATGTCATTTGGGAGTTGTAGTTGCTGGGATTTATAGTTCACCAACAATCAAAGAGGATTCTGAACCCCACCAACGATAGAATTGGGCCAAACTTCCTACGCAGAACCCCCACGACAAACAGAAAATACTGTGTTTTCTGATGGTCTTTGGCGACCCCTCTGACACCCCCCAGGGGTCCCAAACTCCAGGTTGAGAAACACTGTTTTAGGGTAACGTAAATCTTGTAACCTGGACTCTCTGGCAAAGGCAGGCAGCTCTATGTCTCACAGGGGATATAGCTTACTTGACTTAAGCCCAGTTAAGCCCAGGCACTAAGAATAGTAAGAAGACCCCAGTGGCACAGCCAGGGTGGCCCAAGGGGGCAAATGTTCACGTCTTAACACATAAGCGGGGTGATAAACTTTCCTTGATTGGTGCTCATTGGACCATTCCCTGGGGTGAACATGTGCGCAGGACTAGTTTCCTCATGCTCCCAGTGAATTACTAAACAGTGTGTGCTCAGTGCATCATGCGAATCCCCACTGCTGAATGCATCTCCCCCAAATGCATCTCTATCCAGTGTGTGCTTGAATGAGTCAGCTTTTGGGTTTGGATTCCTAGGCTTGGTGTTCTCAAAACAAAGTAAAAAAAAGAGAGCTTTGTGCTATCTCGTGTCTTCTCTTCTTGCTTATCACTTCTCTTTTTTCCTGCTTTTGTCCATCATTCCCAGTCTTCCCACTCTGAGACTGAAAACTTTGCTTAGGATGGATAAACCGTATTATTTTTTCATTTATAAACAAGTATTACAGGATTACTCCCCTCAAAACATAATCAACTGTGAATCATAATCTATAGTAAATATTTGAAAGGATGTCCTGTTGAGATTGGAGCCCCAGTGGCGCAGTGGGTTAAACCGCTGAGCTGCTGAATTTGCTGACCGAAAGGTCGGCGGTTCAAATCCAGGAAGTGGGGTGACCTCCTGCGGTTAGCCCCAGCTTCTGCCAACCTACCAGTTAAAAAAAAATGCAAATGTGAGTAGATCAATAGGTACCGCTTCGGTGGGAAGGTAATGGTGCTCCATGCAGTCATGCCAGGTGTCTACAGACAACCCCAGCTCTTCAGCTTGGAAATGGAGATGAGCACCAGAGTCCCAGAGTTGGACCCGACTAGACTTGGTATCAAGGGGAAACCTTTACCTTACCCATTGAGGAGGAAGGGGCAAGTTTGTTTTCTGCTGAGATCAGGACACAAAGGAGCAATGGATTCAAATTGCGGGAAAAGAGATTGCACCTAAATTTTGTTTGGAATTTTCTGACATTCAGAGCTGTTCCAATAGTGGAACATGGAATATGTCCAACTGAATCTTCTTTTTGGAGGTCTTTATGCAGAGTCTGGATGACCATTTGTCAAGAGGGCTTTGATTGTGTCTTCCCACCTGGCAGTGGGCTGCAATGGATGGTCCTTGGGGGAGTCTTCCAACCATGTGATTCTAGGCCACTGGTTCTCAACCTGTGGGTCTCCAGATGTTCTGGCCTTCAACTCCCAGAAATCATAACAGCTGGTAAACTGGCTGGGATTTCTGGGAGTTGTAGGCCAAAACACCTGGGGACCCACAGGTTGAGAACCACTGTTCTAGGCCTTCATGTTGACTATGATCTGTGACAATCTTATTTTAAGGGTTTCTTGGAAAGGTTTATAAGGAGAGGCTTTCCCTTCTTCTGAAGCTGAGAGTGACTTGTCCAAGGGGACCACGTGGATTTCCGAGGCTGAGATAGGTTGCGACTCAAGAGACTCCAGCCATTTCACGTTGCTGTTGTTGTGGTGGTTATTTTGACTCCTAGACATATGACAATCCTCTGCTTGAATTTTGTGTGCAAGATGTACTCAGAAGATGCTTGCCTTACTCAAGGCAAGCCTTGCCCAAGGGCACCAAGGGGGCTTCCGTGGCTGAGTGGAAATCCAAAATCTAGTCTCAAGGAGTCTAGTACTCAAACCAAACAATGGACTTTCATGAAAGATGTCCCCTGACCCACTTCCTGTGGACTGAGAGCAACAAAACTTGGCCAAGCTTCGTTGCTCTCAGTCCACAGGAAGTGGGTCAGGGGACATTTTTCATGGAAGTCCACTGTTTGGTTTGAGTGCTGGACTCCTTGGGACTAGGTGGCTCTCCATGGATGCCACCCAGGCACACACACACTTCTCCCATCTTTTGAAGCAACTGTAAACACCTCGCTTGTAGAAGTTGACAGGTTGCTCCAAAAGCCATGTTGTGGCTTTGGAAATCAGAGTCTCATCATCTGGAAAATGCTTGCCCTTCAAGATTAACTTCCTTCCTGGAAAGGGGTGGAAGTCCAATGATGCAAGGTCGGATCAATAAAGGGGATGCGAAAGAATTTTAAAGCCACAGGAGCATGCTTCCATTTAGGCAACATGTGAGTTGTGACCTGGTGCATTGTCTTGCAGAACAATTGTCTATTGCTTTCTTCTGTTTTCCGAGTATGCATGCCCAGTGTGGAACATATCTCACCACACTAAAACAGTGGATGTGGCTCTTAATGAGACATGCCACATTATCACGGGGTGTCTGTGCCCTAAACCACTGGAGAAATTACACTGCTTAGCCGGTATTGCACCACCTGACATCCGCCGGGAAGTAGCAGCCAAGAGTGAAATGACCAAGGCAGAGACAACTCCAGCTCATCACTTGTTTGGGTATCAGTCAGCACATCAACGACTTAAATCAAGAAATAGTTTTCAAAGATCTACAGAGATACTCGCTGAAACACCTCAGTAAGTGAGAGTCCAAAAGTGGCAGGCTCAAACCCAGAACCTCAATCAATGGCTGATACCAAATGAGAGACTCCCCCCTGGGCACACAGAAGACTGGGCGACTTGGAAGGCGCTGAACAGACTGCGCTCTGGCACCACGAGATGCAGAGCCAACCTCAAGAAATGGGGCTACAAACATGCAACAAACAATGGGGCTACGACATGCGAGTGTGGAGAAGAGCAAACCACTGACCACCTGCTGCAATGCAACCTGAGCCCTGCCACATACACAAGGGAGGACCTTCTTGCAGCAACACCAGAAGCACTTCAAGTGGCCAACTACTGGTCGAAGGACATTTAATCAACTACCAAACTCGCAAATTTTGTATTTTGTCTGTTTGTTTGTATATTTCTGTTTTAAAATGTAATACAATTGACTGGTTGCCCTGACACGACAAATAAATTCTGTTTTCCATTGAGTAATGTTGAGGCTCCAAATAGCTTGGGAGTGTTTCAGTCTCTCTATCTGCCCTTGAAGAATTGTTCTACAGCTGCTCTTTTATTTTAAAACAGGATAGTGTGGGCAGCCATGATTTGACGTTCTTGGACCCACAAGAGCAAGAAGAGCCAGTATGAACAATATGACAACCAGCATGTCATGTCAGTCTCATCTATCTTAAAAAACAATAGCATCCCCTTCTGTGCCAAGGACTGAAGATGAAGTAATGGCTTATTGATAGTTGGAAAGTCTTTGCCCATTAAGAGTTTCCTGTAATGATTTTTGTCTGATTCTCTCCCCTTCATAATAGTCCTTGAATTGGTGGAGTGCATTGGAATGCATTTGGTGTTCTTGTTCAGCTTCTGTGCAGGTCTCATGCAATTAGAAGCTCCGCATCAGAAGCATGAGCTGCAACATGCCCTTGGTGAACTTTTGTCCTCTCAAGACGTTCCGTTTCATGCTGTTGGGCAACTCCAGCACTTTGAGCTGCCCTTCTCCCATTTCCCCCTGGCAAGGCCTTCCAGAACAAGATGGGGTTACGCACGGCCTGAGCAACGTGAGCCGCAGCCTCCTTGGATGAAATCTACCAAGTGCTTTCTCTCAGAGATGTTACACCAAGTGCTTTCTCTCCTTTCTGAAAAGTCAACGTTGTAAACCTGGAAAATACGCTCACCCACAAAAGTGGATATGTGCCATTTTTGTGAGTGCTGGACTTGCATGCTGTTTCAGATTTTGGCGATTGTGCAAATAATCATCAAGCTTCGTGATTCTGGGCTGCATCCAAAGGATCGAGGGAAGTCCTGGGGCCTCTCTATTCTGCTTTGGTCAAATCTCTTCACCTGGAATCACACTGTGTCAATGCTGGACAAAGCAATTCAAGAGGGATATTGACCCTAAGATGGAAGGAGTCTGGAGGAAGGGGGTGACTAAAAGGATCAAAGGCCTGGAGACCATGAATAATCCCCCTGAGGAGCAGCTTAAAGAGTTGGGTCTGTTTAGCCTGCAAAAGAGAAGGTTGAGAGGAGACAGGAGAGGATCCATGCATAAATATGTGAAAGGGGAGCAGGCTTGTTTTCTGGTGCCCTGGAGACTAGGACTCAGGGGAATGGGTTCAAATCACAGGAAAGGAAATTCCACCTGAACATTGGGAAGAACTTCCTCACCGTATGAACTGTTCAGTGGTGGAACTCTCTGCCTTGGAGTCTGGTGCCCTGGAGACTGGGACGCAATGGAGCAATGGAGCAACAGGAAAGGAAGGAGATTCCACCTGAACATGAGGAAGAACTTCCTAACTATGAGAGAGCTATTCAGCAGTGGAACTCTCTGCCCCGGTGTGTGGTGGAGGCTCCACTTTTGGAGGCTTTGAAACAGAGGTTGGACAACCATCTGTCAGGGGTGCTTTGAATGCAAATTTCCTGCTTCTTGGCAGAACGAGGTTGGACTGGAAGGCCCACGGGGTCTCTTCTAACTCCAGGAGTCTATGAAATCCACTCCTGAAAGCCTTATTATCATTATCATGGGGGAAAGGGGGTCTCCACTGAAACTTCCTCTCCAATCCCTGTTTCCACAACAAGCCAAATTTTCCAAAATCCAATGATCACAGGGACAGAAAGTGTGGTGAAATCTTCTGAGCAGGGGCACAGGCAGCAAAGGAAATGTAGCCACCGGGTTTGGCTACATGGTTGTTAATAATGTTTTTAAATGGATTTTAACTTAATGGTTTTATTTAATGTGTAATGTTGTGATAGGAGCCCCCAGTGGCACAGTGGGTTAAACCGTTGGGCTGCTGAGTTTGTTGACTGAAAGGTCGCAGGTTCAAATCCGGGGAGCGATGTGAGCTTCCACTGTCAGCCCCAGCTTCTGCCAACCTAGCAGTTCAAAAACATGCAAATGTGAACAGATAAATAGGTACCGCTCTGGTGGGAAGGCAACGGTGCTCCATGCAGTCATGCTGGCCACATAACCTTGGAGGTGGCTATGGACAATGCCGGCTCTTCAGGTAAGAAATGGAAATGAGCACCACCCCCAGAGTCGGACACATCTGGACTTAATGTCAGGGGAAAACCTTTACCTTAATGTTGTGGTGTATTGTTTATGTATTGTATATGTGATGGCATCGAATTGTTGCCAATGTAAGCCGCCCTGAGTCCCCCTTCGAGGGTTGAGAAGGATGGGGTACAAATGATGGAAATAATTAGAATTGAATCCTAACTCAAAATGGTGCAGCGTTGGCTTTGACAAGGTTGACATTCACTCTGTGCCAGGGCATCCTGCGAACAACAGAGCAAACTCCTAGCTGTCATGAAGGAGTCCTGGAAATAGTGAAAGATTGGCAGCGTGATCCAGCAGATGGGGTGGGGGTGGCTGGGTGGGCTTGCACAAGAACGAGGCAGGATGAGTAAGAAGAGCGGCAATGAGTCAAGGAGGAATTCAGCTTCGTGTGCCACTCGGGCAACCTCATCACACCCAAGCCCTTTGGGACTAGTGTTTGAGCCCAGTGTGTAGGAATCCAAGGGGGAACGTCATCTGGAACGCTAGCGCTTTTCCCTCCCGAGAGGAACGTGCCTGCGGCCAGGGCTGTTTTCTGTGCAATTAGCAAGGGCTCCAGTGGCACATTCCGGGATTTGCATCTCACAGCTTCGCGGCTTGTGAATTTCCATCGCTGGAGAGCAGGGATTGTGTGCCAACGAGTAAGGCTGCTGGGCATCCCTCCCGCCTCAGCTTGGGCACAGCCAGGAGGAAGTGGGAAAACTCACAATTCAACTTCTGTCCACACTTGCACTGCTGGCAGGGCTAGCTGAGGAATCCTGTAACTTGTTTAAGCGAGGCATTTGGGTTTTTGGGCATTGCAAATGAATTGGCATAAGGTGGGCACACAGTAGTACACACATGTGTCAAAACAGCTTGGCAAATTGCATTTGCGGACTGAATGCAATGCAATCTCAACTGGCTACCGATCTGCTACCGGGCTCAATTCAAAGTGCTGGCGTTGGCCTTTAAAGCCCTAAACGGTTCCGGCCTAAGCTACTTATCCGACCGCATCTCTGCCTATGAACCCACCAGGACTTTGAGATGTTCCGGGGAGGTCCTGCTCTCGATCCCGCCTGCTTCTCAAGCTCGGCTGGCGGGGACGAGAGATAGGGCCTTCTCAGTGGTGGCTCCTCGGCTGTGGAACCCTAATGTTCCTACGGACATTAGACTAGCACCATCTCTAATGGTATTCCGCAAAAAAGTGAAGACCTGGGTGTTTGAGCAGGCGTTCGAATAATTAGTGCAATGATTGGTCAATGAACACTGGAATGGAACAATGGATGACGAATCTGGAACATGTTTTTGATGATGAGACGACAGTGAATGGGTATTGTAGTAACTGTTTATTAATTGTGTAATGTGTTAGGTTGTTTGTTTTTATACTGTAGCACTGAATTTTTGCTGTTCGTATTTGTTGTGAACCGCTGTGAGTCGCCTTCGGGCTGAGAAGTAAGGTAAATAAATAAATAATCATCAAACTGAAAGAGACCTAATGGCCACCCAGTCCTTGGGACGACACAATCCAAGCGCTCCTGGTAGACCAGTGATAGACAACCTTCCTAATGCTGTGACCCCTTAATACACTTCCTCATGTCGTGGTGACCCCCAACCATAACATTATTTTCGTTGCTACTTCATAACTGTGATGTTGCTACTGTTATGAATTGTAATGTAAATATCTGACATGCAGGATGTATTCCCATTCACTGGACCCAATTTGGGGCAAATACCCCAAATCTGAATACTGGTGGGGTTGGGGGGGATTGATTTTGTCATTTGGGATTTATAGTTCACCTACAATCAAAGAGCATTCTGAACACCACCAACGATGGAATAGAAGCAATCTTGGCACACAGAACTCCCATAACCAACTGAAAATACTGGAAGGTTTTGGTGGGCATTGACCTTGAGTTTGGGAGTTGTAGTTCACCTACATCCAGAGAGCACTGTAGACTCAAATAATGATGGATCTGGACCAAACTTCGCCTGAATACTCAATATGCTCAAATGTGAATACTGGTGGAATTTGGGGGAAATAGACTTTGACATTTGGGAGTTTGAACTGTTAGGTTGGCAGAAACTGGGGCTGACAGCAGGAGCTCACACCGCTCCCCGGGTTTGAACCTGCAAACTTTTGACCAGCAGGTTCAGCAGCTCAGCAGTTTAACCTACTGTGCCACCAGGACTCCTTAGATTCATGTAATTCAGTACAATTAGATAATGTGGATTATATGGCAGATTTGAACCTACGACCTGGGCCATATTGACATCTTAAAATGAGGCTGCATTTGCCTCATTTCAGAGAGGATTGGAGATGAATGCAGAAACTCACAAAAGGCCCTCTCATGATCCTGGGCTTTAAACAGTGAGGTCTTCTGCACTTGGACCACAATGCCTCCTTCAAATGAGGTCACATTTCCCGTGGGAGTCCCTATCTTTTGGCCCGATACGTCCTATCTGTGATGAACTCATTAGTTTGGCCCAGCTTATGTTAAATCTCTCAAAGTCCTTGACCAAGCTGATAAAACCCTGCAAACGTAATCACTCCACAGTGATAATAGTCACCCATTATTGATTCATTGTGATTCCCACAGAGAGGTGTGGATTTTTAGTCATGTTCTTTGCAACTAGCTGGGTTTGATTTAACTGCGATCAGTCATTTGTGTGGATCCCTAGCTCCCTCTGGCGCCCATACTCCAACTTTGCCTGTTTTGTAACTTGTCCTCTGAGCGGCAGAGGGTATTGGTAATCTCATTAGCAGGGTCTGCATTCAATAATTTACGGCTTTCTCCTTTGGAGGACAGCAGAATTAATTCTAGAGTGAAACTTCAGGTGGAGGAAGGATCAAGTTTGCATCTCGATAAGCTTGATCAGCACTATAGTATCATAGAAACCTAGAGTTAGAAGAGACCTGGTGGGCCATCTAGTCCAACCCCATTCTGCCAAGAAGCAGGAAAATCACATTCAAAGCACCCCTGACAGATGGCCATTTAGTTTCTACTTAAAAGCCTCCAAAGAAGGAGCCTCCACTACACTCCGGGGCAGAGAGTTCCACTGCTGAACAGTTCTCACAGTCAGGAAGTTCTTCCTCATGTTCAGGTGGAATCTCCTTTCTTTCCTGTAGTTTGAAGCCATAAATATGTGAGAGGAAGCCACAGGGAAGAGGTAGCAAGCTTGTTTTCTGCTTCCATGGAGATTAGGACAAGGAACAATGGCTTCAAACTACAAGAAAAGATATTCCATCTGAACATGAGGAAGAACTTCCTGACTGTGAGAGCCGTTCAGCAGTGGAACTCTCTGCCCCGGAGTGTGGTGGAGGCTCCTTCTTTGGAAGCTTTTAAACAGAGGCTGGATGGCCATCTGTCAGGGGTGATCTGTCAGGCCCTGCCAAGAAGCAGGGCAATATTCCTGCTTCTTGGCAGGGGGTTGGACTGGATGGCCCATGAGGTCTCTTCTAACTCTATGATTCTATGATTCATTGTTCCATTGCATCCTAGTCTCCAGGGCAGCAGAAAACAAGCTTGCTCCCTCCTCCCTAGGACTTCCCCTCACATATTTATACATGGCCCTCCTCACGTCTTCTCTCAGCCTTCTCTTCTGAAGGCTAAACATGCCCAGCTCTTTAAGCTGCTCCTCATAGGACTTGTTCTCCAGACCCTTGATCATTTGAGTCGCCCTTCTCTGAACACATTCCAGCTTGTAAACATCTCCCTTCAATTGCGGTGCCTAGAATTGGACACAGTGTGATTCCAGGTAAAGTGGTCTGACCAAGGTGGAATAGAGGGGTTCCCTGGATCTAGACCCTAGACTCCTATTGATGCAAACCAAAATCGCGTTAGCTCTTTTTTGCTGCCACATGACATTGTTGGCTGTGACATTGTTGGCTGCTTTGCTGCCACATGGCATTGTTGGCTGCTTCTCTACCTGTATTGCCTGGCCCATAGTAAGCCTGTGAAAAACGATTCTCATTTGTGGGGCAGAAGGGTGGTAGGAAGGTGTATGGTCCTATCTCTGTGTAATGAGTGTTCCCCAGATCATACCTTGTGGGGATGATAAGAAGAAGTGGGGAGAGGGTGATTATGTTGCTTTGCTCATGCCTGGTGTTGGATTGTGTACAAGGCAAATTAGTTGGACCTCATATCCTTGATGAAATGGTTGGACCTTATATCCTTGGCAGAGTTTGACTTCCTTTCCTGTTTTCTCTATTTCTGTCATACAGATTATATCAGGACTGTGCAAACTTTGGCCCTCCAGGATTGTGGGAGTTGGAGTCCAAAACATCTGGAGGGCCAAAATTTGCCCAGGCCTGGGTTATATCCATCTCCTATGATTACATTCCACAGTGATCACAAAGGTGTGATACCTTTTTATCTCAACGTATGATTGATGAAGCTCTGTGCTGGCTTTTCCACCATTTATCAATACAGGCAGAGGTAAAGACAATAAAGTGCTATACTTTAGAGATAAGAACTCTTAACAACTCACCAACCTCAGGCACAACTGCGCAGCTTAATCCAGTCTTCCGCATCTTTCAAAGACAGGTGTAATCCACCTGCAGGTAGTATCCCAGAGGTAGAGTGTTGCACAGGTGCAGAGCCCAATCGTGAAAGACTTGCAGACTTGGCAGAGGTGCGCAAGTCAATGGAGCAGAAATAATCCCTTGTCTGTAGACCTTACGTTCCCACGCTGTGCATGCCCTGTGAGCCAAGCTGCTTGGTACTGACAGAGATTAGAACGCAGAGCCCTAAGTATCAGGACTTACAGATTGGAACAGGCCTTGGCACAAACTCCTAACCAGTGTGGCAGAGAGGAGAAATATGTGAGCATGTAGGAAGATTTCAAACAACTCAGAGAGAATTAAGGTGAGAGGGAGGAAAGACCAAGAATTGGCAAACTCACCAGTAGGCTATAACAGTAACCTTGGTGTGACAGTCTAGACAATCAGATAGACAGCCCTGACAGCCAGGAAGCTATGGATTCTATGGATGGTCAAAAGATGGAAATTGCTATCAGCCCAGCAAAGCTGCACAGGAAAAAAATGGTCGTGTCTGAGGTTTCTGGCAACTGAAACAGCAATGTATTGTCAAAGGCTTTCATGGCTGGAATCACTGGGTTATTGTAGGTTTTTTCGGGCTATATGGCCATGGTCTAGAGGCATTCTCTCCTGACGTTTCGCCTGCATCTATGGCAAGCATCCTCAGAGGTAGTGAGGTCTGTTGGAACTAGGAAAAAGGGTTTATATATCTGTGGAATGACCAGGGTGGGACAAAGGACTCTTGTCTGCTGGAGCTAGGTGTGAATGTTTCAACTGACCACCTTGATTAGCATATAATGGCCTGACAGTGCCTGGAGCAAACTTTGGTTGAGAGGTGATTATATGTCCTTGGTGGTTTCCTCTCTGTTGTTGTGCTGTTGTAATTTTAGAGTTTTTTTAATACTGATAACCAGATTTTGTTCATTTTCATGATTTCCTCCTTTCTGTTGAAATTGTCCACATGCTTGTGTCATTCACAAAGAGACACACAACAAATAGTCCATCATGGACTTCCAGATAGGGCGATCAATTGATGTAAAACTACAGGAAATGTGTGCATCACAAAGCAGATCTATATAAACAAAAATGTAATGTTAGTTTGTGGGATTAACATAACTCAAAAACCACTGGACAAATTGACACCAAATTTGGACACAATCCATCTATCGGGCCAACGAATGACCATCACTCATCAAAACACTGGAAAACACAGAAGAAGAGACTTTAAAAGCCCAAAATTTTTAAAAAATGCATTACAACACATGCACAAAACCACACACACACACACACACACAACACAACACATATACACACTTAGCCACAGCAACACATGGCAGGGGATGGCTAGTCTGAAAAAGTCCCAGAAGGAAAGTATATAATGAGAACAGAAGAGGATCTCAGACTGGTATTTGTGGCACTCCAACGTTTACAAAAAAGGTTTTGGAAGAAGAAGAGCAAAGAGGCAAAAAAAGATTTCAGCCAGGACATAGTGTTCCCTGATATTGTCAGTGATGTGAATATGATGATCCAAAGTGTTGAAGGCTTCAGAAAGGCCCAACAGGATCAGAACAGATGTTTAATACTGAGACTTAGCTGCTAGAATATCATCTAGTACATTGAGTCAAGGCTGTGTTGGTGGAAGGACCTATGCTAAACTCTGATTGAAATGGGTCAGAGAGGTCTTGGGTAAGTTAGACAGCAAGCAGCTCTCTCTGAACTTTTGGAAAGAAAATAGAACAGAGACACAAAAGGAAAGAGCCAGAGCAGGTTTCTTTTCACGGAGGTCACAAGACAGCAGCCCAAGGAAATGCCCCTTTAAAAAGGCCAGTTCACAGTCAGGTTGTATACAACTGCAAAGGACCAATAAAGGAAAGAAGGGAAGGTGCTACTAAGCCTGGAACAAGGGAAGAGGATAACACAGCCTCATCCAAGACTGACTTTGTAAGAGGGGAGAATGAAATTCTGCTTGCGAAAGAAAAGATGTAATGTAGGCCAATTAGTGTGGTAAATCAATGGAGGGCCGTGGTGGTAGAGAACCAAAAATAGTGAGAGTTGAAGTCGAAAACACCTGGAGGGAGGGCCAAAGTTTGGTAACCATTTGGTTAGAACCTTGTCAAGTCTGAAACAGATAGGATTTTTGACTCATGGCCCAGGTCTTTGCGGACCTTAACTATCCAAATTGATCTGTGAGCAAAAAACGGTTCTTTTTCAGATAATCAACTGACTTGAATTGTGGTGCAGAGGAAATCATGGATTGTGAAAAAGACCAGTGAATGGGTCTGAGAGCAAACAAAACCATAAATCTCACAAGAAGGCTAAACTGAAAAGGTGTCATGAATGACTTTTCAATAACTTAGAAGCATAGGTTCTCTTTATTGCAATTTCCAATGTGAGAGGTATATCAGATTACAGAAAAAGTTTAGACAAAGAATGACATTGGGCATACAGACATACAGATTCTATGCAACTACATTGGATTTACAATTACATTGGTCAACAAACAAACAGTCAGCATTTACACCACATGTACGCGCGTTCATCCTCAGGCATATAAATATTACCATATCCTTTTCTCCCTCCTCGGAGAAGCACCTGTTAGGCCAGACCCTGATTTCCTGCAGCCTGCCAACGCACAGTTCCAAAATTTCCATAATGCCAAAACTTCAAAACGCCGAAATGCCAAACCTTCTTTCCCTAAGAACAATGCCAAGGACCAGATCTCGGTTTTCCATACAGCAGAACCTGACTCCCTGCACAAAACCCAAGACTCCAAAAGCGCACTTCTTCCTCTTCCCTTGAGAAAGAAGCCCCAAAGTGACCAGACTGGTCCCTTGCAGATCTGCCATTCCATAGTATACTATCACTCTCCTTCCCATGGAGCAGAGCATAGCGGGTGAACCAGACTCCTCAGGTCGGTCACACTTTGAGCATTATTAGACTGAGTCTTTTATAGGAATATTCTGCTGAGGTCGTCCCAAAGTTGTAAATTAATGATAGACGTCTTCCATCCTGGCTCCATCTCAGTTTTCTGGCCACAAAGGAATATGGCAGCAGCTATAAGACTAAAGTGGTTGCGTGAGCTTTTGTGGATATAAATCCACTTTTTCAGATGCAGTATTGATACTATGGCTCTCATACCTTGTGGCAAGTTCTTGGTGGTATGGGGATACCAAATCACCTTGTCTGTCTCCTGAGGAATCTGTATAAGGATCAAGTAGCAAACATCAGAACTGACCATGGAACAACAGACTGGTTCAAAATTGGGAAAGGCTTACGGCAGAGCTGTGTACGCTCACCCAACCTATTCAAACTTGTTTGCAGAGCACATCATGCGATGTGCAGGGTTTGGCGAAACCAAGGCTGGGGTTTAAATGGCTGAAAAAAACATTAACAACCTTAGATATGCAGATGATACCACTTTGATGACCGAAAGCGAGGAAGAGCTGAGGACCCTTCTAACCAAGGTGAAAGAAGAAAGTATGTAAGCTGGGTTGCAGTTCAACATAAAAAAACCCAGATTCTGGCAACCAGATTGATTGATAACTGGCAAATAGAGGGAGAAAACATGGAGGCCATGACAGACTTTGTATTTCTAGGTGCAAAGATGAGTGCAGACACAGAGTGCAGCCAGGAAATCAGAAGACGTTCCCTTCTTGGGAGGAGAGCAATGACCAATCTTGATAAAACAGTGAAGAGTAGAGACATCCCACTGGCAACGAAGATCCCCATAGTTAAAGCAATAGTATTCCCCATAATCACCTACGGATGGACCATAAGGAAGGCTGAGTGAAGGTAGATAGATGCTTTTGAACTGTGGTGTTGGAGGGAAGTTCTGAGAGTGCTTTGGACCGCGAGAAGATCCAACCAGTCCATAATTCAGGAAATAAAGCCTGACTGCTCATTGGAGGGAAGGATAGTAGAGGCAAAGATGAAGTACTTTGGCCACATAATGAGGACACAGGAAAGCTTAGAGAGGACAATGATGCTGGGGAAAATGGAAGGAAAAAGGAAGAGGGGCCACCCAAGGGCAAGATGGATGGATGGGATCCTTGAAGTGACTGGATTGACCCTAAAGGAGCTGGGGTGGTGACGGCCGACAGGGAGCTCTGGCCTGGGATGGTCCAGGTGGTCACGAAGAGTTGGAAGAGACTGAATGAACAAACAACAAAATACCTTGTGTATATATCATCATGGATTGGGCTGCCCTGAGTTTCTAAGACCTTGGAAAAAACAAAACCCTGAAGTTGTTGTAGGTTTTTCCAGGATATATGGCCATGGTTGTAGGTGGGCCAAAGTTTGCCCACATCTGATCTAACCGAAGCCCTGAAGGCTAAGTGGCGAATGCAGCTGTGTGAAGAAGGGCCTTCCAAGCCATGCAGCTTCCTTCTGGGATGAACTTGCCGATCATGTTCCCTTTGCTGCTGCACGGCAGATGGAGCTCTGAGCAAACAAATGGTCCTAAGAGAGATTGTGAGAACAATAGCTTTTCAGTTCTCCCAAAAGTCAAGGCTTTGGAGAAGTTAATTCCAAGTATTCCTTTTCTGGCCCACCGCCAGGTGTTCGTGCCCGGCTGCTGGAAATCCCACGGGGTCTTTTGCTCCGGTCGTCTGAACTTTTAATGCCATCAAGCCCTCAAGCTACATGTGGGAAGACGTGTGTTTTGCAAGGCCATGTGTGGGGTAAATTGCCTTCTTGGCCTTGCGCCGTATTGATCCCTGCTATCGGTTGGTCGGGTGACGCACTCCGCTGGGGGTACATACATAGGCCTCGGAAGAGAGATGGCCACTCACTCATCCCACCGAGGCCACCTTCGTGTCGCCCACAGCCAACCTGAGCCAAATCAAGCGGGCGGCGTCTTCTTGGAGGTGGCCGTTTGAAAGCGATAAAAGCCACAGTAAGAGATACAGGCGCCCTTCTTCTCCTGGATTCGAAGCAGACAGAAACAAGCTGGAGGTTCAACCTGAGAAGAGACAGCTTGAAAGAGGTTGCAGCTCCTCTGAGCTCCTTCAAAACATCACGTTAGACCAGGAGTTCAGATCCAAATCAAAGCTCTCCTGCCTCGGACTGCAACTGCATCAGATTTGACCGCCGTCTGCGATGGAGAAGTGGAGCGGCAGTGCAGGGGCCTCGGCTTTCCACATGCCAGACTGGATGGTGAGTGACGCACCATTCCACTTTCTTTAATGAGGTCTTCATTGCAGCTGAATTGACCCACACCATGCTCCATGTGTGCCTTTGGTTAGAGCAGATGTGGGCACACTTTGGCTCTCCCTCCAGGTGTTTTGGACTTCAACTCCCCGGCTGTTAGGAATTGTGAGAGTTGAAGTCCAAAACACCTGGAGGGCCCAAGCTTACCTTTGCCTTTGGTCAGAACCTTGTTGAGTCCAAAACAGATACCACTTTTGGTTCATGGCCTTAGGTCTTTGCTGAGCTTAACTATCCAAACTGATCTATGCGCAAGCAGCTTCCAAGCTGTAGGATGAAGCATGTTTCCCTTATCCTTCCTGGAGATGTTCCTCCCAGATTTCATCTTAGCACAAGGCAGTAGTTTAGATAAGGCCAGAAGATGAAGGAGTCATCTCGAGTCCTCATCCTTTGGATTTATTTATCGTGTCATCAGCAACCAGACATTTATATTACATTTTTAACAAAAACAAACAAACAGACAAACACAGAATTTGCAAGCTTGGTAGTTGATTAAATGTCCTTTGACCAGTATGTGGCCACTTGGAGTGCCTCTGGGGTTGCCGCAAGGAGGTCCTCCATTGTGCATGTGGCAGGGCTCAGGGTGCATTGCAGCAGGTGGTCAGTGGTTTGCTCTTCTCCACACTCGCAAGTCGTGGACTCCACTTTGTGGCCCCATTTCTTGAGGTTGGCTCTGCATCTCATGGTGCCAGAGCGCAGTCTGTTCAGCGCCTTCCAAGTCGCCCAGTCTTCTGTGTGCCCAGGGGGGAGTCTCTCATCTGGTATCAGCCATTGATTGAGGTTCTGGATTTGAGCCTGCCACTTTTGGGCTCTCGCTTGCTGGGGTGTTCCAGCGAGTGTCTCTGTAGATCTTAGGAAACTATTTCTTGATTTGAGTCGTTGACGTTCTGGCTGATACCCAAACAAGGGATGAGCTGGAGATGTCACTGCCTTGGTCCTTCCACTATTGGCTGCTACTTCCCGGCGGATGTCAGGTGGTGCGATACTGGCTAGGCAGTGTAATTTCTCCAGTGCTGTAGGGCGCAGACACCCTGTGATAATGCGGCATGTCTCATTCAGAGCCACATCCACTGTTTTAGCGTGGTGAGATGTGTTCCACACTGGGCATGCATACTCAGCAGCAGAGTAGCACAGCGCAAGGGCAGATGTCTTCACTGTATCTGGTTGTGATCCCCAGCTTGTGCCAGTCAGCTTTCGTATGATGTTGTTTCTAGCACCCACTTTTTGTTTGATGTTCAGGCAGTGCTGCTTGTAGGTCAGAGCACGGTCCAGAGTGACTCCCAGGGATTTGGGTGCGCTGCAATGCTCCAGTGGGATTCCTTCCCAGGTGATCCTCAGAGCTCGGGATGCTTCTCTGTTCTTGAGATTAAAGGCACATGTCTGTGTTTTAGATGGATTAGGGATCAGCTGGTTTTCCCTGTAATAGGCAGTAAGGGCATCTAGAGCTTTGGAGAGCTTCTGTTCAACCATCTCAAAGCTCCCTGCTTGAGTGGTAATGGCACGATCATCAGCATAGATGAAACTCTCTGTCCCTTCTGGCAGTGGCTGGTCATTTGTGTAGATGTTGAACATGGATGGAGCAAGCACGCTCCCCTGAGGCAGGCCGTTCTTCTGTTTCCGCCATCTGCTTCTCTGGCCCTGGAACTCAACAAAAAAAGCTCCTGTTTTGTAGCAGGTTTCCTATGAGGCAGGTGAGACGGTAGTCCTTTGTGATATTATACATTTTTCTCAGGAGGAAGCGGTGGTTTATGGTATCATAAGCCGCTGGATGTCCTTTGGATGCTGCCAGGGGATGATGGCACTGGAGAATGAGTGAGTAGAGTGGCAAAAAGCAAGAGTGTGGTCCATCCTAAGAGAACCCAAAAGAAGCTCTGCCCCCCTCTACTTTCTCTGTTGTGAATGTCTGGGTGGGAAAACAGCAATGGTGGCCAGGGGTGGGTGGCCTCTGAATTAGCATTGGTGCCTCCCCATCTCTGTGGAATGAGCCTCAACTTACCCAAGGGTCATATCAACATTCATACTTTTGCTCCCAAAACCTGCCCTCAATTTATACATTATTATTATTATTATTATTATTAAACTTTATTTGTACCCCGCTAGCATCTCCCGAAGGATTTGATGCGGCTTACACAGGCCAAGGCCTCAACACACAACATAACAATACAATCTAAACAAATCAAACAATTAAAACAGAATAAGCAAAATAACAACAGGCAAGAAGTAATACACTAAAAACACAATAAAACTGGGCCGGGCCAGAGTAATGGGTACAAGAATTAAAAGTGCTGATATGACAGGAGGTGCATATGAGGCTTCTAGGGCAAGTGCAATGTGCGATATGCAGCAGTCATTGGTTCTGGTAAAGTGCTTATGGGACTTGGTAGTGGAGATTTCCTACTCTGGGAAGACGCATCGGGAAAGCCAGGTCTTCAGGTTCTTTCTGACGACTGCCAATGTAGGGGCCTGTCTAAGGTCTTTGGGGAGGGTGTTCCAGAGACGGGGGGCCACCACGGAAAAGGCCCTGTCCCGCATCCCCACCAAGCGCGCTTGCGACGTAGGTGGGATCACAAGCAAGGCCTCTCCAGATGACCGAAGTGAACGTGTGGGTTCGTAGATGGAAACGCGGTCACATGACATCAACTTACACATGAGTACATGTATACAGTAGTTTTCAACATTATTCCATGTGCGCTTCTTTTCTTCTTTAACTTTTGTCCAGAGTTTGGAAAAAGTATACTTTTGGCCTATCTCTCTTAGAATCCCTCAGCCAGAATGGCCAGTTGGGTATAAAGAGGAGTGATTTATTTTCGAATGATGAATTATTATTATTATTATTATTATTATTATTATTATTAGAACTGTGCTAGATTAAAAAATTGCTTTAGATATGTATTCAATATTATCCTGTATCAAAATAAATGTTTGTCATTATAGTCAGCATTTCCTTGGACCAAAATAAAACTTTGGTTATATCTAAAGTGTTTTTGTTTTTGAACTTATTACGTTATATACAAAACATTCAGGCAATTGGAGTAGATAAAAGTAGATAAAAGAAGGAAGGGCTTGTGGAGTTAAGCCACACAAAAATCCCAACAGAACTGAATAGCCAACCTCCCCACCTCCTGCATTCCTGAGGATAGAGTTGCTGCGCACCTAAAGTTGTATTAGTTGGTCTTAGTTTTTAAGTCATGGCAAACTTGGGCCCTCTAGGTGTTTTGGGCTTCAACTCCCACAATTCCTAACAGCCGGTAGGCTGTTAGGAATTGTGGGAGTTGAAGTCCAAAACACCTGGAGGGCCCAAGTTTGCCCATGCCTGATTTAAGGCATGATGGCATGCACTCTAGGCCAGGGTTGGAGAACAGTCCCAGATGAAGAGGGAATCTGGGCACAGCATTCAGCCATTAGAAACCACAAGTCATTGGGCAATTGCCACAGTTTTGTAGAAAGGGTCCTTCATTATCTCTGGGACAAATGATGCAGACCATTGTTTGTGTGCATGATGTGTATGAGAGAGAAAGAGAGGCTGCAATTGGGAATGGGAAAGCGTTGAAAGCGCCCATGTTAATCCTCCCAAGGTTCTGACTCATGTGACATTTTAGGTGCAAGCTGGAATCTGAACCACTTAATCCTTGAAAAGCTTTGGCACTACATCTTTCGTCTGAAGCAGGAGAATGCCAAGCAAGCAGCTACCTTTTGTAGAAGGGAGTAAGAAGTATCTGGAAGATGGAACTATGAATTTCAACAAGAAGAAATGAAATGCAAAGATACAGGATAGGTGATGCCTGGCTCAACAACGGTCCATTTGAGAAAGATTTTGGAGTGTTGGTGGAGAACAAATTGAACATGAGCCAAGAGTGTGATGCAGCAGCTCAAAAAGCCAATGGGAGTTTGAGCTGCATCAGAAGAAGTTTAGTGTCTAGACCAGGCATGGGCAAACTTTGGCCCTCCAGGAATGGTGGGAGTTGAAGTCCAAAACACCGGGAGGGCCAAAGTTTGCCCATGCCTGGTCTAGATCAAGGGAAGTCATGGTTGTTAGGAATGGTGGGAGTTGAAGTCCAAAACACCCGGAGGGCCAACGTTTGACCATGCCTGGTCTAGATCAAGGGAAGTCATGGTTCCTCTCTATTATGCTTTGGTTAGACCTTACCTGGAATACTGTGTCCAATTCTGGGCGCCGCAATTCAGAAGAGCTATTGACTCTAAGCTGGAATGTGTCCAGAGGACATCTAGAACAATCAATGGTCTGGAGACCAAGAGGAACGTCTTAAAGAACTGTGTCTGTTTAGCCACAGAAGAGAAGGTTGAGAGGAGACATGAGAGCCATGTATTTATATATGAAAGGGTGTCACAAAGGAAGAGAGAGCAGGCTTCCTTTCTGCTGCTCTTGAAACCCGGAGTTGGAGTAATGAATTGAAATGACAGGGAAAGAGATTCCACCTGAACCTCAGGAAGACCTTCTTGACTGTTGAGTAATGGAACTCTCTGCCTTGGAGTGTGCTGGAAGCTCCTTCCTTGGAGGCTTTTAAACAGAGGATGGATGGGTTGTTGTGAGTTTTCCGGGCTGTCTGGCCATGTTCCAGAAGCATTCCCTCCTGACATTTCACCCACATCTATGGCAGGCATCCTCAGAGGTTGTGAGGTTTGTTGGAAACTAGGAAAGTGGGGTTTATATGTCTGTGGAATAATGTCTAAGATGGGAGACAAACCTCACAACCTCTAAGGATGCCTGCCATAGATGTGGGCGAAACATCATGAAAGAATGCTTCTGGAACCTGGCCAAATCCAGGTTCCAGAAAACTCACAACAACCCAGTTATTCCAGTCATGAAGCCCTTTGAAAACACAGAGGCTGAATGGCCATCTCTCAGGAGTGCTTTGATTGTGCTTTTCCTGCATGGAAGAAGGGGATTGGACTAGATGGCCCATGTGGTCTCTTCCAAATCTCTTATCCTATGATTCTATGGAGGATTTTCTCCTTGATTTAATATTGAAATCAAGGAAGGTTTCTCTCTTATGCCCCCTCCTCAAACGTCAACTCTGTTGGAGTTCAGCCTGAGATGGTGTCTAAAGGTGTCTAACTGTGGATGTTGGGAGTGACAATAAGATTCATGTGTCTAATGACGAGGTTGCTCCAGATGCAGAGAATGACAATGAAATTCCTGTTCAAAGTGACTTTTCAGGTGAGAATGTTCCTGAAGGGTTTGGGGATGATGGTCTGTTTCCTGGGCCTGAATTGCTACCAGAGAATTCCCAAGGCTTCGAGCCTGAGAAAGACTTGGCACCTGGGCCAACTGCAGAAATTAATGAGCCAGTAGAGAGGAGAAATGCTTTCACTCAGCAAAGAAAAACAAACCAGGCTGTCATGCACTCGCTCTGCCAGATTGCAGGAGAAACTGATAGCAGATTCAAGGTTGAGAAGAATTCCTTTCCTGGTTGCTTGGGATATACAGTAGATTAGGGGATAAAAGTGCCAAGTACAGAATCTGTAGCCAGACGAAGCAATGTTGGAATTGAGTCAAGACATTGTCTCAAGTACAGAATCTGTAGCCAGACGAAGCAATGTTTGAATTGAGTCAAGACATTGTCTCAAGTACAGAATCTGTAGCCAGACGAAGCAATGTTGGAATTGAGTCAAGACATTGTCTCAAGTACAGAATCTGTAGCCAGACGAAGCAATGTTTGAATTGAGTCAAGACATTGTCTCAAGTACAGAATTTGTAGCCAGACGAAGCAATGTTGGAATTGAGTCAAGACATTGTCTCAAGTACAGAATCTGTAGCCAGACGAAGCAATGTTTGAATTGAGTCAAGACATTGTCTCAGGTCCCTGGAAGCCTTGTCTTGGATAGATTTTTGTATCAAGTGCCTTTTTATTTCTATGTTGAATTGCCTTGTTTGATTCATGCTCAAGTTTTGGGGTTTTACCTTGGAAGTTCCAGTATTTGTTGTCATGAACTCTGACGGACTATTTCCTGGATTTGTTGCTCCTATCTTTCTTTCCTACCTAATTGAATTTACCTATTTTTGTGGATTGCTTTTTACTGCTACTGCTTTTAATTATCTTCAATAAACTGCTTGCATTTTACTCAGCTGTGTGGTGTTTAAAGTCAGAGAGCTTCCTGGCTTGGAGTGCAACAAGCTCTTCTCTCCAATAACAAGAGGGAAGTTTCCTTTTATGACCCTCTCCCATGAAGCTGTTTTGTCCAATACGAAACCGATGATGGTATGCCTTACCAGGAGGGCCAAGGCTGCAAGCCACCTCGGTATGCTTCCCTCCCGATGCGTCCTGCGGATGTTGTTTCGCGTGAGAAAGTAGGGCAGGCGATAAGCATCGTTCCCTGTACCCAAGGCATGTCTTCTTTGGATGTCTGTGGCCACGTGGTTTTCTGTTCCTGGCCTGTGAAGAAATCTTGGGTGACGACTGGCACGTTGCTTCCTTTGCAGCCCCGTCCCAAGAGCCAGGCACAGGGTTCAGTTTTGGGCGCCAGGTTTCTGCTCAAGCCCCGCAGCCCTGGCTGCAAACAATGCCTCCCTTGTGACACACAGAGAGAGCGCAGTCAAGATAAGGAGACACTATAGAAAAGCAAAGCCTGTGATCTGGGCAATCCGTAGAGCTAAGGTTTCCCAGGAGCTTGGATTTTTCAGTTTTCCAGGACGATTTGTCAACTGGAATGAATGTTTGCTGGTTATAGGCTCAAATAGCTCAAGTGCATTTTGGTGTGAAACTATTCCAGAAAGCTAGGAATTTTCTTTCCAAATCTCATATTTTGGAACCTTTATTAATGAACTAGCTGTCCCCTGCCAGGTGTTGCTGTGGCCCAGTCTGGTGATCTGGAAAATAAAGAAATGAGATGGTGCTGGTTTCTAATATATGTAATTTCTTTATGCTTGTGGGTAAATGGTATTTCTTGCTGTTTCTTTGTCAGTGTTGATGTGGAGATTGTCTGGTTTGCCCACTCTGAAACCTGCAACATATCATTGTCCTTCTTTAGGGGTCCCTTTCAAATCTATGATACTATATCTCTCTGTGTGTGAATCATATCTATCTATATCTATGGCAGGATGGCTCTTTGTCAGGAGAGCTTTGATGATGTTTTCTTGCCCTGCTGAAGGGAGTTGGACTGGGTGGCCTTAAGTATTTTCTGTTGGTCTTGCGGGTTCTGTGTGGGTTGCCCCAGTTCTGTCCTTGGTGGGGTTCAGAATGCTCTTTAATTGTAAGTGAACTATAAATCCCAGTGGTACACATGTGCGGGGTGAAGGAGAGCGTGTGAGGCAGAAGGGAGGCTCGCACCAGTAAATCCCTTCAAGACAGGGGGTTCTGTGTGGGAAGTTTTACCCAATTCTATTAATGGCGGGGTTCAGAATCCTCTTTTGTTGTATGTGAACTATAAATCCCAACAACTACAACTCCCAAATGTCAAGGTGTATTTCCCCCAAACTCCATCTGTGTTCATATTTGGGCATATGGAATATTCGTGCCAAGTTTGGTCCAGATCCATCATTGTTTGAGTCCACAGAGCTCTCTGGATGTAGGTGAACTACAACTCCCAAACTCAGGGTCAATGCCCACCAACGCCCATGTTGGTCATGGGAGTCCTGTGTGCCACGTTTGGTTCAATTCCAGCATTGGTGGAATTCAGAATGCTCTGATTGTAGGTGAACTATAAATCCCAGCAGCTACATCTCCCAAATGACAAAATTAATTTTTTGGAGTGATGGTCACTCCTTGGGTTAGTAGGCGTATTGTGTCCAAATTTGTGTCAATTCGTCTAGTGGTTTTTGAGTTATGTTCATCCCACAAACGAACATTACATTTTTTTATTTATATAGATGGACACAAGGCTGTACTGTGGAAGGATGGATATGTTGAGGGAAGTGCATGGAAAATCAGTCTTGTGTGTGTTCATTTCTGCAAGACCCACATGTTCTCCCTGTCCCTGTGTTGAAGAAGGCGGGTTGTTGGAGGGCAGCTCTTGTCGTTCTCAACCTCATATACCTGGAATGTATCAGGCATAGGAGCCCCCGGTGTAGCAGTGGGTCAAAGCGCTGAGCTGCTGAACTTGCTGACCGAAAGGTCGCAGGTTCGAATCTGAGGAGCAGCATGAGCTCCTGCTATTAGCCCCAGCTCCTGCCAGCCTAGCAGTTCGAAAACATGCAAATGTGAGTAGAGCAATAGGTACTGCTGTGGTGATAAGGTAACAGCGCTCCATGCAGTCATGTTGACCTTGGAGGTGTCTATGGACAATGCCGGCTCTTTGGCTTAGAAATGGAGATGAGCACCACAGTCCCAGAGTCGGGCACGACTGGACTTAATGTGAATATTGCAATTGGTGACCCTGATTAGCATTTCTGAACTTGCTGACCGAAAGGTCACAGGTTCAGATCCAGAGAGCGGCGTGAGCTCCCGCTGTTAGGCCCAGCTTCTGCCAACCTAGCAGTTCGAAAACACATAAATGTGAATGAATGAATTGTTTATTGTACTAGCCATAGGCCATGACATCAGTAATATACTAACTTTATAAACACTTTCCAATATAAAACTTAAAACGTAACAAGAATTAAAACTAAAACAAGTTCTTACAATAACAGTGTCTGCTTTGTGTCATTCTAAACCATTTCCATTTCTGACTCCCAGTATGGATTTTGCTACTTTGGCTCTGATCTTTTGGGCTGCGATTGCGAATGTGGCAACCTTTAGTGTTATATTTTTAGAATGATCTGCTAGCAAGTCGCAGATCACCGCAGATTGTTGCCATGATGCCCTTTCTTCCAAGAGTGATCCTAGGAGATTTTTGCTAGGGTCAGTGTACAAGGGGCAATGTAGCAAATAGTGTGTTAGGTCTTCTATTTCCCCTGTGCCACAAAAACACGCAAATGTGAGTAGAGCAATTGGTACTGCTATGGTGAGAAGTTAACAGCACTTCATGCAGTCATGCTGGTCACATGACCTTGGAAGTGTCTATGGACAACGCCGGCTCTTTGGCTTAGAAATTGAGATGAGCACCAACCCCCAGTGGCGGGCATGACTGGACTTAATGCGAATATTGCAATTGACGACCTTGATTAGCATTGAATGGCCTTGCAGATTCAAAGCCTGGCTGCTTCCTATGGCAGGCATCCTCAGAGGTTGTGAAGTCTGTTGGAAACTAGGCAAGTGAAGTTTACATACCCGTGGAATGATGTGCAGGGTGGGAGAAAGAACTGTCTGCTTGAGGAAAGTGTGAATATTGCAATTGACGACCTTGATTAGCATTGAATGGCCTTGCAGATTCAAAGCCTAGCTGCTTCCTGCCTGGGGGAATCCTTTTTTGGGAGCTGTTTGCTGGCTGTGGTTGTTTCCTGTCTGGAATGCCTCCCCGTTTTTAAGTGTTGCTCTTTATTTACTTTTTTTTGTCATGTCAGGAGTGACTTGAGAAACTGCAAGTTGCTTCTGGTGTGAGAGAATTGGCCGTCTGCAAGGACGTTGCCCAGGGGACGTCCGGATGATTTTGATGTTTTTAAATTAAATACCAATTGCAACATTCACACTTGCCTCAAAACAGACAAGAGTTCTTTCTCCCACCCTGGACATTATTCCACAGGTATATAAACCCCACTTGCCACAGCCTTGACCTTTATTATACCTGGAATAGGCCAGGTAGGGAGCAGATTCAGGTGGGATCTCCAGGTTAGTTGGCAGCAGAGGGCGCATTTCCACCGAAAAAAAGGTTGCAGCAGAACCGATTTTCAATGGACGCTACTCATACGTCCAGAAGAGGACTTACGTTTGTGTTTTCTGGATGACATCAAGGGTCATCACACATAGGGCAGGCATGGGCAGACTTTGGCCGGTAGGCTGTTAGGAATTGTGGGAGCTAAAGTCCAAAACACCTGGAGGGCCAAAGTTGGCCCATGCCTGACTTAGGGTCACTCAAGGTGGGAATGTGCCAAAGTCACACAACAAACTCCTGATGATCAAAATGTAAAGTTAATAATTAAACATTTGACTGACACTTGACACGGTTTGATGGTCAGTCGGCTATTCTCTTTCCAGCTCTATGTCCCAAGTATCGAATTAAAGCAAAGCAAACGTCCCGAGGATAAACATTGGGAAATAATTAGAGTAGTGGGTTTGTTGTGAATTTTCTGGGCTTTCTGGCCATGTTCCAGAAGCATTCTCTCCTGACGTTTCTCCCACATCTAGGGAAGGCATCCTCAGAGGTTGCAAGGTCTGTTAGAAACTAGGCAAATTGGGTTTATGTTTCTGTGGAATGTCCAGGGTGGGAGAAAGAACTCTTATCGGTATTTAAAAACTCTAAAATCAGGGCAGTAAATAAAGAGCAGCACTCAAAAAACAGGGGAAATCCAGACAAGAATCTATCAGGACTAGTTAACACAGTGGTTCTCAACCTGGGGTCCCCAGATGTTTTTGGCCTTCAACTCCCAGGAATCCTAACAGCTGGTAAACTGGCTGGGATTTCTGGGAGTTTGTAGGCCAAGAACATCTGGGGACCCCAGGTTGGGAACCACTGAGTTAACACCTCCCAACAAAGGATTCCCCCAGGCAGCGGTCAGCTAGGCTTTGAAGCTGTGTCAAGTTCTGAGCACCAAAATTGAAGGGAGATGTTGACAAGCTGGAATGTGTCCAGAGGAGGGCAAGCAAAATAATCAAGGGTCTGAAGAACAAGCCCTATGAGGAGTGGCTTAAAGAGCTGGGCATGTTTAGCCTAAAGAAGAGAAGGCTGAGAGGAGACATGATGTATAAATATGTGAGAGGAAGTCATGAGGAGGGAGCGAACTTGTTTCCTCTGCCCTGGAGACTAGGACGCAATGGAAAAATGGCTTCAAACTACAGGAAAGGAAGGAGATTCCACCTGAACATGAGGAAGTGGAACTCTCTGCTCCGGAGTGTGGTGGAGGCTTCTTCTTTGGAGGGTTTTAAGCAGAGGCTGGATGGCCATCTCTCAGGGGTGCCCTGGATGTGATTTTCCTGCAGAATGGGGTTGGACTGGATGGCCCATGAGGTCTCTTCTAACTCTATTATTCTATAGAGCTGCAAGGCTATTAAATGCTAATCAAGACAGGAAACAATCAGGGCCAGCTAACACCTCCCAACAAAGGATTCCCCCAGGCAGCAACCAGCCAGGCCTTGAAACTGCAAGGCTATTCAATGCTAATCAAGGTGGCCAATTGCAACATTCACACTTGCCTCAAGCAGACAAGAGTTTTTCTCCAGCCTGGGCATCATTCCATGAATATATGAACCCCAGTTGCCTAGTTTCCAACAGACCTCACAACCTCATAGATGTGGGCAAAACATCAGGAGAGAATGCTTCTGGAGCATGGACATACAGCCCGGAAAACTCACCCAGTGATTCCAGCCACGAAAAGCTTGAGCCCCACATATAATATATTCAGTCCTGAACTGCCTAATATGCAAATATCAGTAGAATTATAGTGTCTGAATCCTGAATCCTCCTTAAAAATGATCAGAATTGCACCTTAGATCTTGAAAGTGGCACAGCAGTTGACCTTCCGCTCTGTCTATGAGCAATTCCATGCATTTCTCATAGCAAATAAATAGTATTTGGGGCTGTATTACTTAGGCTTTGTCTATCTATCTATCTATCTATCTATCTATCTATCTATGCGCATATATATATATATGCGCATTTCATGTTATGGTTTTATTTTAAGCTGTAATACGTTGGAAAGTTATGCCCCATGTTTGAAATTTCTGGCAAAGGACAGGTCTGAGGGATCTGATTGACATTAAGGACTGGCTGTTGTAGCTTCTTGTGCATAGTCCTAGAAACAGCTTTACTATTCATTTATGCATTTTCTGTGCCGAAAGCCCTGTATAAGAAACCTTTTGCCTTAGGGGAGCTTTGCTTTTTACAGGCGACTGAGGCAGGAGACCTGAAATAATCATCGCCTCCTATAAAATGTTGTCAAACTTGACTTCCATTCCATTCAGCATTTTGGCTTGGGCTATTATCCCAGTTTTTAGACTCAGCGGGGAGAGTGAGAAAAGGGATTGGGTTGCTGTGAGTTTTCCGGGTTGCCTGGCCATGTTCCAGAAGCATTTCCTCCTGACATTTCGCCCACATCTATGGCAGGCATCCTCAGAGGTTGTGAAGTCTGTTGGAAACTAGGCAAGTGAAGTTTATATACCCATAGAATGAGGTCCAGGGTGGGAGAAACAACTCTCTGCTTGAGGCAAGTGTGAATATTGCAATTGACGACCTTGATTAGCATTGAATGGCCTTGCAGATGCAAAGTCTGGCTGCTTCCTTCCTGGGGCAATCCTTTGTTGGGAGTTGTTTGCTGTCCTTGGTTGTTCCTGTCTGGAATTCCCCTGTTTTTGGCCTTGCAGATTCAAAGCCTGTCTGCTTCCTGCCTGGGGGAATCCTTTGTAGGGAGCTGTTTGTTGGGAGCCTTTTTTTTAGTGTTGCTCGTTATTTACTAACCTGACCACTCTAATAACCACCATGTTATACTATACATAGAAGCCATTCAAATCCTCAAGCATATGGGCAATTTCAACAGAAAGGAGGAAACAAAATCTGGCTACCAGTATTTAAAAAAAAACCCTCTAAAATCAGGACAGTAAAGAAAAAGCAACACTCTGAAAACAGGGGAATTCTACATAGGAAACAATCAGGGCCAGCTAACACCCAGGCAGCAACCAGCCAGGCTTTGAAGCTGCAAGTTCATTAAATGCTAATCAAGGTGGCCACTTGCAACATACATACTTGCCTCAAACAGACAAGAGTTCTTTCTCCTTGCAGATGCAAAGTCTGGCTGCTTCCTGCCTGGGGGAATCCTTTGTTGGGAGCTGTTTGCTGGCCCTGGTTGTTCCCTGTCTGGAATTTCCCCGCCCCCTTTTTAGTGTTGCTCTTTATTTACTGTCCTGACCACTCTTAACAACCACCATGTCATACTATACATAGAAGCCATTCAAATCCGCAAACACGTGGGCAATTTCAACAGAAAGGAGGAAACCATGAAAAGGAACAAAATCTGGCTACCAGTATTCAAACAACTCTAAAATCAGGACAGTACAGAAAAAGCAACACTCCAAAAACAGGGAAAATCCAGACAGGAAACAATCAGGACCAACTAACACCCAGGCAGCAACCAGCCAAGCTTCGAAGCTGCAAGGCCATTAAATGCTAACCAAGGTGGCCAATTGCAACATTCACACTTGCCTCAAACAGAAAAGTGTTGTTTCTCCCACCCTGGACATTCCACGGGTATATAAACCCCACTTGCCACAGCCCGGAAAACTCATAACAACCCACTTGCCTTGTTTCCAAGAGACCTCACAGCCTATGAGGATGCCTGCCATAGATGTGGGTGAAACATCAGGAGAGAATGCTACTGAACATGGCCAGAAAACTCTCAGCTACCCACTGATTCTGGCCGTGAAAGCCTTTGACAACAAATAGAGGGGAACTATTACTTTTCACTCTGGAATTCCTTCTTGACCCCCACCCACCTGAGATTTAAAAATGTCCTTTAATAACAGCCTTAGAAAGATCAACATTAAACTCGTTGTAGACCGAGCTCTTTGTCCATTTCAGGACAGCTTTGGTTAAGTTGCCACCTTGGTCCCTCAGCATGCAAAAATTGCATTTCTTCCTTGCTGTGTTGTGTAGTTAGGAAGACAAAACATGCAAAACCAAAAGTTAACTAGACATTGAAAGTTGAGCTTTATTGAGAGGCTTTTTATTTATTTATTTTTTGCCATTTACCTTCATGTCCTCTGAGCCACAGCCGCTGATATCTATATAACACATACATTTCCTTATTGCTTGTTGTTTTTACTCATGTGTTGTTGGGCTTGGCCTCATGTAAGCCGCTCCGAGTCCCTTGGGGAAATGGTGGCGGGGTATAAATAAAGTATTATTATTATTATTATTAATATTAATATTACATTGATGTGTAGCCTTTAATAGGGAAGGAGCACTCACCACTCTCTGGTGGCATGGCTCATTGTTTAGCAACTCTGGACTACTATGCTGAGGGTTGTGGGTGTTCGTTGCTTTCATTCTCCTACCCAAATTCAGATGAGAATGGATGTTTATGTAGCCAGAATGTCATAATCCAAATACAAAAGGAAATATTGGTAAACTTTGGATAATCCCGATATTTTCAGAAGTACAGAAGTCTCTGGATTCAAAGCATCCAATGGCTTGGAAATATTTTTTTCACAAAAAATCCAAAAAGTCTTGATGTTGCAATTGTATTAAATTACAATATCAAGGCTTTTTGGATTGTTTGGGGGAAAATATTTCCAAGCTGTTGGATGCTTCAAATCCAGAGACTTTTGTCCTTCTGGATTTTCAGAAGTACAGAAACCATTTTGCTAGGTTGTTGTATATATTGGGACTTGTGCGTCCATAGGTTTTGATATCATGGAGCCAAAACACAGTGCATACAAGGACCTAGTGTACCTAGAGAGACAGAATGGGGGGAAAGCCACAGATACCCATTTAACCCATAGAAGACTAAGAATAATTTGGCACAGGATGTTTACGCTGATTGTCATAAAAAAAAGAAACTGGAAATGGGATGGAATGCTTTTGCATGGAGGACTCTTGACTGCAATGTTTTGCAAGTGGCTTTTGAGAGAGGAGGTCTATTCTCATGGACGTAAACATCAGGACCAAGAGGCTGTGGCCTCTCTTGCCAGGAATGGCCTGCAAGGAACTGAGTAATTTGTGGGAGATAGATGTTAAAGAGATAGGTGTAAAGAGATAGATGTAAAGAGGTCACAAAGAGTCGGAAACGACTGAACGAATGAACAACAACAAAAACAAAAGATGTTAAAGGTAGAGCTTGCTGTTGCAAGACAGACCCGTTAAAGCACCCCTCCTAATACTCCCAGTAGCATCACTACTCGAAGACTCCGTCACAACACTTGTATATTCAGAAGCACTCATGTGTTACTGACCTCTTCAGATTGTAAACAGTGCTGATGCATAAATCTAGAATATGTGGAGCCCATCTCCAACTTGCTTTCAGCAAGCAGAGATTTAAGTATGGCATTCTCCCCGTCAGTAAGTCCAAGGAAGGTGACACCACATTGTTCTTCAGAAATGAAAGTGCTGTAAACCAGATATCTTAAATCTCTTAAAGTGATCGCTCCTTTGGAACTTTGGTCTTCTTGACTCAGTCACAACCCTTCATTCTGACCCTGTCACAAACCCCTTCTTTCAATCCTGTTAGAGTTTGGTGCACACTGTGTCATCTTCACGCATAGGCTTGATCATGGCAACCTTCCCGTCCATTTCCATGTTGGATTTGCTGAATTCCCCCTGGATGTCGGCGATCGACTTCCCCTTTGTCTCTGGGAGGAAGCAGAAGATGACTCCCCAGGCGATGACAATGAAGACCATGAAAACCAGGAAGCAGAAGGTGCCCAGGTAGAGTGCCGCGTACGGGAAAAGCATCCCAAGCAAATATATTCCCAGCCAGTGGAGAGTCATGGCGATGACGAGCGCAGCCGGCCTGGACGACGTGGTGAAGAGTTCGACGATGACCGGCATTGTTGTCCCAGCAGGACCCATGCCGTAGACCACGATGAAGAGGAAGACGAGGCCAGTGCTGCAGTATGGGATCCAGAAGGCCTTGTCTTGGAGAGAGAGGGCCGTGGTTAGGAGTGCCAGGACCAGGATCATGGAGCCGTACCCCCAGAGCATCAGCTTCCTCCTGCCGAAGTGTTCAATGAGGATGAAGCAGAAGATGGTGGAACAGAGCTCGCAGGCCCCAGTCCCAATGGTCACGTAGGGGATGAGTTCTTGCTTGAACCCGGCAGTGCTGAACACTTCGGAGGCATAGAAGTAGACGGCTGCGATGCCGCTTAGGGACAGCGCAGCCCCAATGACGACCAGCAGGTAGAGCTGGCAGCGCATGGACTTCTCTTTCAGAAGCCCCCAGACCGTCATGATCTTGGCTGCTTTCATGGATGTCTGCTCCTTCAGCATGTCATCTACTTCTGCTTTGTGGTCCCCTTCACCCCATAGCCATTTCAGGGCTTTCAAGCAGCCTTCTAAGTCTCTCTTCTGGATCAAAAGGTAAGGCGGAGACTCGGGGAAGAACGGGGTGATCACCAAGATCCCCAGGCCTAAAGCTCCGTTGATGGACAGCAGGAGTGGCCAGAGAGACTCACTCCCCAGAAGTTCATGCTGCCCCACCACTTGCCCTAGGAACTTCCCCAAAGTTGCCAGAACCGCAAGAGAGACGTTGATGAAACCCCGGAGGTGTTTTGGGGAAATTTCTGTGAGGAATTGACCTTGGATGCAGCAGCCGAGACCCGCGCTGAAACCATACAGGATCCGTCCAAGCAGAATCATCTCAAAGGACTTGGCTACTTTGCTGGCGCCCACAGCCGCCGCTGCTGCCATCATGACCACGCTGTTGAATATGAGGCATTTCTTCTTCCCAAATTTTGCAGGCAGGTATCCTGAAAGCCAGCATCCTATCAGCCCTCCAATGCTGAGGGTCGACACAATGAGCGACCAGAGGAGCAGGAGAGTCTCTTCCTCGATGGGGACGTTGTACCTCTCCAGCCAGGTCTCATTGATGAACGCCTTGACGTATGGCGCGGTGAAGTTGATCACGGAGACTTGGAATCCAAAAAGGAAGGTCCCTCCCAAGCCTGCGACGATGGCCATTAGAAGGACCCTCCGATACAAGACCAGGTTTGAGCAGAAGTTGGCCATCTTCCGTCTCGGAGCCCTTGGGACAGTCGTTTCCTTTTGGAGCAGCAAGCCAACCTCATTCCTTCTCTTGACTAAACCATGTCATGAAGAGTGGATCCGGATTGATGCAGGAGGCTGGCAAGATCGCATGTGACTTTGAACTCTTTGGGTGCCATGAACTCTTGCCTGTTTTGGTTGATGAGTTCATTCCCTCTTGCAAAAGAATATCTCCTCCGTGCAGGAGTCCTATTTGGTTTGATTAACCCCACCTGACATTCACTTTGAATCAATTGGTGTTCTCATCGTCACCATGACGTTTGCTCGTTCCCTCTCTTGCTTTGGCCTTTGTTCACTTCTGCTAACTTTGCCCACTCTTTTCGCCAAATTATAAGATCATGAGGATCATAACAGTTCATATCTCTTAGTTACAGAGACCGATTGCTTCTTCTCAAAACATAACATTGAAACCAAAAAGTCTTATTACCTTTGGAATTGGTCCTCTGAAGCCTGTAAAAGTTTTGCCAGATCAATTTTGGAAATTATAGTTTCTAGCCAGCTTCACATGCTAGGTCCACAATTTCTTTCCATACGTTTCATGTTTAGGTGGAAATTGCACACAGGTCTGTACATATAATCAGTAGGTCTAATGGGAAAATAGGATGCAACTGGAATTATGCAGGCTCCATCTACACTGCCATTATAATGCAGTTTGGAGCTACATTATATGGTCAATGTAGACCAGTGTTTTTCAACCAGGGGTTCAGGACCCCTGGGGGGTTGTGAGGGGGTCTCAGAGGGGTTGCTAAAGACCACCAGAAAACACAGTATTTTCTGTATTGTCGAAGGCTTTCATGGCCGGAATCACTCAGTTCTTGTGGGTTTTTTTCGGGCTATATGGCCATGTTCTAGAGGCATTTCTCCTGACGTTTCGCCTGCATCTATGGCAAGCATCTTCAGAGGTGCCTCTGAAGATACTTGCCATAGATGCAGGCGAAACGTCAGGAGAAGATGCTTGCCATAGATGCAGGCGAAACGTCAGGAGAAATGCCTCTAGAACATGGCCATATAGCCCGAAAAAACCCACAAGAACAGTATTTTCTGTTTGTCATAGGGGTTCTGTGTGGGAAGTGGGTGGGGTTCAAATCTTGCATTGATCCCTCTTAGCCTCCACTCCAGGTTCTCAGCAAACTGACTCTTCACCCCTGACTGTTCAAAGAGCCAAGGGGCTCTTCGATTGTAGGTGATCTATAAATCCCAGCAACTACAACTCCCAAATGTCAAGATTTATTTACCCCAAACTCCACCAGTGTTCGCATTTGAGCATATTGAGTATCCGTGCCAAGTTTGGTCCAGACCCATCATTGTTTTGAGTCCACAGTGCTCTCTGGATGTAGGTGAACTACAACACCCAAAGTCAAGGTCAATACCCACCCAACCCTTCCAGGATTTTCTGTTGGTCATGGGAGATCTGTGTGCTAAGTTTGGTTCAATTCCACCATTGGTGGAGTTCAGAATGTTCTTTGATTGTAGGTGAACTATAAATCCCAGCAACTACAACTCCCCAAATGACAAAATCAATCCCATCCCCAACCCCACCAGGATTCAAATTTCGGTTTATTGGGTATTTGTGCCCAATTTGGTCCAGTAAATTATATTTACATGACGATTCATAACAGTAGCAAATTTACAGTTATGAAGTAGCAATGAAAATAATGTTATGGTTGGGGGTCAGCACAACAGGAGGATCTGTATTAAGGAGTTGTTGCATTAGGAAGGTTGAGAAACACTGCTGTAGACATTTCATGGGCCCAATATGTGAAGATGGCTTTAAATTATAACTTCCACAGTTTATCTAGCAAACCCTTGACAGGCTTCAGGGGACCAAATCCAAAGGTTTTGGTTTTAGTTTTGGTTTTAGTTTCATGGTTTGAGAACAAGTCTCTGTAACTAGCAGTATACACAGTTACAATCTTGATGATCTTATACTTGTTCAAAGCTAGTTTCTTGCAAAGCCTTGAGCTTTGCATTTGGCTTAGTTTGATGGCTCATTTGAGCTGAAGACACCTTTGCCTGTTGCTGGGAGTGGTTACGCAGCATCCTGAAGCTGAAGAGTGAACTGTTTGGAGTGCCAAGGAAACTGCTTGTTTATAGCAAGATAAGGACATTCTACTGATAACTAAGTAGGGAGACTGTATTATTTTGCTATGTATTTGCATATTGTCGTGCAAAGAAGACTACTCAGCGGAGATATTGCTTGTTGTATATTGGTGAGAATAATTCTTCTGTTTGGCTTTGTGTTTTTGACCTACAGTAAATAGAACTATATTTTTGTTTCTACTTAAAGCAACAGATCCATGTGTATTTTTTGAGTTTTTATCACATTGAGAGTGAAAGGAGCTGAAACATTCTGCGGGCTACTAACGTTATTCTGACAGTGCTCCCTTCTCAAACAAAGGCTGACAAGATGTTGCACTTCATGACAGGAAAAACCCTCTGACTGTAAACACCACACCGTTGATTGGAAAACAATCGTTTTATTGAAGATAATTTTAAAAGCAGCAAGTAAAAAAGCACTTAAAAGAAATAGGTAAATCCAATTAGGTAAGAAGATAAGCAGGAGCAAAAATAGTCAGCAAAGTCCATAAACACAAAGACCACTCTTCTCTAATATAATTCAGAAAACCAGGAAACATTAATCCAAGGCATGAGTAGGCATTCATACAATCCATGAATCTAAGGCATGAAACAAGAAATACTTAGACAAGAATCTTCCCAGCAAGGCTTCCATGAAACATCTGGAATATTGTGTCCAATTCTGGGCACCACAATTCAAGAGAGATATTGACAAGCTGGAATGTGTCCAGAGGAGGGCGACTAAAATGATCAAGGGTCTGGAGAACAAGCCCTATGAGGAGCGGCTTAGGGAACTGGGCATGTTTAGCCTGAAGAAGAGAAGGCTGAGAGGAGATATGATAGCCATGTATAAATATGTGAGAGGAAGCCACAGGGAGGAGGGAGCAAGCTTGTTTTCTGCTTCCTTGGAGACTAGGACGCGGAACAATGGCTTCAAACTACAAGAGAGGAGATTCCATCTGAACATGAGGAAGAACTTCCTGACTGTGAGAGCCATTCAGCAGTGGAACTCTCTGCCCCGGAGTGTGGTGGAGGCTCCTTCTTTGGAAGCTTTTAAGCAGAGGCTGGATGTCCATTTGTCAGGGGTGATTTGAATGCAATATTCCTGCTTCTTGGCAGATGGGGTTGGACTGGATGGCCCATGAGGTCTCTTCCAACTCTTTGATTCTATGATTCTATAAACAAGGACATGAACTACACTTGATTCCATATGATGCCTTATCTGACTATATTTCCCATACTTGGAACTTTTATCCCCCCGTTAAGCTATCCCAAACACTCAGAAATTGGTTTTGCTTTAATTGAGATTCCCTTATCTTTTTCTGTCAGATTCTGGCAGACCGCTGAAGCCATTGTTCAGTCTGCCTGTTTCGACTAATCTTCTGTCTCCTATCTATTTGCTCATTAAGTTTTACAGCTGGGCCAGGTGCCCAGTCATTTTCAAGACCCAAATCCTGGGAACTCTGGCAGCAATTCAGGGAGTACACCATCATCCCCACACCCTTCAGGGACATTCTCATGGGAAACTACACTTTGCACAAGGGTCTCCTGGTCCTTCTCTACATCAGTATCATTGACCAAACCATTGCCATCTTGAAATTCATTGGCATCACTTCCCACATCCAAAGCAACCTGATCCTGAAATGCAATCACAGGCTGAACTCCAACACAAGACATACTGAAGCAGGCATGGGCAAACTTCAGCACTCCAGGTGTTTTGGACTTCAAATCCCACCATTCCTAGGCTGTTAGGAATGGTGGGAGTTAAAATCCAAAGCACCAGGAGGGCCCAAGTTGGTCCATGTCTGAGAATCTAGCAAGAGATGTGGTAAGGCTGTATGCTGGCCTTGTCCTTCCTCCTTCCTTTCCCGTTTCAAGGTGGTGCAGGTGAGGAAGAGCCGAGCAGGTGTTTGCCTTGAGTGGCACTGTGTTTTTGCACAAGGACTTGACCTTCCCAAGGACACCGAATCCACTTGCCGTTGCCCTGACCTTTCCAGAGATCGGTCGAGGGCACTCTTGACCACCAAGCCGGGCCAGTAAAGGCTTTCATTGTTTTGGGGGCTCATTAGTGAAACTTGGATCCTCCTCCGTTTAAACATCATAATCTGACCCTGAGCAAAACAAGAGAGGCGGGGAGGGAAAGGGAAAGGGAGTAGTTAAAAGGTGCCTAATTAGCAAGTTAATTATAGCAGGCCAGAAAATGCACCGGTTACATAAATAAGCCATTGTTATGCACATGCAAGCCAGGCCACGTTAGAAACCACGGCTTAATGGTTTTTGAGGTGAGGGGCACATAAACAAGAGGAGGGAAATGGCAGGGGGTGAAGATAAGTGGCAGGGCCTCATTGAATAGTCTTGGGGGGCTTTACCAGATCAAGGGGACAAGAGAGAGAGAAAGAGAAGAGTTGGGCCAGGGGGAGGGATCCCTCCTCTTTACCTCCCTCAACCTCCCTCCCGCCTCGGCCCCATCTTCCCTCCCCGAGCAAAAGGGCTGAAACCAGAGCAGGCAGGATCTCCGATGCAGGGAGAGGGACATATAAAGGGAAGGCCTCCCTCCCTCCGGAGAAGGAGGAGGAGGAGGAGGAGGACGGGAAGGTGGCAGGTAGCCGGAGCGCCATGCCGAACCAAAAGAAGTACGTGGTGAATGGCGATGCAGGGACCAAAGCCCAGGTGAGGGGAGCCTCTCTGGGGGGAGCAGGAGAAGAAGGGTCTCCAAATGGTTTCCCCCATTTCCTTGGGAAGCCTTTACCTTTCACCTGCCTGTCACTCACAGCATCGAGTATCGGAATATGTGGTTTCAAAAGTGTTGGCTGAGTGCGCGTTCAGGTAGACACACCTGTCGGTGGCAAAGTTTTCCTTGTATGGCAAAAGGTGTGTCTTTTGACAGGGAACAGGACAGACCTGGTTGGCATCAGCACCGTTCCTTTTGTGATGTGCACTATGGGAAACCTTGGTTGTTTGTCCGTGGAAGGTGCCACCTGGGAGTTCAGTGGAGTCCCCTTCTCTAGGGGTTTTCCAATAGAGGCTGGATGGCCATCTTCTGGGGGTGCTTTGACTGTGTTTCCTGCGTAGCAGAAAGAATGGGGTTGGACTGGATGGCCTTTGAGTTATTTGTTTATTTATTACTAGCCGTCCCCTGCCACGCGTTGTTATGGCCCACATGGGGGTTCTGTGTGGGAGGTTTGGCCCATTTCTATCATTGGTGGGGTTCAGAATGCTCTGTGATTGTAGGTGAACTATAAATCCCAGCAACTACAACTCCCAAATATCAAGATTCTATTTTCCCCAAACTCCACCAATGTTCACATTTGGGCATATTGAGTATTCGTGTAGAGCTTGGTCCAGATCTATCATTGTTTGAGTTCATAGTGATCTCTGGATGTAGGTGAACTACAACTCCAAAACCAAAGGACACTGCCCACCAAACCCTTCCAGTATTTTCTGTTGGTCGTGGGAGAACTGTGTGCCAAGTTTGGTCCAATTCCATCGTTGGTGGGGTTCAGAATGCTCTTTGATTGTAGGTGAACTATAAATCCCAGCAACTACAACTCCCAAATGACAAAATCAATTTTTTTGAGTGAAGGACGTTGGGTTGTTAGGTGTCTTGTGTCCAATTTTGGTGTCAATTCGTCCAGTGGTTTTTGAGTTCTGTTAATCCCACAAACGAACATTACATTTTTATTTATATATAGATTTATATCCAGCTTTATCTCTCCATGCAGAAATTCAAAGCGGCTCACAATCAAAAATATGACAACTTAAGATATACAAATATACAATAATAAAACAGTATATCAGTATATATTATGATATATTACCACTAGTACCATATGTAATATATTCGCATTATTACAATTCAATATTATTACTATATATTACTATATTATGTTAATATTATATTTGATTACATTATAATATTATTATTAATATTATATACAGTGTCCCCTCGCTACTTCGCGGTTCACTTATTGCAGACTCGCTGTTTCGTGGTTTTCAAAAAATATTTCATTTAAAATATATATTTTCGCTGTTTCACGGGTTTTTGCTGCCGCCGCTCTCTAAATTATTTTCCCTTCTCAGTCATCCCTCCCTCCAACCTTGAAGGGCCTTTCCTTCCTTTCCTTCACTTTATTTTAAGTTTATAAAGACTTAAAATAGTGTATAACTATTAAAATAATGTATAAATATTAAAATAAATAGAGCATCCCTATGTCACGGTTTTTCACTTATTGTGGAAGGTCTTGGAACCTAACCCCAGCAAGTGAGGAAACACTGCATATAATACTATATTATTAGCATAGCACAATATTAGTATTATATATTATTATCTTGTACTATACCACTATACTGCAATGTAATGTAATGTAATATAATGTAATGTAATATTACATGCAATATATAGTATACAATTATGATATATTATTCTACCACAATATAGATAATACACTACCAGTATATTATACTATTAGTATTATAATATATTATATAACCTAATGTATTATCTTTAAATTCTCATCTTATGTATTATTATTATTATTATTATTATTATTATTATTGAGCAGAGGCATAACACCGTTGCTCAGATGATCCACTGGAACTTGTGCCACAAATCCCATTTGCCTGCGACAAAGAACTGGTGGGATCACAAGCCAGAAAAGGTTACGGAAAATGAACACATCAAACTCCTCTGGGATTTATTTATTTATTTCATTTATTTATGACATTTTTATCCCGCCCATTTCAGCCCGAAGGCAACTCGGGACGGCATACAGATCGGCAGCAAATAAGATGCCACATAGAAATACATATCTCAATAAAAAAAACACATCATAAATACATATAAAATCCATAAAAAACCATAAAACTATTAAAATCAATAAAAAAACCAATGTCTACCAATCAAAATTTGTCATCCATTTACATAGTCTTAGCCGTTCTATGTTCATATTATGATTTTGTGTATTCCGAATTCAGACCGACAGTATTGGATCACAATACTCCTAACCTCACAATCGTGGAAAAAACAAAGTATGGATTATTGATGTTGTAATCCCAGGTGACAGCAGGATTGAAGAGAAACAACTGGAAAAGCTGACATGATATGAAGATTTAAAGATTGAACTGCAAAGACTCTGGCACAAACCAGTCAAAGTGGTCCCAGTGGTGATCGGCACACTGGATGCAGTGCCTAAAGACCTTGGCCTGCACTTAAACACAATCAGCGCTGACAAGATTACCATCTGCCAGCTGCAGAAGGCCACCTTATTGGAATCTGCATGCATTATTCGCCGATACATCACACAGTCCTAGACACTTGGGAAGTGTCCGACGTGTGATCCAATACAACAGCCAGCAGAGTGATCCTGTCTGCTGTGGACTCTTGTTGTGTTTCAAATAATAATAATAACAATAACAACACCAACAACAACCGTAGATCTTATCCTCAGCTGTTGCAAGAAAATCGCACAGACGGACTACAAACAGAGGCACAACTCTGTGGCCCAGATGATTCACTGGAACTTATGTTACGAGTACCACCTGCCAGCAGTAAAGAATTGGTGGGATCATAAACCTGCAGAGGTCGTGAAAAACGAACACGCAAAAAATACTGTGGGACTTTCAAATCCAGACTAAGAAAGTTTTGGAACACAATACACCAGACATCACGATTGTGGAAAAGAAGAAAGTTTGGATTTTTGATGTCACCATTCCTGGTGACAGCCTCATTGAGGAAAAACATAAGGAAAAACTCAGCCACTATCAAGACCTCAAAATCGAACGGCAAAGGCTCTGGCAGCATAAACCAGTCCAGGTGGTCCCAGTGGTTATTGGCACATTGGGTGCCGTGCCAAAAGATCTCAGCCGGCATTTGGAAACAATGCACATTGACAAATTCATGATCTGTCAACTGCAAAAGGCCACCTGACTTGGTTCTGCGCACATCATTCAAAAATCCATCACACAGTCCTAGACGCTTGGGAAGTGTTCGACTTGTGATTTTTTGATACGAAACCCAGCAAATAGATCTCGTTTGCTGTGACATACTGTGCTTTTGTGTCAGTGTAAGAAGAAGAAGAAGAAGATGATGATGATGATGATGATGATGATCTGGCTTAATATTGTATACACTTGAGTTGGAAACCTTTCTCAGCTGTTGTCTTGCTCACCCAGTCCCTGTGTCTCTGAGATACGTCTGGACCTAATTCCATAATTTGATAGTAAGACAAAGGAATAGTTCTCAGATGAACGGGTTGGCAGATAAAGTGACCTAACTTTGCTAGAAAAGTTCCTTCATGCTGACCATGCTGTCTGTAAGGCATCTTAGAATCATAGAATCATAGAATCAAAGAGTTGGAAGAGACCTCCTGGACCATCCAGTCCAACCCCATTCTGCCAAGAAGCAGGAATATTGCATTCAAATCACCCCTGACAGATGGCCATCCAGCCTCTGCTTAAAAGCTTCCAAAGAAGGAGCCTCCACCACACTCCGGGGCAGAGAGTTCCACTGCTGAACGGCTCTCACAGTCAGGAAGTTCTTCCTCAGGTTCAGATGGAATCTCCTCTTGTAGTTTGAAGCCATTGTTCCATTGTGTCCTAGTCTCCAGGGAAGCAGAAAACAAGCTTGCTCCCTCCTCCTCCCTGTGGCTTCCTCTCACATATTTATACATGGCTATCATATCCCCTCTCAGCCTTCTCTTCTTCAGGCTAAACATGCCCATCTTGAGGCAGAGAGAAGCCTCATGGTGCTCCCTTATCAAACAAAAGACTTACGACTTTTGGGAAGAAGGCAGGAAGCAGAACACCTTGAGAGAGTCAGATCTAGGAAAGCAGAAAGCAAGTTCCTTATATGCAAATGTGGATGGGTCTTCACTTCCAACATCTTGCTCCTGTTCACAAGGGAACTCGAACAATAGCCTCAGGATGGAACCTCGGCACCTAGGTAGGTATTTATGGCAGCAAATGGCCCTTGAAAGCAGAAGGAACCGGATTGGACAAAGCCCTTTTGGAAACCAGAGCCATTTGAAGGAACCCTGTCCGGAGTTAATTCCCCAGTCAACGAAGCAAATAGGCATTTTGCCCGAAGCTGTCTTTGCTTGCCAGAGTTGGTGCATTTTGCCATTTTCAGAAACCCATGTCATCAGTTCTGATTTACTGGTTCCAATCAGCTTCCAAGCACAATTCAAAGTGTAGTTTTTAACTTTTAAAGCCCTAAACAGTTCTGGCCCAGACTACCTGTCCGAATGTATCTCCTGTTACGAACCATCACGAAATTTTAGATCATCTGGAGAGGCCCTGCTCTCGATCCCGCTGCCATTGCAAACGCAACTGGTGGGGACGAGGGACAGGGCCTTCTCAGCAGTGGCCCCCATTTGTGGAACACTCTCCCCAGGGACATCAGACTGACCACCTCCCTCCTGTCCTTATTTATTATTTATTTATTTATTTACTATACTTTTATACCGCTCTTCTCAGCCCGAGGTGACTCGAGGTGGTTTACATTTGTCAAGATAAAATGCAGTCAAAAACAATTACATATAGTATAAACCGTATAAAAACAATAAACAATTAAAATCATAAAATACAGTTCTCAGCGTCTTCCTTTGGAAGGAAACTTAAGACTTGGCTATGGGACCAAGTATTCGACCAGTGAATAGCAGCAAGCAAAATATGACTTAAGCAATTTGTGACAATGAATTGACCAGGACTTGGATTTTGGATTCTGATTTTTAATAGGCGTGTTTTGATCTATTGTTTTAATTATTGTTTTAATATTTTAATGTATTGTTGAATGTTTTATGAAATCATATAGTATTTCTGTGAGGCCGCCTTGAGTCCCCCCTCGGGGGTGAGAAGGGCGAGGAGGTATACATATAGGAAATAAATAAATAAATACTTATAAATTGTTGTTGTTTTGTTATTGTCCATTTGAAATTTAAATTTGATTTGCATAGTTTAATGGGGTTTAATCTCTTTGTCAGTTCACACACACATTACATTTTAGCTATGTATTTCAACGGGTTGTTTGCCTCTCTCTTTATTTTTGAAGATGATTCACAATTTTTTTGCAAGCAAGAATTTAAAATACTGGTTGGGCGTCCTTCATCCATAATTCTAAAATCCAAAGTATTTCAAAATTGTCCACATGGGAGGCTGAGATAGTGAAATCTTCATTTTGGGTAGTTCAGTGTACATAAACTTTGTTTCATGCACCAAATTACAACAGTTATGAATAAAATTACCTTTGGGCTGTGCATCTAGGGTTGTCTGAATTTGTTGGGTTTTTTTTGTTTTGTTATTGTTAAGTAAACCTTAACAGGATATCTCATTATGTGCATATATGCAAATGCAGGTATTAAAAAATTAGTAATAAAAAACATGAAACCCAAAGCACTTCTGATGAGGGATGTGGAATCTTACTTTCAAGTCCCTAAGCATTAAAACCCAGGTCCAAAGGTCTTTTAACCAAATGCCGAGTACCGGAATGAATGTGGGAGAATCTGTCCCGTGTGATAGAAGTCCTATCCCTCTAGGTGCCTTGGACTTCCAATAGTTAGGCGTCGTTGTGACTCAGCTGGAATCACAGAGTGATAGTGTCAATGATTACGATGAGGATGATGGTATTCAGATTCACAATCAGGTGCAAAGGGATGTCCCTGTGATAGATGAGGAAGAACAGGGTGCAGAAGTTCAGGTTCCCTCAGCAAGGGATGACGCTGTTGATAATGAAACTAGTCAGACCCAGGTGCATGTTGATTTAGAAAGGGAGGACAGTTGTTCTCAGCCAGATAATGAGCAAGACCGCACTAACGAAGAGATTGACCTTGATGAAGCAGGAGCTTTAGATCCAACGGGCCGTTTGGAATTCAAGGTCCGAAGGAGTGTGAGAATCGCTAACAAGAGAGAAGCTAAGGGCCAGAGGAACGCCTTCATGTTTTGCAAAGGGTATTAAACAGGCTGCTTGAAAATACCCCAGTGTCAGAGCAACTTCTCATTTCAGTAAAGAGGCTTACATATGTTTGCCTGGATTTATCTTGCAGTTTTTATGTTCATGGGTTCAGGACTTTGTCATGTTCTCATGGGACTTTGCCTTACTGGTGTCTTTGTGAATCCTGTTTTCCAGTGTTACCTTGTATTGATCTTTGGAACATTACTTTTGCTTTTATGAACTTTTTTATCTTTTATTTTTAATAAACCATAAAGACTACTGGCTGTGTACTGTTTGGTGTCTCAAGCAAAGTGATTCTACTCTGAGGTGCGACAGGTGTTGCAATTCCATAAGTCATTTTGAAAGTCGTTTTCCTTCTAATGAGGAAGATTCATAGTAAATGCATTGTAAACTGGTTTGATTCTCAACAGAGGCAAGCACTCCTTGTACCCAACAGTCAGCCTGGAAGGATTGCATGTTTGATCTTTGATTTTCCCCTCCATTATCCTGAATCTGCTCTATTTCTCTTGACAGATCCAGTTTGCTGACCAAAAACAAGAATTCAACAAGCGTCCCACGAAGATCGGTCGCCGCTCGTTGTCCCGGTCCATCTCTCAGTCATCAACAGATAGTTACAGTTCCGGTACGTATCGTGGCCTTACTTCCATCTCAATATCAATAATTCATTGCCTTATTACAATCACGTTCAATGAGACACTAACACACAGGCAAAGGCTTCTCCTTTGGGTTGTGGTAAGTTTTTTCGGGCTATATGGCCATGTTCTAGAGGCATTTCTCCTGACGTTTCGCCTGCATCTATGGCAAGCATCCTCAGAGGTAGTGAGGTCTGTTGGGACTAGGAAAAAGGGTTTATATATTTGTGGAATGACCAGGGTGAGACAAAGGACTCTTGTCTGCTGGAGCTAGGTGTGAATGTTTCAACTGACCACCTTGATTAGCATTTGATTTGCCCGGCAGTGCCTGGAGCAATCTTTTGTTGAGAGGTGATTAGAGGTCCTTGTTTGTTTCCTCTCTGTTGTTGTGCTGTTCTAATTTTAGAGTTTTTTTAGTACTGGTAGCCAGATTTTGTTCATTTTCATGGTTTCCTCCTTTCTGTTGAAATTGTCCACATGCTTGTGGATTTCAATGGCTTCTCTATGTATCCTGACATGGTGGTTGTGAGAGTGGTCCAGCATTTCTGTGTTCTCAAATAAGATGCTGTGTCCAGGTTGGTTCATCAGGTGCTCTGCTATGGCTGACTTCTCTGGTTGTGTTAGTCTGCAGTGCCTTTCATGTTTCCTTGATTCGTGTCTGGGCAATGCTGCTGCATTTGGTGGTCCCTATGGAGACGTGTCCACAGCTGCATGGTACACGGTAGACTCCTGCAGAAGTGAGAGGATCCCTCTTGTCCTTTGCTGAACGGAGCATTTGTTGGATTTTCTTGGTGGGTCTGTAGATAGTTTGTATGTTGTGTTTCCTCATCAGCTTCCCTCTGCGGTCAGTGGTTCCCTTGATGTCTGGCAAGAACCCTTTTCCTCTGGATGGATCTTTGTCTTGGCTCTCGTGGCTTGTTCTCGGTTGTCTTGCAGCTCTTCTGATGTCTGAAGTGGAGTCTCCATTGGCCTGGAGAGCCCAGTTGAGGTGGTTCAGTTCCTCTTGGAGGAGGTGGGCTTCACAGATTCTTTTTGACCGGTCTGCCAAGGCTTTAATGGTGCTTCTTTTTTGACTTGGGTGATGGTTGGAGTTTTTATGTAGATATCTATCTGTGTGTGTGGGTTTTCTGTAGATGGTGTGACCCAATTGTTGATCCGGTTTACGGATAACTAGGACATCTAGAAAAGGCAGTCTTCCTTCATTTTCTTTTTCCATGGTGAATTGGATGTTTGGGTGGATGCTGTTGAGATGGTCCAGGAACCTGGCTTCTCCTTTGATTTCCGGCTTCTGGAAGCTGCTGGATCTGGCAGTGAAAGACAATATTGTGCTCAGTTCCATCTTTGGAACCCACAGTCACAATGGCCTGTTATGACTCAACCCTAGCCTTGAGTGTGGCTTTGGCCCAGGAAGATCATCCTCCCATTTGTTCCTGCTCATGTGTGCAGCTCTTCTTTGCTAAGTAGAAGGTCTCAAAGCAGATGAGATGGATTCGCCCAGACTCTACTCATGGGAATCTTATGATAACCAAATCCCTCCCTCGTCACAGCATTCAAGCCGGTCGGATCAGACGCGAAGTCGGTCAATAATTAGACCACCAGAGACGTGTGAGTGGGCCCACAATTCATAGCATCATAGAATAGTAGAGTTGGAAGAAACCACACGGACCATCCAGTCGAACCCCTTTCTTCAATGCAGGAAAAGCACAATCAAAGCACCCCTGACAGATGGCCATCCAGCCTCTGTTTAAAAGTTTCCAAAGAAGGAGCCTCCACCACACTCCGGGGCAGAGAGTTCCACTGCTGAACAGCTCTCACAATCAGGAAGTTCTTCCTTATGTTCAGGTGGAATCTCCTCTCCTGTAATTTGAACCCATGGCTCCAAGTCCTAGTTTCCAGGGCAGCAGAAAAGAAGGCTGCTCCCTCTTCCATAGGACAGCTTTTCACATATTTATACACTAGCTGTCCCCTGCCAGGCGTTGCTGTGGCCCAGTCTGATGATCTGGAAAATAAAGCAATGAGAAAGTGTTGGTTTCTAATATATGTAATATCTTGATGCTTGTGGGTAAACAGTATTTCTTGTTGTTTCTTTGTCAGTGTTGATGTGGAGATTGTCTGGTTTGCCTACTTGGGAAGATGCAACATAGAATTGTCCTTCTTTAGGGGTCCCTTTCAAATCTATGAAACTATATATCTCTCTGTGTGTGAATCATATCTATCTATCTATATCTATGGCCGAATGGCTCTTTGTCAGGAGGGCTTTGTTTACGTTTTCTTGCCCTGGTGAAGAGAGTTGGACTGGATGGCCTTAAGTATTTTCTGTTGGCCATGGGGGTTCTGTGTGGGAAATTTTCCCCAATTCTGTTGTTTGGGGAACAACAGATTCTGGGATTCAGAATGCTCTTTGGTTGTAGGTGAACTATAAATCCCAGTAACTACAACTCCCAAATGCCAAGGTCGATTTCCCCCAAACTTCATATTTGGGCATATGGAATATTCGTGCCAAGTTTGGTCCAGATCAATCATTGTTTGAGTCCACAGTGCTCTCTGGATGTAGGTGAACTACAACTCCCAAACTCAAGGTCAATGCCCACCAAACGCTGCTAGTATTTTCTGTTGGTCATGGAAGACCTGTGTGCCAAGTTTGGTTCAATTCCATCGTTCAGAATGCTCTTTGATTATAGGTGAACTATAAATCCCAGCAACTACAACTCCCAAATGACAAAATCATAATTTTTTGAGTGCTGGTCACTCCTTGGGTTGTGAGACGTCTTGTTGCCAAATTTGGTGTGATTTCGTTCATTGGTTCTTTTGTTTTTAAGGTACTTATTACGCACAGAGCATTTATATATATATATATAGATGGGAGCATTGAACTTTCTATGCAGTCATTGGGCTTTACATATCACATAAGTTCAGGTTCACAAGTTGGTTTCAGAGAATCACTCCAGAAGCAGTCTTGCAAGTGTCCTTGATGGGTCAAGAGCTGTGCACTAGGTGAATGTCCGTTAACAACTACTTTCTGAGAATCAGTCGTGGTGGCTGGTACCACACTACCATAGAGGTCAAGGGCTGACTAAGACACATCTGTGCAGTTCTGGAGCATGGCTGCACCATTGCCCTTTTGCTTTCTATGATTTCCTTACCTCAAACTCTTTCCATTGTTCCATATATCACAGGCATGGGCCAACTTGGGCCCTCCAGCTGTTTTGGACTTCATAGAATCAAAGAGTTGGAAGAGACCTCATGGGCCATCCAGTCCAACCCCCTGCCAAGAAGCAGGAATATTGCATTCAAATCACCCCTGACAGATGGCCATCCAGCCTCTGCTTAAAAGCCTCCAAAGAAGGAGCCTCCACCACACTCCGGGGCAGAGAGTTCCACTGCTGAACGGCTCTCACAGTCAGGAAGTTCTTCCTAATGTTCAGATGGAATCTCCTCTCTTGTAGTTTGAAGCCATTGTTCCATTGCGTCCTAGTCTCCAGGGAAGCAGAAAACAAGCTTGCACCCTCCTCCCTGTGGCTTCCTCTCACATATTTATACATGGCTATCATATCCCCTCTCAGCCTTCTCTTCTTCAGGCTAAACATGCCCAGCTCCTTAAGCCGCTCCTCATAGGGCTTGTTCTCCAGACCCTTGATCATTTTAGTCGCCCTCCTCTGGACACATTCCAGCTTGTCAATATCTCTCTTGAATTGTGGTGCCCAGAATTGGACATAATATTCCAGATGTGGTCTAACCAAAGCAGAATAGAGGGGTAGCATTACTTCCTTAGATCCTTGCCTCCAACTCTTTCCATTGTTCCATTTGGCACAGGCATGGGCCAACTTGGGCCCTCCAGCTATTTTGGACTTAAATTCCCACAATTCCTAACAGCCTACCAGCTTCAATTGTGGGAGTTGGAGTCAAAAGACCTGGAGGTCCCAAGTTGGCCCATGGCTGGGCCATATGGAACAATGGAAAGAATTGCAGGCAAGGCAATCAGAGAAAGCCAAGGGGCAATGGTGCAGCCATGCCTGGGTTGTTGTGACGACCGTTTCCTCATTGTGCTTCCTGTCCCTTCTTTCTCCAGCGGCCTCCTACACAGACAGTTCAGACGATGAGACCTCCCCCCGGGACAAGCAGCAGAAGAGCTCCAAAGGCAGCAGCGATTTCTGCGTGAAGAACATCAAGCAGGCTGAGTTTGGGCGCCGGGAAATCGAAATTGCTGAACAAGGTAAGGGAGAGGCGCCTTCCCTGGGACCCTGAGCTTCATTAAGAGGTTGTGGTCTCACAGGTACATTCTTGCACAGCAAGCGGACAAATGGTGACACCTGGCTCTTCTGATTGATTGATTGATTGATTGATTGATTTACTATGCTTCTATACCGCCATTCATAGAATCATAGAATCATAGAATCAAAGAGTTGGAAGAGACCTCCTGGGCCATCCAGTCCAACCCCCTGCCATGAAGCAGGAATATTGCATTCAAATCACCCCTGACAGATGGCCATCCAGCCTCTGCTTAAAAGCCTCCAAAGAAGGAGCCTCCACCACACTCCGGGGCAGAGAGTTCCACTGCTGAACGGCTCTCACAGTCAGGAAGTTCTTCCTCATGTTCAGATGGAATCTCCTCTCTTGTAGTTTGAAGCCATTGTTCCGCGTCCTAGTCTCCAGGGAAGCAGAAAACAAGCTTGCTCCCTCCTCCCTGTGGCTTCCTCTCACATATTTATACATGGCTATCATATCCCCTCTCAGCCTTCTCTTCTTCAGGCTAAACATGCCCAGCTCCTTGAGCCGCTCCTCATAGGGCTTGTTCTCCAGACCTTTTATCATTTTAGTCGCTCTCCTCTGGACACATTCCAGCTTGTCAATATCTCTCTTCAATTGTGGTGCCCAGAACTGGACACAATATTCCAGATGTGGTCTAACCAAAGCAGAATAGAGGGGTAGCATGACTTCCCTAGATCTAGACACTATGCTCCTATTGATGCAGGCCAAAATCCCATTGGCTTTTTTTGCCGCCACATCACATTGTTGGCTCATGTTTAACTTGTTGTCCACGAGGACTCCAAGATCTTTTTCACACGTACTGCTCTCGAGCCAGGCATCCCATTCTCAGCCCAAGGACGACTCATGGTGATTTACAAAACGGCACAATTCGATGCCCACAACAGTACAAAAATAATTTAAACATTAAAAACATTTAAGACAGGTAAAAAGTTCATTACAATTTTATTTATTTATTTCGGTTGCTTCTACCCCGCCCTTCTCCCCCCGAAGGGGACTCAGGGCGGCTTACAAAAGCAAGGCACAATTCGATGCCCGCATCACATAACAATAAGACAAAATAATATCAATGAACAGAAAACAGCAATTCTAGCAATAACATCAATGAACAGAACAAGGCGAAAACAACCATAAAACCAGTAAAAGCAATAAAACCAATACAAACCATTTCTCCTCATTGACGGTCAGCGTTTCGCAATCTCATAGTTCAAATTCCAATTCCACAATTGTCAGTCCTGTCAGTCCTGTCCATCTGGTTGTCCATATCTAGTTGTCAGATTGCCCGAAGGCCTGGTCTCACAACCACATCTTTACCTTCCTCCTGAAGGAGAGGAGGGATGTTGAGGCCCTAATTTCCCCCGGGAGTGAGTTCCACAGGTGAGGGGCCACCACTGAGAAGGCCCTGCTCCTCGTCCCCACCAACCTCACTTGTGAATTAACATCAGTAACACAATAAAAACCATAAGTCCTCCGCATTTCATTACCAGTCATTATCCAGTCACGTTGTCCAACCGTTCCAAGATCAGAGTTTCATAGCTACACTGCGTTTAGGAAGGCCTGCTCATATAGCCAGGTTTTAACTTTTTTGCGAAACGTTAAGAGGGTGGGGGCTGATCTAATGTCCCTGGGGAGGGCATTCCACAACAGAAGGGCCACCGCTGAGAAGGCCCTATCCCTCGTCCCCGCCAATCGAGCCTGTGAAGATGACAGGGCCGAGAGCAGGGCCTCCCCAGAAGATCTTAAATTCCTAGAGGGTTTGTAAGGAGAGATACGTTCGGACAGGTAAGCAGGGCCAGAACCGTTTAGGGCTTTATAGGCTATAGCCAGCACTTTGAATTGTGCTCGGTAGCAAATTGGCAGCCAGTGGAGCTGGCGCAACAGAGGAGTTGTATGCTCCCTGGACACCGCTCCTGTTAGCAACCTGGCTGCCGCCCGTTGGACCATTTGGAGCTTCCGAACAGTCTTCAAAGGCAACCCCACGTAGAGAGCGTTGCAGTAGTCTATACGGGATATAACCAGGGCATGGACCACCGTGGCCAAGTCTCAGAGCCTCTTGATGTAGATTCACAAAAGGATAATTTCCTGCTCCCAGACGCACCAGGATCAGGACCGAGCCCCAGTTGCAAACTCTGTCAAAAAACTGCATTTGTCATTTTAATGTACAGTTGCACCATCGCCACGTTTACAGATTTGACTTTCGCAGATTTAATTATCCATGGAGTTGATTAAAGTGTTCTCTCTAGAAACACTATGTAGCACCAATTAGTTCTATCATAAAAACATTGGGAAAGTGTACTAAAGTGCAAAAGTGCGAAAGAGGGAAGAAAGGAGGGAAGGAGAAAGAGGAAAAGAAGGAAAGGAAGGATTGAAGGAGGAAGGAAAGAGAGAAGGGAGGAAGGGAGGAAGGAAGGGGAAAGAGAAAGAGGGAAAGAAGAAAGGAGAAAGAGGGAAGGAAGGAAAAAGAGGAAAGGAGGAAGGGAAGGAATGAAGGAGGAAGGAAAAAGAGAAGGAAGGAAGGAAGGGGAAAGAGAAAGAGGGAAGGAGGAAGGGAAGGAAGGAGGGAAGGAGAAGTAGGAAAGGAAGGGAAGAATTGAAGGAGGAAGGAAAAAGAGAAGGGAGGGAGGGAGGGAGGGAGGGAGGGAAGAAGGAGAAAGAGAGAGGGAAGGAGGGAAGGAGAAAGAGGGAAAGAAGGAAAAAGATAAAAGGAAGGAAGGGAAGGATTGAAGGAAGAAGGAAAGAGAGAAGGAGGGAAGTATGGAAAGGAAGGGAAGGGAAGGGAAAGAAGAAAAGGAGAGAGGGAAGGAGGAAGGGAAGGAACGAAGGAGAAAGGAAAGAGAAGGAAGGAAGGAAGGGGGTGGGAAGGGGAAAGAGAGAGAGGGAAGGAGGAAAGGAGAAAGAGGGAAGGAAAGAGGGAAGGAGAAGTAGGAAAGGAAGGGAAGAATTGAAGGAGAAAGGAAAGAGAAGGAAGGAAGGGGGTGGGAAGGGGAAAGAAAGAGAGGGAAGGAGGAAAGGAGAAAGAGGGAAGGAAGGAAAAAGATGAAAGGAAGGAAGGGAAGGATTGAAGGAGGAAAGAGAGAAGGAAGGAAGTGTGGAAGGGGAGGGAGAAGGAAAGGAAGGGAAGGGAAAGAAAAGGAGAGAGGGAAGAAGGGAGGAAAGTGGGAAGGAATGACGAAAGGTGGAAGGGAAGGGAGGGAGGGAGAGGGAAGAAGGAAGGAAGAGAAGGATGGAAGGAAGGAAGTGTGGAAGGGAATGGAGGAAGGGAAGGGAGAAGGAAGGAAAGACAAAAGGGAAGAGAGGGAAGGAGAGAGGGAAGGAGGGAGGAAAGAGCGAAGGAAGAACGAAAGAGTGGAAGGGAAGGGAGGGAGAGAGGGAGGGAGGGAGGAAAGAGAGAAGGAAGGAAGAAAGAGATGGTGAGAAAGAGAAGGGCCTGAGAAAAGAGCCCAAAGGGCTGCATCCAGCTCCTGGTCCTGGGTTTGCCCATACTTGACCTAGAGAGTCTTGGGTAGGTAAAAAAATAGAATTATTAAAATTGCAGTTTTTCCAATTTCACTGCAATTCTGTGCCTTGAACCCCAGCATCCCCATTAATGTTTTTTTGAAGGTTCTTGATTGGGATAGACTTGCAGCTTTTGCTTAAAATGTGCAGACATCCTCAGGTAGCTTGTTCAACCAGTTTTTGGTCAGTTAACATAAATACGTAAAGCCTGTAGCCTCTGAAAGAACTCAACAAGATTAAGGGGCGCCTGAGAGACAGTGGTTTGCTTGGCATTTGAAAAGAGGTGGTTTTGCAAATTTCACAGAGGAGGAAGCTTTTATTGGCAGTTAGTGATTATAGCAGACTATTATGGGATACCAGTTGCTGAGGACCCCAAAAGGGGAGGATGGTGTTTCACCTGTTTGTGTGACTTCTTTCTCTTCTTCTTGCCAGAAATGCCAGCGCTCATGGCCTTGAGGAAACGCGCTCAGGGAGAGAAGCCGCTGGCCGGAGCCAAGATTGTGGGCTGTACACACATCACGGCCCAGACCGCTGTAAGCTCTGCTGCTTGCTCATTCTTCCTGTACTTACTTACTTAGGCGATCCCTCGTAGTCCGAGGATGCTGGTCCTCCAAGTTCTGTGTCCTGGGGGTGGGTTTGTAGGTGGCTGTGGAGCCCTCTTCTTGACCTTCATCATCTCACGCAGTGATAGCATTGGTTTCCAGGTGGGAGGTGGTCTCGGTCGGGGTTGGCTTGGCGCATCTTCCACTTGGCACGTTTCTCTCTTTCACCCTCCATTTGTGCCTCTTCGAATTCTGCAGCACTGCTGGTCACAGCTGACCTCCAGCTGGAGCACTCAAGGGCCAGGGTTTCCCAGTTCTCAATGTCTATGCCAGAGTTTTTAAGGTTGGCTTTGAGCCCATCTTTAAATCTCTTTTCCTGCCCACCAACATTCCATTTTCCGTTCTTGAGTTCATAGTAGAGCAACTGTAAGACGGTGGTCGGGCATCCGGACAACGTGGTTGATGGTGGAGGACCATTGCTTCGATACTGGTGATCTTTGCTTCCTCCAGCAAGCTGACATTTGTCCACCTGTCTTCCCAAGAGATTTGCAGGATTTTCCGGAGGCAGCCCTGATGGAATCGTTCCAGGAGTTGCATGTGACCCCTGTAGACAGTCCACGTTTCGCAGGCATATAGCAAGGTTGGGAGGACAGTAGCTTTATAGGCAAGTCCCTTGGTATCCCTACGGATGTCCTTGTCATCAAACACTCTCTGCTTCATTTGGAAAAATGCTGAACTTGCAGAGCTCAGGCGGTGTTGTATTTTGGTGTATTCTTCCTGTATTGGTAGCCAGCATACTGGATGAATGAGTGCACATGATATACTTCACTGTCTATCAGGAGAGAAGGCAGCTCAGATATCAGCCATTTTTGGAATTCAGAAGACTCTCACTACTTTAGGGAAATCCATGTTGTGCTTCTCCAGAAGTTGGCACTCATTATATATCAGGCATGGGCAAACTTTGGCCCTCCTCCAGGTGTTTTGGACTTCAACTCCCACACTTCCTAACAGCCGGTAGGCTGTTAGGAAGTGTGGGAGTTGAAGTCCAAAACACCTGGAGGAGGGCCAAAGTTTGCCCATGCCTCGTATATAATGAGTGCCAACTTCTGGAGAAGCACAACACGGATTTCTCAGTTTAACAGAATGTGTGTGAACAGTCTGGAAAAAATAACAAGAGTTCCAGAAACATTGGTAAAATGCTGTGTTTTAATTGACACCAGAAGAAAACCAGGTTTGGCTTTGCTTGGGCCTCTGGGGAAAGATATTTTACAATGACGGTGCCACAGCAGAGAAGGCCCCCAGGCAATTGCATCTATGGGAGGAAGCATTCAGGTCCCAGAGCATTTGGGACTCTAGGGACGGACCTTGAATCCCGATGGGAAGGCTATGTGCATGAAAGAGTCTCTTCCCCGCACTTGCAAGCTAACGCTCTCCTGGTTCTCTCTGGTCACAGGTTCTCATGGAAACCCTCGGTGCCTTGGGGGCTCAGTGCCGTTGGGCCGCCTGCAACATCTACTCGACCCTCAACGAAGTGGCGGCTGCCCTGGCTGAGAGCGGTAAGGATTTGACCCTCTTAAAACTCAACATAGAATCATAGAGTTGGAAGAGACCTCATGGGCCATCCAGTCCAACCCCATTCTGCCAAGAAGCAGGAATATTGCATTCAAAGCACCCCTGACAAATGGCCATCCAGCCTCTGTTTAAAAGCCTCCAAAGAAGGAGCCTCCACCGTACTCCGGGGCAGAGAGTTCCACTGCTGAATGGCTCTCACAGTCAGGAAGTTCTTCCTCATGTTCAGATGGAATCTCCTTTCTTGTAGTTTGAAGCCATTGTTCCACTGCGTCCTAGTCTCCAGGGAAGCAGAGAACAAGCTTGCTCCCTCCTCCCTGTGGCTTCCTCTCACATATTTATACATGGCTGACAAGGTGCCTCCTCCGCCGCTTCTGGAGCAGCAGAAGCTGCGATGAGGAGGAAGGTAAAGAGGGCGAAGAGTGAGTGAGGGGGGAGGAAGTGTCCCTACTTCACGGAATTTCACTTATCGCGGGCGGTCCTGGAATGTAACACCCGCAATAAGTGAGGAGACATTGCGAAACGTGGACATTTTTTAAATTTTGTGATATAAAAACAAAACACCATAATGAGGCTTAATGAAAAAAATTAATGTGATTTTTGAATTTACTAGGATCCTTGGATCCATACTACTGCTCAATGCCATGACCATGTTTTGGCATTGAGTAATAGTAGACAGGATCTTGATAGTATGAGGAATTTTAATATAGGCTTTTATGGCTGCATTTTAATTTTAACATGTGATTTTATAGATGTAGTTGTTTATACTATGTAACACCATTTTTGTTCCTGGATTGTCAGTGCCATTTCCTTATTGGGTCTATCATAAAAACATGGAAAACTGCAAAAACTTTGTTGTTGTGCATCCCGCAGCACATTTTGCTCTAGTTTTTCAATGATTATCTCACCATAGAATCTCAACCATTTTACCCTAGTTGTGTGGCACAAAAACAAAGTTTCTGGAGTAAAACAATTGGATTTAAAGGAAGGCCTGCACAATTAAACAGGAATAACATTTTCAAACCAGGAACAGAATTTCTGTCATATTGTGTTGCAAAGTATTATGTTATGCCCTGCCTCGAGCCGAAAGAAGAGGCAGATAATAAATAAAAAATTATGATGATGTTTGCTTCCATTTGAAGTTCCCACTCTGCCCATTCCTGTCTCTAGGCTTCCCTGTCTTTGCTTGGAAAGGAGAATCCGAGGACGACTTCTGGTGGTGCATCGACCGCTGTGTCAACGTGGAAGGGTGGCAGCCAAATATGGTGAGTCCGGAAGACCTCCGTGTTGAAATACTAGAACGCGGAAAGATAAGAAGAGATAAAGCAAGAGCCGGGACACCTCTTTGTTTGAGTTCGTTATTGGTCCAGTTAGTCCCGTGCTATCTGTTTTGGATCAGCACCAGTTCTCCAGAGTCTGAGGCCAAGTCTTTTGCACTTTGATCCTTTTGGATGGCGTTGCCAAGGACTGGGACTTTTTGCATAAAAAAGCAGGCATGAAGCTGCAGCAAGTTGCTTTTTCAAAAGTTATTTATTTATTGACAGTATTTATATTCCGCCCTTCTCACCCCAAAGGGGACTCAGGGCGATTACAATGTTGTCATTGTTCACATGCTTGTGGATGTCAGTGGCTTCTCTGTGTAGTCTGACATGGTGGTTGTGAGAGTGGTCCAGCATTTCTGTGTTCTCAAGTAATACGCTGTGTCCAGGTTAGTTCATCAGGTGCTCTGCTATGGCTGACTTCTCTGGTTGAAGTAGTCTGCAGTGCCTTTCATGTTTCCTTGATTCGTGTCTGGGCAATGCTGCTGTGTTTGGTGGTCCCTACGTAGACTTGTCCACAGCTGCATGGTACACGGGAGACTCCTGCAGAGGTGAGAGGATCCCTCTTGTCCTTTGCTGAACGAAGCATTTGTTGGATTTTCTTGGTGGGTCTGGAGATAGTTTGTATGTTGTGTTTCCTCATCAGCTTCCCTCTGCGGTCAGTGGTTCCCTTGATGTATGGCAAGAACACTTTTCCTCTGGATGGATCTTTGTCTTGACTCTCGTGGCTTCTTCTCGGTTGTCTTGCAGCTCTTCTGATGTCTGAAGTGGAGTCTCCATTGGCCTGGAGAGCCCAGTTGAGGTGGTTCAGTTCCTCTTGGAGGAGGTGGGCTTCACAGATTCTTTTTGACCGGTCTGCCAAGGCTTTAATGGGGCTTCTTTTTTGACTTGAGTGATGGTTGGAGTTTTTATGTAGATATCTATCTGTGTGTGTGGGTTTTCTGTAAACGGTGTGACCCAATTGTTGATCTGGTTTGCGGATGAGGAGGACATCCAGAAAAGGCAGTCTTCCTTCATTTTCTTTTTCCATGGTGAACTGGATTTTTGGGTGGATGCTGTTAAGATGGTCCAGGAACCTGTTGAGTTCTTCCTCTCCATGGCTCCAAATGGTGAAAGCATCATCCACATATCTGAACCATATCGTGGGCTTTTTTGTTGCTGTTTCCAGGGCTTGTTTTTCAAAGTGCTCCATGTAGAAATTAGCTATGACCGGGATGAGAGGGCTCCCCATAGCTATTCCATCTTTCTGTTCGTAGAACTCATTGTCCCACTGAAAGTAGCTGGCGGTGCGGCAATGGTGAAACAGAGCTATGGTGTCTTCTGGGAACCTCTGGTTGATGAGTGCCATGGTGTCTGCTACTGGGGACCATGGCAAATAGAGACACCACACCATGATCAGTTTGTTCTTGTGGGTTTTTTCGGGCTATAGGGCCATGTTCTAGAGGCATTTCTCCTGACGTTTCGCCTGCATCTATGGCAAGCATCCTCAGAGGTAGGATGCTTGCCACCTCACTACCTCACTTGCCACCTCACTACCTCTGAGGATGCTTGCCATAGATGCTGGCAAAATATCAGGAGAAATGCCTCTAGAACAGGGGTCCTCAAACTAAGGCCCGGGGGCCAGATGCGGCCCCCCAAGGTCATTTACCCGGCCCTCGCTCAGTGTCAACCTAAGTCTGAAACTACTTAAAAGCACACAACAACAACAACAATCCTATCTCATCGGCCAAAAACAGGCCCACATTTCCCATTGAAATACTAATAAGTTTATATTTAGTAACATTGTTCCTCACTTTAATTATTGTATTGTGTATAAGTGTTTTTTGCACAACAAATAAGATATATGCTGCGTGCATAGGAATTCATTCATGGTTTTTTTCAAATTATAATCCGGCCCCCCCAACAGTTTGAGGGACTGTGACCTGGCCCTCTGTTTAAAAGGTTTGTGGACCCCTGCTCTAGAACATGGCCATATAGCCCAAAAAAACCCACAAGAACCTAGTGATTCCAGCCATGAAAGCCTTCGACAATACATGATCAGTTTGTTGTTGATATTTAGCTTGAAATTGCTGATTTGGGGGGAGGGAAGGGCTCACTACACACTATATCAAGGACTCAGCCCACTTCATAGAAAAAATCAGCAATCTTTATCTAGGTGTTTTATAGGGTTGAAAGGAGCCATCCTCTCTGCCTCTCTTGACAGTGTTTACTTGTCCAGTTAATTCTGTGCTTGTCTCTTCTGTTGTCAAAGTATCACACTGTGTGAAGGATTCACCTCTTTCACAAAAGCCTCAACCAGAATAGAATGTGTTCCTTCTGCGCCAAAAGGCAGCACTACAGCAGAATCTATTCTGCCTGCAAACATTTGTAAGGGCTTGCAGACAACTTTAGCACTGGGATTGCAATTCAAAACCAGTTGATGTGATAGCCGTGCCTTGACGCACGTGGATCTTGTTGCTGGCAGAAATGAGATGGGAAGTGGTAATCGATCTGATTAGTTCTCCTTGTATCTTAAGTCATACGGAAAAGTCCCGGCCCATAGGAACTTGTGAAGCTGTGTCTCTATCCAGGACAGTTTAAATTAGTTTTGGGGGATAAAGTGTTGGGGGGGGGGGGGTATAGAAATCACTCTGTATTTTCTCTATGTATTTTCTTTGTTTTCCCAATTTTTCTCTCTTGAGTTCAATCTCTCTTTCTCTCTCTTTCTCTCTCTTTCAAGAGTTCAATCTCTCTTTCTCGCGAGTTCAATCTCTCCTTCTGTATATTACTTTCAAGAGAATATACTTTTCCTTTATTTCTCCTGTAATTCTGTAATTCTGCCTACCACAGCCCGCTTTACCTTGGGTCTCTGGGGATTACATCGGGCGTCCCCTCCGGGAATGCCCAGTGGTGATCCCTTTCACCCGGTTATGCCGTCCCTTTACAGGGAGGGAGCTCTCAAGCTTCGCTCTACCCAGCTGTGATGGTCCACTGGTTTGTTTGTTAGTTAGTTGATTAGTTAGTTAGTTGGCTTACCGGTTTGCCAGTTTTGTTTTAGTTCGGTTTGTATAGTCTTTCCTCCCCCCCCCCCCCCCCCTTGCCCTGTTACTTCTCAGTTTTAAGATACTTGTTTGACTAGCAGCGTGTATATTTCGGCGTCTCTCTCGGTTATCCGGGTGATGCACTCCAGAGAGAATTGCGTTGGTTTTGAAGTCTATTTGTTGAATTTTCTTCGTTCAAATCTTTATGTCATTGGCCGATGGAGTAATGGGAGGCTGGAAAATCCTCCCACCGCGGTTTGAGTCTTCCCACCACGCTTCGTTGCCGGGCGTCTTTGGGTGTCCCCTTGAAGGGGGCACCTCTTAGATACCATCGGCCGAATCACACAGTGGGTTCTTACCTCTGAGACCTCAGTCCGTCTAGCAGAGGAGGGGGATTCGATTCCCTAACTCAAAAAACCAAGCTGTCCCCAAGTGGAGTGCCAGAGGACACGTCTTCCATCATGCAGCCACCAACCGGATAGTCTAGGAAGAACACTGGTGGATATAATCTTTTCCTGGGAGATCATAGGGAGTGAGCTTGGAGTCTTCTGGGTGCAAATGAAGCACTCTGCATTTCTGACTTTAGTGCAAAGGGGAGTAAAAGACAAGTTTGCATTCAGTCCCTTTAGACCAGTGGTTCTCAACTTCCTAGTGCCGCGACCCCTTAACACAGTTCCTCATGTGGTGGTGACCCCCAACCATAACATTATTTTCATTGCTACTTCATAACTATAACTTTGCTACTGCTATGAATCATAATGTAAGTATCTGATATGTAGGATGTATTTTCATTCACTGGACCAAATTTGGCACAAATACAGAATACACCCACATTTGAATACTGGGGTGGGGTACGGATTGATTTTTGTCATTTGGGAGTTGTAGTTGCTGGGATTTATAGTTAACCTACAAGCAAAAAGCATTCTGAATTCAAACAACTATAGAGTTTAACCAAACTTGGCACACAGAACTCCCATGACCAACAGAAAATACTGGAAGAGTTTGATGGGCATTGAAGTTGTGTTTGGGAGTTGTAGTTCACCTACATCAAGGGAGCACTCTGTACTCAAACAATCATGGATCTGGAACAAACTTGGCACGGATACTCAATATGCCCAAATGCGAATACTGGTGGAGTTTGGGGGAAATATAATTGATATTTGGGAGTTGTAGTTGCTGGGATTTATAGTTCACCTACAATCAAAGAGCATTCTGAACCCCACCAATGATAGAATTGAGCCAAACTTCCCACACAGAACTCCCATGACCAACAGAAAATACCAGAAGTATTTGGTGGGCATTGACCTTGCATTTGGGAGTTGTAGTTCACCTACATCCAGAGAGCCCTGTGGACTCAAATAATGATGGATATGGACCAAACTTGACACGGATACTCCATAGGTAGAAATGTGAATACTGGTGGAGTTTGGGTAAAATAGACTTGACGTTTGGGAGTTGTCATTGTTGGGATTTATAGTTCACCTACAATGAAAGAGCATTCTGAACCTCACCAACGATAGAATTGAGCCAAACTTCCCACACAGAACCCCCATTACTATGTTTTCTGATGGTCTTTGGCGAACCCTCTGATACCCCCTCGTGACCCCCCAGGGGTCCCGACCCCCAGGTTGAGAAACACTGCTTTAGACTCTTAACTTCTCTATATTCCAATGAGTTACCTTTTCTGGCCAAAAATGCAGGAGAGAAACCATGCATCTCCTGGAAGCTTTCACAAGAAGTAATAGGTTTACAGGGTCTCCAAACACTAAGTATTATTATTTCAAAACTTTTAAAAATTCCTTTGCTATCCATGGGGCAGTTTTGAATCTTTTTCTGAGCACAGCAAATTAGAATTTTTGTCAAGAGGGGTGCACAGGAGAGGAAGAATTTGCAAATGAATTCCGAGCCTGGGAAACCATGTTCCAGTAAAGCAGTGTCCAGACTCCTGGCACAAAGGGAGGAAAGAGTTAAAGCACCGCTTGCAAAGTGAACCCCCCCCCCCCAGCTCAATTGGCTTGTTTCAGCCAATTAATTTCCCAGCATATTTCAAGTTGCGTTCTCCTGGAATGGAGCTTGGGCTCCTCCTAGGTCAACAGAGCTTACCTAACCTTGTTGGCCTGCCAAAATCAAGCCTTGCTGTGACCTTGCGTCCACTTTTCCCTCCAGAAGGAGGGGCAGCATGTCCTGGTGTTGCACCGAGTGCATGACTCAGCACCGGAACGTGTGGCTCTTGGTCACCATTTGGGGAGAAGGATGGGGGAGGAACTGTAGGGATACTGGGGATCTATAGCAGAGCAGAGTGCAGCGTAGCCAGTGCCACAGGTGAGCTTGTGGTAGGAAATGAGAGAGGAGGTAAACATACTTTTATTGTTTATGAACCAAGCATGGGAAACTTGGGCCCTCCAGGTGTTTTGGACTTCAACTCCCACCATTCCTAACAGCCGGTAGGCTGTTGGGAATTGTGGGAGTTGAAGTCCAAAACACCTAGAGGGCCCAAGTTTGCCCATGCCTGTTCTAAAGACTTCTGAGAGTAAGGAGGAATTGACCTCTCCATGCAGACAGGAAGCAAAACACCTTGAGCTCCATTGATCTAAGAAGCAGAGGTGGAAAACTAGACCATAATCCTTTGTCCCCAATTGTTTGGTACGCAAGTCTTGATGCTTCTTCACGTTGAACTTGGACTCAGTTTATTTATTATTTATTTATTTCCAGTATTTATATTCCGCTCTTCTCACCCCGTGGGGACTCAGGGCGGATTACAATGCCCATATACATGGCAGTTTACCTGTCCGAACGTATCCTCCCCTATGAACCATCAAGGACGTTAAGATCTTCCGGAAAGGCCCTGCTCTCGGTCCCACCACCTTCGCAAGCGCGTTTGGTGGGAACGAGAGACAGGGCCTTCTCTGTGGTGGCCCCTCGGCTATGGAACTCTCTCCCGAGCGAGATTAGATCTGCCCCCTCCCTCTTGTCCTTCAGGAGGCTAGTGAAATCCTGGTTATGGAACGAAGCATTCCCAGAATAATGGCTGAGACTGGTTACAGACCAAAGTAACCACAAGATGCAGAGCCAACCTTCAGAAATGGGGCTACAAAGTGGAATCCTTGACATGCGAGTGTGGAGAAAAGCAAACCACAGACCACCTGCTGCAATGCAACATGAGCCCTGCCACATGCACAATGGAGGACCTTCTTGCAGCAACACCAGAGGCACTCCAAGTGGCCAGATACTGGTCAAAGGACATTTAACCAACTACCAAACTCACAAGTTGTGTATTTTTCTGTTTGTTTGCTTTGTTCTGTTAGAAATGTAATATAATGGACTGGCTTCTCTGACACGACAAATAAATAAGCTCCTTCTGAAGACCGCCAATGTTGGGGCGTGCCTGATGTCCTTGGGGAGGGAGTTCCAGAGTCGTGGGGCCACCACCGAGAAGGCCCTGTCCCTCGTTCCCACCAATCGCGCTTGCGATGCAGGTAGGATCGTGAGCAGGGCCTCTCCAGATGAACAAAGAGATCGTGTGGGTTCGTATACGGAAAACTCCTGCAGTAAGTGGAGACGCAGGCTGGGGAGTTCTGGAGTTACAGTCAGAAAGCTTCCCAAGATCCTGAATAGTGGCAGATGGGTAGGTCAACCCTTTCACTTCAACATGGAAACCCACTGACAATAAGGGGTAAGGACCCCAAAAGGCTTCAGCAGAGTAGCTAAACATTGCCGCTTGGCCAAACCTTCATCTCCAAGTGAGAGAAACATTCTGCCTCGTTGTCTCTTGGTTGACCCCGTATTGATGGTTTTGCTCGAAACCATAAGGGAGGCAGCAGCCAGAATGGAGACCAGTTGCTACTTGATGTTAGGGAAAGGGCAGCCTTGCTTCCTCCTCCTCCTCCTGCTCCTCCGCTTTCCCCGGGGAACGAGGCATGTTTTGGCAGCAGTCCCTGTTCTCCTTTCGCAGGAGGGTACAAGGGAAGCGGGCCAGAAAGCGCTGTTCTCGCCCTGTTTGTGCCTTTTGGTGAGCGGGGAGGGCGAGCGGATTATGCAACCTTCTTAATTAAATAAAGATTAATGAGCTCAAGCCTCGATTGGGAGCTGGGGAGGGAGAGGCATGAGCTTTATAGCGCAGAGTTTTCTCCAGGCCACTAATCCATCCAGGGTGAAGAGGGGGTGGCTTTGGAAAGCAAGGGCTGGGAACCTTCCGTGGCCATTATCCTGCTTCGGTGTGACTTCCTTGAAGATTCCCTGTGGGGCTGGGAAAACCATCAGTACTTACCCCAAATTTGAGATCCCTGGTCCACAATGCTGCACAGAGCACCCAAACAGTTGTACTCATTTCTAAAGGGAAGCCCATTTGGCACTATAATCTCAGCTTCTGTCACACTCCACCACAGAAACCCATTGGGTGACCCAAACAATCTGATTGCGTGTCCCAAAAGCAATCCACTGTTGTTCCCTTCTGAATAGGTGCCCTTGTGCTCCATCTCCATGAAGCAGTAAGGAGTGAGGGAGGGAAGGAAGGAAGGAAGGAAGGAAGGAAGGAAGGAGGGAGGGAGGGAGGGAGGGAGGGAGGGAGGGAGGGAGGAAGGAAGGAAGGAAGGAAGGAAGGAAGGAAGGAAGGAAGGAGGGAAAGAAGGAAAGAGAGAAGGATGGAAGGAAGGAAAGAGGGAAGGAAGGAAAGAGGGAGGGAGGGAAGGAAGGAAAGAAGGAGGGAAGGGAGGAAGGGAAAAAGGAAAGAGGGAAGGAAAGAGGGAAGGAAGGAAAGGAGGGAGGAAAGGAAGGAAGGAAAAAGGGAAGGAAGGAATGAGGGAAAGAAGAAAGGAACAGGGAGGGAAGGAAGGCAGGAAGGAAGGAGAGAAGGAGGGAAGGAAGGAAGAAGGGAAGGAGGGAGGGAGGGAGGGAGGGAGGGAAGGAAGGAAGGAAGGAAGGAAGGAAGGAAGGAAGGAAGGAAGGAAGGAAGGAAGGAGAGAAAGAGGGAGGTAAGGTTGTTGGGTACAGCTCGTCTAAAAATAATGTTTTAAAAAATCCACAGGAGAGAGTTTCCATAAATTGAAGCTCATTTGCAAGCACCCCGTGAGACAGTGCTTTCACAGCACGTGCTAGAAAAATCACTCAACATTCCAATACTGTATATGGTTCATTATATGAACATACACAACACTAACCTCTCTTATGTTTAACAGTAAAACATTGCAAAGCCTTGATCTAGTTCTCTAGTTTTGGAGGAGGAATGTAAAGCAGTGATTTCTACAAAACCACTAGAGGGAACTGCAACACTGCAAGAGTTTGGGAACGAGATTGCTTAAGCCCTTGGAAGTGAAATTAGTGGATGCATCTAAATCAGACATGGAACAAACTTCAGCCCTCCAGGTGTTTTGGACTTCAACTCCCACAATTCCTAACTGCCTTCTGGGAATTAGAAAAGTGCCTAGGCTGCCGTAACCAGGATTTTCTCTAGTTTTAGATCCTGGCCAATCTCTTAGGAGCTGTAGTTAAGTCTTGTGACATAAAAATGTAAGGATGGATGGGAAGTATCCTCTGTGTCCATTTTGGCTTTGCGTAAGAGAAGCGCAGATCTCAAGACCCAAATAATGTCAGCCCTCCGTTGTCAAGGATTCTGTATCCAAGGATGCAACCATCCATGGCTTGAAAATATTCTCCCTTCCATCCCAAAAGCAAGCTTTGATGTTACTGTTTTATATGAAGGACATTGTAATGGGACTTGAACATCTGTGAAGAATTGGTGTCCACAAAGAGTCCTGGAACTGAATCCTAGCAGGTGCCAAGGGCCCACACACATTCATGTTTGAAAACTGGATACTCCATGTATTGTTGAAGGCTTTCATGGCTGGAATCACTGGGTTGTTGTAGGGTTTTGGGGCTGCATGGCCATGTTCTAGAAGCATTCTCTTCTGATGTTTTGCCTGCATCTATGGCAAGCATCCTCAGAGGTTGGGAGGTCTGCTCATGTATGTTTGCAACGTAACATGCACCTCTTATTGCAAAGCATAGTATGCACACATTGCCAATTGCATGGGGTGTCTTTTCCAAACTGTGTGTGTGTATATAAATATACATGTTTGCAGACTACAATAGACACCTTTGCAAAGGACTGTATTGCAAATTCATGGGATTACTTTTACAATTTTTATATCTATGTATTTGCAAACTATCATAGGTACCTATTGCAAAGGATGTTGTGCTTGCACATTGCAAATGGTACTTTTGCAAACTATGTATATGTGTGTGTGTACATAAATATGTTTGCAAACTGTAATATACACCTTGGGAAGGATATGCACATAATGCAAATTGCATGGGTGCCTTGGCAAGCTGTGTGTGTGTGTACACATAAACATATACCAATTATACATGAATTGTGATTCAGCATTCTCTCCTGACATTTCGCCTGCATCTATGGCAGGCAACCTCAGAGGTTGTGAGGACCTCCCAAGCTCTGGCCATAGATGCAGGCGAAACATCAGGAGAGAATGCTTCTAGAACATGTCCATATAGGTTGTTGGTTTTTTGGGCTGTATGACCATGTCCTCAAAGCACTCTCTCCTGACGTTTCACCAGCATCTATGGCAGGCACCCTCAGAGGTTGTGAGGACCTCCCAAGCTCTGAGGATGCCGTCCATAGATGCAGGCGAAACGTCAGGAGAGAATGCTTCTAGAACATGGCCATATAGGTTTTTGTAGGTTTTTTGGGCTGTATGACCATGTCCTCAAAGCACTCTCTCCTGACGTTTTGCCAGCATCTATGGCAGGCACCCTCAGAGGTTGTGAGGACCTCCCAAGCTCTGAGGATGCCAGCCATAGATGCAGGCGAAACATCAGGAGACAATGCTTCTAGAACATGGCCATATAGGTTGTTGTTGGTTTTTCAGGCTGTATGACCATGTCCTCAAAGCATTCTCTCCTGACGTTTCTCCTGCATCTATGGCAGGCAACCTCAGAGGTTGTGAGGACCTCCCAAGCTCTGGCCATAGATGCAGGCGAAACATCAGGAGAGAATGCTTCTAGAGCATGGCCATATAGGTTTTTGTAGGTTTTTTGGGCTGTATGGCCATGTTCTAGAAGCATTGTCTCCTGACGTTTCGCCTGCATCTGTGGCAGGCATCCTCAGAGGTTGTGGCATGGCCATATAGCCTGAAAAACCTACAACAACTCACTGGATACTCCTCTTTGACCCAGGCATCCTCCACTTTGCACAGAAGCCACAGTTTGCTCTTCTGTCTGACCTGCGCACCCTTTAAGACAGGTTTGCCACTGGCAACAAATCCTAGCTTGGTGTTCTCTGTGAGTCAGCTGAGATCTTAGGAACGTGTAGTATTGTCTCTTCCTGTCAGACTTCATCTGCTTTGCAACTTCCCTGACCCTTTTTATGGCTCCCTTGACTTTGCCTGTTGGACACAGCTGCTCCCGTCTAACCTTGTGTCTCAGCTAATCTGTTTTACGTGTTTCTGTCTCAGCTTCACAGATGGGAAGGCCCTGGAGATCGTCCCTTCACTGCTCTTCCTTTTCACCTTCCTTTTCACTGTGTCTTTCTCCCTATCTTGGTCTCTCCTCCCCTCTTTTCCTTTCCTTGAAGCGTCTGTATTTGATGCTAAATGTGGCGTCGTCAGACTTCCTTGGCACCTTTTCTGACTAAAAAAAACATGTTGAATTTGCAATGGAACTTTTCACTGTGTGTCTTCCAAGTTGTTTTCAACTCATGTCAACCCTAAGGGCCAACATATACTAGGAGTTTCATGGCAAGACATGTTCAGAGCGGGTTTGCCATGGCCTTCTGTTGAAGCTAAGAGAGTATGATTTGCACAGAACTGATTTTTGAGGCCTAAGGAAGCCTGGCATTTTATAATGTGCAAGGAAGCTGCATGGAGAAGGCTCTGAGTGTTTTATTGGGACTCCAGGAGACTTGCATTCACATCCCCGCTCAGCCCACTGGTTGAGTTTCAACAGCCTTAGTAGCAGTCATTAGTAAATGTTCTCTCAACCAGTCAGGCCAAAATAGAGACATATTCATGGCTCCAACTGATTCTGAATCCTTCAAGGGTTTCTCAGTCTGTGAAATGGGGGAAGGAGAGGAAAGCAGGGGAGTTAAGCAGGCTACTCGTGAACAAGAATCTGATGAGGAGATCCAAAGGAAGTGTATCCATGATATACTTAGCACTCCAACAGAAGATGAAGATTTTATGGGTTTTTAAAGGAGTGATGGGACTGGGAGTGACATTGAGGAGGAGGATGATCTAGACTGGACCCGTGTACAGGAAATTAGGGACATCTGTACTCAGCCTACCTCCAGTGATGACTTTGAGGGGTTTGCAGAGGAGTGGCAATCTGGGAACACTTGGGAGGACCTAAGTCTTGACAGACGCTGGCAAAGGTGGAGGGATGGGGGGCAGTGCTCAGCTGCAGGGAATGGGGCAGCTGAAAATGATGGTGAAAGGGTGGGGAGCAGTTCATCCTCTGATGAGGAGTTATAGGATATAAGTTGGTTTGGTTTCAATGGGTCTTTGCAGAAGGCAAAGTGTCTTTTCAGGTGTGAATCTTTGTTACTGCCATTACTCTCAAACTTGGGTCCTTGGACTACAGATCTTCGTGTTTCCGTGACTTCTGGCTGATACTCCGTAAGTGCTGACTTCAACTCCCCCTTTTGACGCCGGACTGTGTTTTGACAATGACTACGCTTTTTGGTCTGCTTCTTCTTACCTTGGACATGCCTGGACTACGGATTGCTTTTGGACTCTGATTTTGCTTGCTCCCACCTTGTTTTTCTGTGCTTTTTGGACCTTTTGAATTACAAGCAGATTGCTGTATATTTTTGTTATCCCAGATTATACTTCAGGATAATCCGGATTATGTTTAAGTTGGGTTTTTTACTTAGCGGTTGCTATAGACTTTCAGTTTGTGCTAGGGACACTGAAGTAAGTGTCTCTAAGCCTTTTTGTGTTTAGTAAACCTGTATTTGGACCTTTTATATTGTGTTTGGCGTTCTTGAGGCTTCTGGGTCTTGACAAGATGATTGTAAGTATTCACACCAGATAAAATCAAGTGTAAATAATATTATGAAAGCTGAACAGTACATACATACAGACATACATTCTGTGTGTGTGTGTGTGCGTGTGTGTATAGTTCAAATTTTTGTTATCAGGTTAGATTTCTGATTGGCTCACTGCATCCACTTAACAGGAAGCATCATCATTTGTACAAGGGTTATCTGGAAGGTATGGTTACAAGGCACATAGCTTTTGTGGGGAATTTTCTCAGGGAAGTTGGTCTCACTGCTGAGTAGCGGGAAGCTAGCGAAAGCGAACGAGCAGTGCCAGTTGTCAGCAGCTCATCAAATGGCGTTGTGGTGAAGGTTAGAGATTAGTGCCCTCATTCCATTTCCCTCCAAGTGTGAAGTTCATGCTGTACAAGGCTTCTCTGGAAAGTAAGGTTACAAGGCACATAGCTTTTGTGAGGAATTTTCTCGGGGGAATTTGGTCTCACTGTCGAGTAGTGGGAAGCCAGCGGAAGTGAACGAGCAATGCCAGCCTTTAGCAGCTCATCAAATGGCGTTGTGGTGAAGGTTAGAGATGAGTGCCCTCGTTCCATTTCCCTCCAAGTGTGAAGTTTGCGCTGTACAAGGGTTATCTGGAAAGTAAGGTTAGAAGGAACATAGCTTTTGTGGGGAATTTTCTCGGGGGAAGTTGGTCTCACTGCCGCGTAGCAGGAAGCCAGCGGAAGTGAACGAGCAGTGCCAGTCGTCAGCAGCTCATCGACTAGTATTGTGAAGGTTAGAGATGAGCATCCTCATTCCATTTCACTCCTATTGTGAAGTTTGCGCTGTACAAGGGTTAACTGGAAAGTAAGGTTAGAAGGCACATAGCTTTTGTGGGAAATTTTTTCGGGGGAAGTTGGTCTCACTGTCGAGTAGTGGGAAGCCAGTGGAAGTGAACGAGCAGTGCCAGTCATCAGCAGCTCATCAAATGGCATTGTGGTGAAGGTTAGAGATTAGCATCCTCATTCCATTTCCCTCCAAGTGCGAAGTTCTACGTGCTGTAATACACTACCTAAATGCTAAGAGTAGGAACGCCGCTGCGATTCATGTCAAAATACTTTCCATTTATGGGGAGGATGTAATGTCAAGACAGCATGTGACAAAATGGGTATGGAATATATTGTCAGACCATGAAGAAACTTCTCAGAGCCATCCAATATAAATAGCGTGGGATGCTGATGGCGGGAGTCTGCTTCCTTCATGACATTGCGCGTCTGCACACTGCTCATTCAACACAAGAGTGGTTGACTTCATTGGGTTGGGATGTTTGAAGCCATCCCTCTCACAGCCTCGATCTCACACCCAGTGACTGTCATCTGTTCACTAAATTGAAGGAACACCTTGGTGGAAAACACTTTTTTGATGAGGAGGAGGTGAAAATCAAAGTGACAACTGGCTGAAAAAAGGGAAGGGAAACTTCGATGACACAGGCATCAAAAACTTCTCCCACAGATGGCAAAATGTATTGAACTGAATGTTGATTATGTAGAAAAAATAATGTAATACCAATGCTACAATCCATGTCAGTTTTAATAAAATATATTCATTCTTTGTATTTAAAAAAATCTTGCAACCGAACTTCCCGGAGAACCCTCTTATGTTGCTTTTCCCCAAAATCTGGGATTTTTACTGAGTCTAAAACACCTCATTAATAAGAACATTTTTGCTTATGTTCAAAGTCATAAGCAAAAATGTACAAAAAAGTTACTAGAACACAGACTAATGCCTTAAAAACTCATAGAAGTAAGAAAAGAGAGAGAGGAAACTATGCTATGAACTTTCCATATGGAAAAAGTACTGCGTTACATATGTAGTAAACCTGTTTGGTGATGGCTGCTTTCTGTTGTTTTCAGATCTTGGACGATGGCGGGGATCTCACCCACTGGATCTACAAGAAGTATCCCAACATGTTCAAGAAGATCAAGGGGATTGTAGAGGAGAGTGTTACAGGGGTCCACAGGTAAGGGCACCCTTCTATTTAGAATGGCCCACATATGCAAAAGGCCTTGTTTGAATGGTGCAAAAAACAATTTGCTTTACTTGTGTGCTAGGTAGGAAATACAGTTCATTCCGCTTACCATTTCTATACATATAAAAAGGTAAAGGTTGTCCCCTGACATTAAGTCCAGTCATGTCTGACTCTGAGGTGTGGTGCTCATCTCCATTTCTAAGCCGAAGAACCGGCGTTGTCCGTAGACACCTCCAAGGTCATGTGGCCGGCATAACTGCATGGAGCGCCGTTTCTATACACATATAAACATAGAATTGGAACATAGTAAGTGACCATCTTGTTCAAACTGCTGCCAGTGTGGCAGTCCATAGCCAAAGTTGTGCTGTCCAATTTCTACTTTGAAAACCTCCATCTGAGGAGTCTAATTCATGATTGAACAGCTATTTCATAGAATCATAGAATCAAAGAGTTGGAAGAGACCTCATGGGCCATCCAGTCCAACCCCCTGCCAAGAAACAGGAATATTGCATTCAAATCACCTCTGACAGATGGCCATCCAACCTAAAAAATTCAGTTCTCTCTAATGTTTATTTGGAGTCCCCTTCTTTGTAATTTGAATCCACTGCTTTCAGATATTACTTTCTGCATCAGTAGAAAACACACTTGCACTATCTCCCCTGTGATAGCATTGCAGATCATTTGCATACACGCAAGTACGCAGGCAAAGTAATACACAAATTCTTAGAGGTCATTTTTTTATTAGAGCACAAACACTAGCAAAGCAAACATTCCCGGGTGGCCTTTAAATAGCTGTACTTAAGCATTGGGAGTGTTCTCCGTTTCTTAAAGTAATTAGGAGTTTCTGAAACTCTCAATTACAACTGCTTAAAGAAAAGGCCTTTAAGAAACATGAACTGTTCATCTGGATATTGTTCAGTCTGCTGCACTGAAGCAAAAGGGAGTTTATAAGGAGACAAGAACCGCGCTATTTGAAGTGTTGACAGTTGCAGCCTTCTCTCGGCATCAGTTGTGCCACTCAGTCCTAGAAGACTATCGGGGAAGGCATTGACCACTGTGGCGCGTAACATTGCACATAACTGAATATGTGATGCCACACCACATATGTAGTTTTCTGTCATCACTTTAATACCTGGGACGTACTCTGTTTCTGTCCTTTCACAGGTGCCTTCCTTTTGACTCAGTGAGGGGGAAAAGAATTTCCTTTCTAAATCCCTTTACTGCCTTGTACTGCTGCAGTTTCCCTTTTAAATTAGCTGGGGCTTTCTTGTGAGCTGTTTAACCTTTGTGCTTTATATAACAGGCTTGAGACACTCTGGTAAGCAACGAAGTAACAAAGTTTATTTTTAGCTTCTGGTTCCAATGCTTTATGGTTACATGTGTGCTTTGTTACAGTCTCGAGTCTTACATTATTTATTTTATTTTATTTACATCACTTATATCCCGCCCATATCAGCCCGCAGGCGACTCAGGGCGGTCATTCAGTATCATTCACTTGGTTAATTTTACCTATGAAACTCTCACAGTTTCACATCAACGAAAATGTTACTTTCTTCATATACTCTTGACTGAACTATATTCTGACTTAGGCCACACTGGCGCCTTTTATTTTTCCTTAAACCTTGAGCTCCATTTCCCAACTGCTTCTCTCTAACCGAGGTTCCTAACTGCTCCTACTTTTTTTTAACTGACAATCTCTAACTGCCTCTTTCAAACTTGACTCCGCCCCCTTAGAATGTTCAGTTCTGTAACTGCCATTCCAGCTCAGCAGTCTTTTCAAATCCTGGCATAATCTCATCTGCATATGACCAATCGGCTTCACATATGCAAATTAATCCTGCCTTCACTGTTGCTACCCTATTTGAACCAATTCTTCCCTATCAACCATACTGTAACCTAGAGCTACACACCAAAAATAAAACATAGATCATAAAATTCACTACAACCACCTTCTCATTCGTTTCCTTATTTTCCTTTCCCCAGATTGTACCAGCTATCGAAGGCAGGCAAGCTCTGCGTCCCAGCCATGAACGTCAACGACTCCGTCACCAAACAGAAGTTTGACAATCTCTACTGCTGCCGGGAATCCATTCTAGATGGGTTGGTATTTGTTTGTTTACATCAGGCATTGGCCAACTGTGGCCCTTCAGGTGTTTTGGATTTCAACTCCCACAATTCCTAACAGTTGATATAGGCTGTTAGGAATTGTGGGAGTTGAAGTCCAAAACACCTGGAACGCCAAAGTTGGCTCATATTTATTTATTTATTTATTTATTATTTACGGTATTTATATTCCACCCTTCTCACCTCGCAGGGGACTCAGGGCGGATTACAATGCACATATGGCAAACATTCAACGCCTTAGACACACAACATATATAGACAGACACACAGAAGCTATTTAATATTCCAGCTTTTTCATGAGGGTATTCTGGCCACCAGGGGAGCTGTTCCTTCACCATCCATTTGGGACACTGATTAAGTACTTCATCATTCTTTGCATGCTTGCTGGAGATTTTTATGGCCTCGTAAATTAGCCTCCCCGCATAAGGGTACCTATATTTCCTACTTGACAGATGCAACTTGTCTTTCGGGCTGCAAAAGTCGACAGCAAGCTACACAAATTGGTCGGAAGCTCAGTCTGACCCAGGCTGGCTTCAAACTCATGACGTTTTGGTCAGTAGTGATCTTAATGCAGCTGACTCCCAGCCAGCTGCGCCACAGTCCCGGTGCGATATGGTTATCACAGCTTTCTAAGGGTGAGCAGATGGTGACTAGTAGATGACATATGTTCTGTATCTCAAAAGCTAGAACTGACAGGGGAAAACTAGTTTTATTTCTGGAATCAGCAGGTCAAATACACCCAGAAACAGGGATGCACCAAAAAGTGTATTTGGATTTTTCTAACAAAAAATCCAGTGGGATGAAATGCTTTGAAGATCATACTAGGGCTGGATCTACGCTATCACATAATGCAGTTTCAAAATGCAGATTAACTGCAGATATGGCCATGTAGACTCATGTAATCCAGTTCAATGCAGTTAATCTGCATTCTGGAACAATGGAGTCTAGGGCTCCATTGTACCTTTTGTAGCTGCTTTGAGTCTCTGTGGAGAGAAAAGGTGGGATACTAATAATAACAACAACAACAACAACTTTGAAAAAGAAGATGGAGGGCCTGATTCTTGCATCCCAAGAACTAGCCATTAGAATGGATACCATCCAACTCAGAATTGAAAAGTCGACGACTCTGTGTAGACTCTGCAAGGAAGCAGATGAAACAATGGATCACATCCTCAGCTGCTGCAAGAAGATTGCACAGACAGACTACAAGCAGAGGCACAACACCATTGCTCAGATGATTGGATTGGAACTTGTGCCACAAATACCATCCGCCTGCGACGAAGAACTGGTGGGATCACAAGCCGGAAAAGGTTACAGAGAATGAACACGTCATGCTACTCTGGGACTTCAGAATTCAGACTAACAGAGTTTTGGAAAACAAGACTCCTGACCTCATGATCGTGGGGAAAAACAAAGTATGGGTCATCAATGTTGTAATCCCAGGTGACAGCAGGATTGGCAAGAAGCAACTGGAAAAGCGTACATGATATATGGATTTAAAGATTGAATGGCAAAGACTCTGGCACAAGTCAGTCAAGGTGGTCACAGTGGTGATCGGCACACTGGGTGCAGTGCCTAAAGACCTTGGCCTGCACTTAAACACAATCGGCGCTGACAAAATTACCACCAGTCAGCTGCAAAGGGCCACCCTACTAGGATCTGCATGCATTATTCACTAATACATTTATTTATTTATTTATTTATTTACAGTATTTATATTCCACCCTTCTCACCTCGCATGGGACTCAGGGTGGATTACAGTGTACATATACATGGCAAACATTCAATGCCATAGACACACAACATATATAGACAGACATACAGAGGCTATTTAACATTCCAGCTTTTTCGTGAGGGTATTCTGGCCACCAGGGGAGCTGTCGCTTCACTGTCCATTTGGGACACTGATTAATTACTTCCTCATTCTTTGCATGCTTGCTGGAGATTTTTATGGCATCGCAAATTAGCCTCCCCGCATAAGCGATACCTAAATTTCCTACTTGACAGATGCAACTGTCTTTTGGACTGCAAAGGTCGACAGCAAGCTACACAAATTGGTTGGAAGCTCACTCCGACCCAGGCTAGCGCCACAGTCCTAGACACTCCCAACCAGCTGCGCCACAGTCCTAGACACTTGGGAAGTGTCCGACATGTGATCCAATACAACAGCCAGCAGAGTGATCTTGTTTGCTGTGGACTAACCTTGTTGTGTTTCAAATAATAATAATAATACCTGAGTTCGATCCCACTCAGCCCTGGAAGCCTACTGGGTGAACTTGGCCAATTTACTCTCTTTCTTCGTCTCAGAGGAAGGCAATGGTAAACCTCACCTGAGGGCCCCTGACCCAGTAAACCCTTGGGGAGGGTCGCCTGAAGAGAGAGGCTTCTGGAAGGCACAACCAACCACAAAAGCAGACTCTAGACAACCTTTCTGCCCTGAACTTTGCACAAACTCATCCAAGTTGTCGATTGCACCCGGGGAAGTAAAGTAGGCTGGCTATTTTTATATGCGGCCGTCATCGGGTGATTCAGAGCCCTCTTGTGTTCCTGGCATGGTGGCTGCCGTTATGGCTCAGGAACCAGATGGTCTGAAGCTTGCATCCCAGGGTGAAACGGCACACTGCCGTCTTTTATTGCTTCCTCTCCCATTTAGAAGAAGAGAAATGTAGGTATTGATTAAATCGGACCCACACCCCCTCCCCATTTGCTTCATGACCTGATGCCCATTATCCTTTTGCTTATCTTTTGCTAACTGAACATTAGTCAGCTCATGCCTTGAATTATATTTAGCATCATTGCCCGTGGAGCATATTTTTATCATTCTGGGGCCATTTGATGGTAGGAACAGAAAAGGTCTTGGAGCACAGCACAGCCTCACAATAGGAAAGTGGAGTTAAATGTGTCATCTGAAGCTAGCAGATATTCCTGGACGCGTTGGAATCCAGGTCATGTAACACCTGTGATCTTGCTTGAATCAGTGTGACTTCAGTTAATCCTGGGTGAGAATCATAGGAGAGCCATATTGGGTCAGGCAGGGTTCTGATCAACTTGCAGTCAGGGCAAAGGCAGCTTCCATTACTTCCTTGCAACCAGGCCAAAAGTGAAAGGCAGCCTCCATTGCCTCCTTTCCAAGGAAAGGTATAGATAGTAGGCATGGTTGATTAAAAAAAAAAACCAAGATCCAAAATTACATAAACATCCATGGAACTGGGCACTTGAGACCATAAAACTAAACAAAAGGAAAAATCTCATAAACTAAACGGGAGCTTGGCAAGAACTTGGTATGTGAAACTAAAAGCAATTGAAATCAAGACACTGATCAATTTCCAACATTGACCTGAATGAGGCAACCCATTCCCATGCATCAATATAAGGTTTTTTCAGGTTCCAAAACTGAAAGGAAAGCATTTCTCTTGACCTTGCTACCAGATTATGGTTTGTTATCTTTCTTTTGCCATAAGCTAACCGAATGTCTGAGTCTTTGCAGACTGTCTCTGTTTACAGAAACTTTGGTTTCTGTCTAAGTTCTCATTATCAGCTCTCTCTGAGCTCTCATTATTTTCTAAACCTGACAAATTATCTTCAGACAGTTGCTCTGAGAAAGGCTGTGAAGGGCCCCTCTCAAGAGTGTGGCCTTGGGAATTATTTCATAGAATCATAGAATCAAAGAGTTGAAAGAGACCTCATGGGCCATCCAGTCCAACCCCATTCTGCCAAGAAGCAGGAATATTGCATTCAAATCACCCCTGACAGGGGTGATTTATTTATTATTTAGGGCTTTTATATCCCGTCCTTTCTCAACCTCCACAGAGGGACTCAGGACGGCTATCTTCCTCTTCCTGAAACAACTCCGACTTCTCATCTGAACTCAACTCAGGCCCAAGCAAACTCTCATCTCCAAAGCTACCATCAGGAACATCATCCCCATTCCCATCATGAATATCAGCATTAACACAAACATCAGACACAATCACAGGCTGAACAGACTGGCATACAACACCAATTCCCAATTTTCCAGAAAACTGGACCAATTTTCAGGATACTTTCTAACTCAATACAACGCAAAGCATCACCCAGCAACCCCCTTTCCTTCCATCTTATCCCCCCTCTCTACATCTTCCACCCCCCTAATAAACCCCAAAAGCTCAAAATGGACCACAGTAGTGACTCGAAACGAAATAACATTCTTCTGTGTAGCTTGCGGATGACGTTGGAATGAATATTGACCAGTCTCCCTGACAGAGATGCTCTCACCTCTTCTATCCTTTTCTTCAAAATAAATCACTCTCTTGCCATTCTTTCAAGTATTTTCACGTGCGACTATCCTACCACCAGGAAAAGAACATTCACGTTTCTTATCTTGCTTTCTGGGCAGTGCGGAAATGGTTAAAAGTTCCAAGTAAACTTAAGAGATTGGGAGAAGCGAGGCTCTGGCAAAAAAGTGGGCCAGAAGAAACTGGAGCAGAATTGCACTCTGGTCCCTCAGGACAATCTGTCTACATTTGGCAGAAAACGAGAGTCTCACTTTCTCTCCGCACTGCTAACCTATTTTACTCATCCGCTAAAAATAGACGACAATGTAGGGCAGAGTTGCCAAGATGCCAGGCAGGCAGCGTTCGGCGGGAGGAAGTGCGTCCATGCGCAGATCAGCAGGGATGCACCGGGATGCAGCTTTCCTTTTTCAGTGTATATTCACATGCAACTATTCAGTGGGGGTTCTTTCCATGGGTATTTCTCTTATGCATAGAAAGAGAGAGAGAGGCCTCTCCTCAAATCATATAACCTCAGAGTTGGAAAATACCCAGGAACACACAGTCTTGCTCCTTAGGTGTTCACATTAGCATCCGAGACCCTGGAGCAGTTTGGGATCTTTATTAAACTCAGACAGTTTTGGACTTCTGTCATAGAAACATACGATGAAAGAGACCCTAAGGCAGTGTTTCTCAACCTGGGGGTCGCGGCCTCTGGGGGGGTCGCGAGGGGGTTTCAGAGGGGTCACCAAAGACCATCACTGGTGGAGTTCAGAATGCTCTTTGATTGTAGGTAAACTATAAATCCCAGCAACTACAACTCCCAAATGTCAAGGTCTATTTCCCCCCAATTCCACCAGTTCACATTTGGGCATATTGAGTATTCATGCCAAGTTTGGTCCAGATCCATCATTGTTTGAGCCCACAGTGCTCTCTGGATGTAGCTGAACTATAATTCTAAAACTCAAGGTCAATGCCCACCAAACCCTTCCAGTATTTTCTGTGGTCACAGGAGTTCTGTGTACCAAGTCTGGTTCAATTCCATCATTGGAGGAGCTCAGAATGCTCTTTAATTGTAGGTGCACTATAAATCCCAGAAACTGCAAGTTCCAATTGACAAAATCAATCCCCTCCAACCCCATCAAGATTCAAATTTGGGTGTATTGGTTATTTGTGCCCTATTTGGTCCAGTGAATGAAAATACATCTTGCATATCAGATATTTACGATCCTTAACAGTAACAAAATTACAGTTATGATGTTGAAACAGAAATAATTTGATATTTGGGGGTCACCACAACATGAGGAAATGTATTAAGGGGTCACAGCATTAGGAAGGTTGAGAAACACTGCCCTAAGGGCTATCCAATCCAACCCCCTGCCATTCAGGAAGGCACAATTCTAATCGCTCCTGACAAATGGCCTCTGTTTTAAAGCCTATTTTAGGTGTATTTATTATATTTCACAACTTCCTCACTCTAGAGAATGAATCTACTTTAGATCTGGTTTCTTCCTTCTGCAGAATGTTGGGGTTTGTAGTTTAGTGAAGCTGTTAAAGGCTCCTCCCTAAACTACAGAATTCTGCAGGAGGCAACGTCTTTGTAGACGGCCAATTCTCTCATACCATAAGCAACTTCTCCAGCAAAGGGTCACCGCCTTGTTGTGGCGCTGGAGCTTGAGCACCTCAATGATGTCATGAGCGAAACCGTGAAGGGCCACCCAAGACGGGACGGTTGTGGCAGAGAGGTCAGACCAAGCGTGATCCCTGGGGAAGGCAACGGCAAACCACCCCAGTATCCTTGCCAAGAAAACTAAATGGACCAGTACAACCAGAGATATGTCGGTATGCCATTGGAAGATGGGACTCCCAGGTCGGAAGATGGCCAAAATGCTACTGGGGAGGAGCAGAGGATAAGTTCAACTAGCCCCAGATGTGATGACGCAGCTAGCTCAAAGCCGAAAGGAAGGCTAGCGGCCGACGGTACTGGAGGTGAACGACGAATCCGATGCTCTAAAGATCAGCACACCATAGGAACCTGGAATGTAAGATCTATGAGCCAGGGCAAATTGGATGTTGTTATTGGTGAGATGTCAAGACTAAAGATAGACATTCTGGGGGTCAGCGAACTGAAATGGACTGGAATGGGCCACTTCACATCAGATGACCACCAGATCTACTACTGTGGACAAGAGGAACATAGAAGAAATGGAGTAGCCTTCATAATTAATAAGAAATTCGCTAAAGCAGTGCTTGGATACAACCCAAAAAATGACAGAATGATCTCAATTCGAGTGCAAGGAAAGCCTTTCAACATTACAGTGATCCAAATATACGCCCCAACCACAGCTGCTGAAGAAGCAGAAGTAGATCAGTTCTATGAGGATCTGCAGGACCTACTGGATAATACACCAAAAAGAGACATTATTTTCATTACAGGAGACTGGAATGCCAAGGTGGGAAGTCAAATGACAACTGGGATCACAGGCAAGCATGGTCTGGGAGAACAAAATGAAGCGGGACGCAGGCTGATAGAATTTTGCCAGGAAAACTCGCTGTGTATAACAAACACTCTCTTCCAACAACCTAAAAGACGGCTTTATACATGGACTTCACCAGATGGTCAGCACCGAAATCAGATTGACTACATCCTTTGCAGCCAAAGGTGGCGGACATCCATCCAGTCGGTGAAAACAAGACCTGGGGCTGACTGTAGCTCAGATCACGAACTTCTTATTGCTCAATTTAGAATAAAACTAAAGAGATCAGGGAAAATACACAGACCAGTTAGATATGATCTCACTAACATTCCTAGCGAATATACAGTGGAAGTGAAGAACAGATTTGAAGGACTAGATTTAGTAAACAGAGTCCCAGAAGAACTATGGACAGAAGTCCGCGACATTGTCCAGGAGGCGGCAACAAAGTACGTCCCAAAGAAAAAGAAAACCAAGAAGGCAAAATGGTTGTCTGCTGAGACACTGGAAGTAGCCCAAGAAAGGAGGAAAGCAAAAGGAAACAGGGATAAGGGGAGATATGCCCAGTTAAATGCGCAATTCCAGAGGTTAGCCAGAAGAGACAAGGAACTATTTTTAAGCAAGCAATGCATGGAAGTGGAAGAAGACAACAGAATAGGAAGGACAAGAGACCTCTTCCAGAAAATTAGAAACATTGGAGGTAAATTTCAGGCAAAAATTGGTATGATAAGAAACAAAGATGGCAGGGACCTAACAGAAGCTGAAGAGATCAAGAGAAGGTGGCGAGATTATACAGAAGATCTGTATAGGAAGGATAACAATATCGAGGATAGCTTTGACGGTGTGGTGAATGAATTAGAACCAGACATCCTGAGGAGTGAGGTTGAATGGGCCTTAAGAAGCATTGCTAACAACAAGGCAGCAGGAGACGACGGGATCCCAGCTGAACTGTTTAAAATCTTAAAAGATGATGCTGTCAAGGTGATGCATGCCATATGCCAGCAAATATGGAAAACACAAGAATGGCCATCAGACTGGAAAAAATCAACTTACATCCCCATACCAAAAAAGGGAAATGCGAAAGACTGCTCCAACTTCCGTACAGTGGCCCTTATTTCTCATGCCAGTAAGGTAATGCTCAAGATCCTGCAAGGAAGACTCCAGCAATACATGGAGCGAGAGTTGCCAGATGTTCAAGCTGGGTTTAGAAAAGGCAGAGGAACGAGAGACCAGATTGCCAATATCCGCTGGATAATGGAGAAAGGCAGGGAGTTTCAGAAAAACATCTACTTCTGCTTCATTGACTATTCTAAAGCCTTTGACTGTGTGGATCATAATAAATTGTGGCAAGTTCTTAGTGGGATGGGCATCCCAAGCCACCTTGTCTCTCTCCTGAGGAATCTGTACAAGGACCAAGTAGCAACAGTCAGAACTGACCACGGAACAACAGACTGGTTCAAGATTGGGAAAGGCGTACGGCAAGGCTGCATACTCTCACCCAACCTTTTTAACTTGTATGCAGAACACATCATGCGATGTGCGGGGCTTGATGAATGCAAAGCTGGGGTGAAAATTGCTGGAAGAAACATTAACAACCTCAGATATGCAGATGACACCACTCTGATGGCCGAAAGCGAGGAGGAGCTGAGGAGCCTTCTAATCAAGGTGAAAGAAGAAAGCGCAAAAGCCGGGTTGCAGCTGAACGTCAAAAAAACCAAGATTATGGCAACAAGAATGATTGACAACTGGAAAATAGAGGGAGAAAATGTGGAGGCCGTGACAGACTTTGTATTTCTAGGCGCAAAGATTACTGCAGATGCAGACTGTAGCCAGGAAATCAGAAGACGCTTACTTCTTGGGAGGAGAGCAATGTCCAGTCTCGATAAAATAGTAAAGAGTAGAGACATCAGACTGGCAACAAAGATCCGCCTAGTCCAAGCCATGGTATTCCCTGTAGTAACCTACGGATGTGAGAGCTGGACCATAGGGAAGGCTGAGCGAAGGAAGATCGATGCTTTTGAGCTGTGGTGCTGGAGGAAAGTGCTGAGAGTGCCTTGGACTGCAAGAATATCCAACCAGTCCATCCTCCAGGAAATAAAGCCCGGCTGCTCACTGGAAGGAAGGATACTAGAGACAAAGTTGAAGTACTTTGGCCACATCATGAGGAGACAGCAAAGCCTAGAGAAGACAATTATGCTGGGGAAAGTGGAAGGCAAAAGGAAGAGGGGCCGACCTAGGGCAAGATGGATGGATGGCATCCTTGAAGTGACTGGACTGACCTTGAAGGAGCTGGGGGTGGTGACGGCCGACAGGGAGCTCTGGCGTGGGCTGGTCCACGAGGTCACGAAGAGTCGGAGACGACTGAACGAATGAACAACAATAAGCAACTTGCAATATGTTCTCAATTCGCTTCTGACACAATTAAAAAGGCCCATTCATAAGTATGAGTTGTTTGTAAGTTGAATGCTTGTAACTCAGAGACTACCAATAATCAGATTTGCTGAAGAACAACCTGCAGTTATCTTACAATGCTGCTGTTCTTTTTTCCCCCTCCTTTTTAGTCTTAAAAGGACAACTGACATGATGTTTGGAGGAAAGCAGGTGGTCGTCTGCGGCTATGGAGAGGTAAGGCTTCAAATACCTGCCATGATGGATAATCCACCCATTCCTTATCTCTGTCCAGCCACCCCAGGCTCATTATTAGGAATGGTTTTGCTCCCCAAGCCTTTGTCCCTTCAGCCTGTTTCTTTCCTCCCTACCTGCTCTTCTCCTGCAGGTTGGCAAGGGCTGCTGTGCTGCGCTGAAGGCCATGGGCTCCATCGTGTATGTGACAGAGATAGACCCCATTTGTGCCCTGCAAGCCTGGTAAGCCATACAGGAGAGGAAGCAGCCTTTGGTCACTTGGGTGGATTGGACACAGGAGTGGCTTTCATCTCCAACCTTCTAGTGCCAGTACCCCACTAGTCCATCTTCATTCAGCCAGTGGTCGCAATCCAGCTAGTAGTGATGTGTTCACCAAGACAATGTGGAAATGGGGAGGGGCGGAATCGGGAAGAGCACCACTACTAAGTATTCCACTTAAGCAAGGGTGTCCCTTAGCTGTTTCAAAGAGGTTTACAAAGGAATAGGAACATTTACACTGCCTCCCGCAACCTCATGATAACATGCGACGCAGGACATCAGGGGTCCTCAGACTTTTTGAATCTATCCAAGGCAAGGCTTCCAAGGACCAGAAAAGACGTCTTAACTCAATTCCAACGTTGCTTCATCTGACTATAGATTCTGTACTTGGCACTTTTATCCCCTAATCTACTCTATGTCCCAAGTGGCCAGGAACGGATTTCGTTTCAGCCTTGACTCTGTTATCAATCTCTCTGTCTCAATCTGGCAGAGCACCGGAATGATTGGTTTGCTTATGCTGACTGAAAATATGTCTTCTATCTACTGGCTCATTAATTTCTGCAGCTGGCCCAGGTGCTGAGCTTTTCTTAGGCTCAAAATCCTGGGAATTCTCTGGTAGCAATTCAGGCCCTCTTCCAGGAACCATACCATCATCCCCAAACCCTTCAGGAACATTCTCACCAGAAAAGACACTTTGAACAGGAATCCCATTGTCATTCTCTGCATCTAGGGCAACCTCATCATTAGAAACATCATTAGGTACTGTGTAAATGTATTGAACACAATAATGTCACTACAGTCCCAAAATGACCTAATTCTTTTGAATGCTCAGCCTCCACTCACGGTTGGTTCTCTATCCCTAGCTGCAAAAGGATACTGTCAGTAATCGAGATTTCTTTTGGGTGGGTTACAGTAGGCATGGGCAAACACTAGACTGTGAGGAATTGTGGGACTTGAATTCTAAAACACGTGGAGGGAGGGCCGAAGTTTGCCCTGGCCTGGGTTAAAGTTGGTCTTCTGGTATTAGAGACCTGTCTGCTTCTTTCCCCCCAGCATGGATGGCTTCCGGCTTGTGAAACTGAACGAAGTCATCCGGCAAGTCGACATCGTCATCACCTGTACAGGTACGTCTCCTGCACTATATCGTTATTAAAGGTAATGGTTTTCCCCTGACATTAAGTCCAGTCGTGTCTGACTCTGGGGGGGTGGTGCTCATCTCTATTTCTAAGCCAAAGAGCCAGTGTTGTCCGTAGACACCTCCAAGGTCATGTGGCCAGCATGGAGCGTCATTACCTTTCTGCAGAATGTTGCACTCCAGGACTGGAAAAACCCTCTGACATTAAACACCACACCATTGGATAGGGAAACAATCCTTTTATTGAAGGTAGTTAAAAAGCAGTAAAGTAAAAAAGCACTTTAGAGAAATAGGTAAATCCAATTAGGGAGGAAGATAAGCAGGAACAAAGTAGTCCAGGGTAGTAGAAACAAAGTCAAAACTTCTCAAATAAAATGCAAGAAATCAGGAAACATGAATCCAAAGCATGAATATAAAAGCATAGAATCCAAGAATCAAAACCATGAAACAAAGACACTTAAAACATGCATTTCCAAGCAAAGTTTCCATGAAACAAGGACGAGATCTTGACTTGATTCCCAACGATGCTTCATCTGACTACATATCCTGTACTTGAGACTTTTATCTCCTCATTAGCTATGTCTCTAACGCTCCGAAATTGGTTTCACTTTAGCTGAGAATTTCTTATCTTTTTCTCTCGGAGCCTGGCAGAACGTCAAAGCCAGTGTTTGGCTCTCCTGTTTTAACTGATCTCCTCCCGTCTATCTATTTGCTTATTAATTTCTGCAGCTGGGCCAGGAGCTGAGCTGTTTACATGTTCCCTATCATGGGAACTCTCTGGTAACAATTCAGAAAGCATACCATCATCCCCTCACCCCTCAGGGACATTCTCATGGGAAACTACACTTTGAGCAGGGATCTCCTGGTCATTCTCTGCATCAATATCGCTAGCCAAACCATTGCCATCTTGGAACTCATTGACATCACTCCCCATATCCAAAGCACCAACTCAATCACAGGCTGAGCTCCAACACAGAAGCAGTAACATTGATCTACTCACACTTGCATGTTTTCAAACTGCTAGGTTTGCAGAAGCTGGAGCTAACAGTGGGAGCTCACCCTTCTTCCCAGATTTAAACTAGTGGCCTTTCAGTTAGCAAGTTCAGCAGCTCAGCACTTCAATCCACTGCGCCACCAGGGGCTCCCCGGGTGGTCTATAAATAAAGTATTATAATTATTATTATTATTATTATTATTATTATTATTATTATGTGTGAGCAGTATGTACAGCACTGATTGCTTGTTGTAATGGCTTACCTTTGTTTTGAACGACAGGAAACAAAAATGTAGTGACCAGAGAACATCTCGACAGGATGAAGAACAGTTGTATTGTTTGTAACATGGGACATTCCAACACCGAGATTGACGTGGTAAGAACTAGGCCTTTATTTTTTTTCCAATTTCTGTTCAGTACATTTTCAGAAAAGTAGGAAAGCTGTGGTTTTGACCTTTGAATATGTTTTAATGGATTTTAGCCGTGATTTTTTAAATGCAGTTAATATTTAATTCTGATTTAATGTTTGCATATTTGTATATTTTAAATTTTGCGCTAATGCTTTTATGTCAAGCTGCTTTGAGTCTCCTTTGGGAGAGATAAAGCGGGGCATAAATATATATAAATAAAAATGTAATGTTCATTTGTGGGATTAACATAACACAAAAACCACTGGGCGAATTGCCACCAAATTTGGCCACAAGACACCTACTAACCCAAGGAGTGACCATCACTCAAAAATTTGATTTTGTCATTTGGGAGTTGTAGTTGCTGGGATTTATAGTTCACCTACAATCAAAGAGCATTCTGAACCCCACCAACGATGGAATTGAACCAAACTTGGCACACAGTTCTCCCATGACCAACAGAAAATACTGGAAGGGTTTGGTGAGCATTGACCTTGAGTTTGGGAGTTGTAGTTCACCTACATCTATAGAGCACTGTGGACTCAAACAATGATGGATCTGGACCAAACTTGGCACAAGTACTCAACATGCTCAACTGTGAACACTGGTGGAGTTTGAGGAAATCAAACCTTGAGATTTGGGAGTTGCTGGGATTTATAGTTCACCTACAATGAAAGAGCATTCTGAACCCCACCAATGATAGAATTGGTCCAAACTTCCCACACAGAACCCCCATGACCAACAGAAAATACTGTGTTTTCTGGGGGTCTTCTGCGACCACTCTGACACCACGTTATGACCTCCCCAGGGGTCCCAACCCCCAGGTTGAGAAATGCTGCCTTAAGGCCATCTAGTCCAACTCCCTTCTTCACCAGGGCAAGAAAACATAATCAAAGTCGTCCTGACAAAGAGTCATTCAGCCATAGATATAGATAGATAGATATGATTCACACACACAGAGATATATATGCCAGATATAGTCTCATACATTGCAAAGGGACCCCTAAAGAAGGACAGTGATATGTGGCATGTTCCAGAGTAGGCAAACCAGACAATCTCCACATCAACACTGACAAGAAATACTGTTTACCCACAAGCATAAAGAAATCACATAGATTAGAAATCAACACTATTTTCCAGGTCACCAGACTGGGCCACAGCAACGCGTGGCAGGGGACGGCTAGTAAATATAATAATAATAATCTCAGATGTTTTGCCCATTAAGAATGAATGATACAAAACAGTGTCAGGGCTGACTTTTTGTGGCTGCATGCCATTAGTTCTTAGAAATCACAAAATGCAAGAACCAAAAACATCTCAATCAGATAGAAAGAAGGAAGGAAGGACTAGTAGCGAGTTAGTAAGTGAGTTCACACCTTTCAGGCATCTGCTGGCATGCCATTTTGTGTTCTGCTGCCAAGCAACCCTTGCAATAAACAGTTACTCAGGGCTCTTTGCCTCTTGAGTGGTTCCTTCAGCTCAAACCGTCCCCCAAATGTCAGTGTCAGAGGTGAGTAATCTGAGCCTTGCAATGGGCTTCCTCTGCCAGGACTCTGCTTTGCTCATTGTCCTTTATGGAGCCAAGCTGCAACAGGGTGGCTGCGCCTCTGGTTTGAGCGATGGGGGGATAACAGCTGTGGCATTTCCCCCGCCTGCAGTGATGTCCCTCTGACATTTCATTGTCCCAAAACCAGTGTGTATTTTGGGAACCTACGTTTTGGGTTAGCGGGCTCCTAATCTTCCTTCCCCAAGAATCAAGTATTATTAACCCAGACGGTACCTTCCTTGTGGAAATGACCTTCCCAGGGATGAGAAAGCATGGCTTCTGGAACACATGCACCCTACAGGGCATTTATATCACCCCCCAGGGTTTTTTTTGGTTTTTTTGTCGTGTCAGGAGCGACTTGAGAAACTGCAAGTCGCTTCTGGTGTGAGAGAATTGGCCGTCTGCAAGGACGTTGCCCAGGGGACGCCTGGATGATTTGATGTTTTTATCATCCTTGTGGGAGGCTTCTCTCATGTCCCCGCATGAGGAGCTGGAGCTGATAGAGGGAGCTCATCGGCCTCTCCCAGGATTCGAACCTGCAACCCAAGGGTCTTCAGTCCTGCCGGCAGAGGGGTTTAACCCACTGTGCCACAGGGGGCTCGAGGTGATATAAATCACCCCCAGGGTGATATAAATGTCAAGGACAAAAAATCCGGGGGAGAGGGGGAATGCCTCAATATTAGCCCTAGAAAGGGCATGGGCAAACCTGAGCTCTCCAGGTGTCTTGGACTTCAGCTCCCACAATTCCTAATATCCAGTTGAAATACAACAACGCCTGAGCTCTGCAAGTGCAGCATTTTTCCGAACGAAGCACAGAGGGTTTGAGGATATCCATAGAGTGACCAAGGTGCTTGTTTATAAAGCTATTGTCTCCCAACCCTGCTGTGGCAGCCACCTCTCCACAAAAGTCAACATTTACACTGAACTACAACACCGCCTGAGCTCTGTGAGTGCAGCATTTTTCCGAATTAACCAGAGTTTTTGAGGACCAGGACATCCTTAGGGAGACCAAGATGCTTGTTTATAAAGCTACTGTCCACCCAACCCTGCTGTGGCAGCCACCTCTCCACAAAAGTCAATATTGGCACTGAACAACAACACCGCCTGAACTCTGCGAGTGCAGCATTTTTCCAAATGAAGCAGATAGTGTTTGAGGACTGGGACATCCTTAGGGATACCAAGGTGCTTGTCTATAAAGCTATTGTCCTCACACTGCTGTAGCAGCCACCTCTTCACACAAGTCAACATTGACACTGAAATACAACACTGCCTGAGTTCTGCGAGTGCAGCATTTCTCCGAATGAAGCACAGAGTGTTTGAGGACCTGGACATCCGTAGGGATACCAAGGGGCTTGTTTATAAAGCTATTGTCCTCCCAACCCTGCTATACGCCTGTGAGATATGGACTGTCTACAGACGTCAAATGCAACTCCTAGAACGATCCCATCAGAGCTGCCTCTGAAAAATCCTGCAAATCTCTTGGGAAGACAGACGGGGAAATGTCAGCGTGCTGGAAGAAGCAAAGACCACCAGCATTGAAGCGATGGTCCTCTGACATCAACTCCGCTGGACCGGCCACGTTGTCCGAATGCCCGACCACCGTCTCCCAAAGCAGTTGCTCGACTCTGAACTCAAGAACGGAAAATGGAATGTTGGTGGACAGGAAAAGAGATTGAAAGATGAGTTCAAAGCCAAACTTAAAAACTCTGGCATAGACACTGAGAACTGGGAAGCCCTGGTCCTTGAGTGCTCCAGCTGGAGGTTAGCTGTGACCAGCAGTGCTGTAGAATTTGAAGAGGCACGAATGGAGGGCGAAAGAGAGAAATGTGCCAAGAGGAAGGCGCATCAAGCCAACCCTGAACAGGGACCACCTTCCACCTGGAAACTGATGCCCTCACTGCTGGAGAAGATGCAGGTCAAGAATAGGGCTCCACAGCCACATACGGACCTACTGCCAGGACACCGATCTTGGAAGGCAATCCTACTCGGACAACATAATAGCCAGTAGAAACTCTTAAAGGACATATTCAGTGTCTTATTAAACAGTCGGAAAATCACTAGTGGTCTATAGGTGTCCCTTTCTGTCTAATTTGTTTAACAGATGTTTACTGTATATTCCTTCATCAATCCATTTCTCGTGTGGCTCCCAACTCCATGCAGTTGCTTTCCTCTTCCCAAACCACGTAGGCTCTTTGCATCAGTCCTCTTATGTTAGTACATATTGGTGTCTTCTCAACCTCAGTTCCCAATTATTTTGGGGTTGTTTGCTTCTACTACCAGCTTCCTGGAAGTCAGTTTTATTTGAGTCGTGCTTTTGTGCCCTTACTGCACAACCCATAATGGTGCAATCTCATGGCAATTGAGCTAATCTCTGAAATGTCGCCTGGGAGCAATTTGAGTAAACACTCAGGAGCTTGATCTTGTGTGACAAGAGCCCCTCTGGCAACACTTAAGTCACAGGTTGTTTACCCGGCAATGTTTTTGTTCTTCCTTCGGGGAAGAGGTGACGGGGGCGAGGAGAGTTGTCACGACAGAAGGTTCATAAAATTCACACAGTGTTATGAGAAAACAAAGGGAGAAGTCTCTGATGACACTAAAACCTAGTGGGGTCATCCAATGAAATTAACTTCTTGAAGAGTCGGGATAAATAAAACTCGTTGCAAGGAACAAAAGTCCTTTTTGGAAGAGGTCACAAAATAGAATGGCCATCTGCACCTTTTAGATCAGCCATGGGCCAGCTTCAGCCCTCCAGGTGTTGTGGACTTCAACTCCCACAATTCCTAACAGCCGATAGGCTGTTAGGAATTGTGGGAGTTGAAGTCCACAACACCTGGAGGGCCAAAGTTGGCCCATGCCTGGTTTAGATGGAGGATAAGTGACTGGAAGCCTACCAAGGGTGCATCATTAACACACACCTAATTTTATGCCCATCCCTAAATTTTCTATTGAGGCCATGGAGGTAGTTTTTCTATATTTTCATTCCACCCAGCCATTTTAGGACCAAGAGAGGCCTTGAAAATGATTAGTGTGGCCATCAGCGTTCCTCAATAGCTTGCATCCCTGGTGTTTTGACTGCCAATCCCAGAAGCATTCCCATTTGCTTGGTGGGACCTGAGGATGATGGGACCTTGTAGTCCAGTGTATCTGCAGGACACGGTCAAAGATCTATATACATAATCTTTGTTGAAGCAGCCACTCGCCGTCTCATAGTCAAAGGCAGTCCGGAGTCATTGTCGCACCTCAGAGTAGAATCACCAAAGAACACACCAGCAGTAGTCTTTTATGGTTTACTAGCCATCCCCTGCCATGCGTTGCTGTGGCCCACATGGGGGTTCTGTGTGGGAGGTTTCGTGGGGTTCAGAATGCTCTGTGATTGTAGGTGAACTATAAATCCCAGCAACTACAACTCCCAAATGTCAAAATTCTATTTTCCCCAAACTCCACCAGTGTTCACATTTGGGCATATTGAGTATTGGTCCAGAGTTTGGTCCAGATCCATCATTGTTTGAATCCACAGTGATCTATTCACTGACAGATATTCCTGCTGTAGCAATTCCATAACGTTGCTGCCAGCAACTACCAGCTCCAGCTTCCAGCTGTTTATAGCACTTTCCCAAGTGCTCTCACCTTTTGGCCCTCCTCTGAGCCAACCAATTACATCTTAGTTGGATGGCTTCCATTCTTAATTGCAGCCTTAATTGCTGGAATGCTTAACTCCTGGTCTGCTTCTAAAGCCCCTGGTCAAGATGCTGCAGCCAAAGCTTAGCAAGAGTAGTCAAGGCAGTCCACAGTCAACATAGATTCAGCACTTACAGTTTTGATAATTAGAGAATGCCAAAGTCCTGGTCCAAAGGTCACATATGCCCAAGGCTCACCAACTAGTCCAAACAGAGTCCAGGGTCAGTCACAAAGATAGTCCAAACAAAGTAGCAGGCATAAGGAGTGTTCTGAGAGTCTGGTCCAAGAGTCAAACACACCACCAGCTCGCCAGTATCCACGACACAAAATACACGGTCTAAGGATCAACGTCACATGCTGAAATATCCAACACAACTATTGCTTCCCCCAAGGAGTGCTTTGAATGCGATTTTCCTGCTTCTTGGCAGAGGATTGGACTGGATGGCCCATGAATCATAGAATCATAGAGTTGGAAGAGAGCTCATGGGCCATCCAGTCCAACTCCCTGTCAAGAAGCAGGAATATTGCATTCAAAGCACCCCTTTGAGGTCTCTTCCAACTCTATGATTCTAAGGTGCTGTTGCAAACGTCCAGCTTTTATGCTGCCTCTGCAAAAGTCCTACCGCTGGTCATTCCTCTTTTGGGCCAAGTTATCTGACCTGCATCACAGCTGAATTGCACCCACTCTGAACTGCAACCAGGCACCAGGTGTTAATCCTGCCCTTCCTTCTGAAGGGCCTTATCCTGATCAGACTCAGCTGCTTCTACAGGATCGCTTTCAGTCATGTCAGGCTGTTCCTCTCTCATGAGCTCGGACTCTGCTGCAGGGAGGCAAACCCCCTTCTCCTCCTCCTCTTGGCCCAGGGTGCTGACCCCTTCCCTCACTCTGCATCCCTCCTTTCCTGAGTTTTCTTGTCTTCAGGGATAGATCCCTCAGTGTTAGGCTGCTGTTGTTTGCTTGGCCCTGACTCGGATGCTGGGCGAAGCAGCCCTTCATCTTTGTCCTCATCACAAGCCCTGACAGACACTGGGATTGGGAAATCCTGAACCTCCTAATTCTAGAGAGCTGGTCAACCTCACTCATCCTGCAAGGAAATTATTCAGTAATGAGAGGAGAGAGACCACTTGTGAAGTGAAAAGGCCCTTTGCTGCTTCCTCAAAGCCCTTCCTTGCCTTGCAGGCCAGCTTGCGCACGCCGGAACTGACGTGGGAGAGAGTGAGGTCTCAGGTGGACCACGTCATCTGGCCGGACGGGAAGAGGATTGTGCTCCTGGCAGAGGTAAGGGGGCACACTCTGAGGGGTAGGGAAGGTTAGTGTTCATGCACAGCGCCCAGACATCTCTAGTCCTTTTCCCTTCCCAATCAAAGGCTAGAAATCAAGGACATGAAATACAATAATTTATTCTGCAGATGCACTCAGGGGTTGTTTTTCAATTCAGACAAGCCAAGAAAGTGTTAAGGAGAGTGCCACATTTGACTGTCTCTGGATCATGGGTTTTGTAGTCTCAAACATGCACAATCCAAGATATCAAAACTATTTTTTCCCTGAGTTGTTGTCGGTTTTTTCGGGCTATATGGCCATGTTCTAGAGGCATTCTCTCCTGAATCACTAGGTTGTTGTAGGTTTTTTCAGGCTATATGGCCATGTTCTAGAGGCATTCTCTCTTCAGGAGAGAATGCCTCTAGAACATGGCCATATAGCCCGAAAAAACCTACAACAACCTAGTGATTCTGGCCATGAAAGCCTTCGACAAAACATTATTTTTTCCCTGTCTGCAGTTTTCCCTTCTCAGCTTATCCTTCAAATCCATCATCTCTGTGTCTCTCTCTGTTCCTAAACATCCTTTGTTTTCTTTTTGTTCTGTAAACAAATCCTGCATCTTCCCATCTGTTTTGGGTCAGCCTGATCTCTCGCTACCCAGATGTCTTGCCCTGGCTTTTAGCAACACTTACCTATCTCAAATCCCTTCTTGCTCTTTCTTGCTCCCTTCTTTTCCTTCAACCCTTCTAACTTCTTCTTTAATTCACTTTACATTTCCTGTTCTGAACAGTAGGCAACAGTAGGAAGATGGCCATCCCTTTGAAGTCGGGTAGCAGAGGGTGGGCCCAGCAACGCACCTGGAGCCCTTTCTTTCTGGCTGATGAGACCACTGGCTGAGTCCACCTCCCTTTGGGCTTGTACTTGCTGTTTCTGCCTCATATTTACTGTTAATGGATATGGGGACTAGGCCAGTTGTTCAAGGTTCCTTTCAGGTCGGAGCAATCTACTGGTTAGGAAAGGCAGGGTTCAATACTAATGCATCTTTGCGTTTCAGGGCCGCCTGCTGAACTTGAGCTGCTCCACCGTCCCCACCTTTGTGCTGTCCATCACCGCAACCACCCAGGTGAGTGGAATCTTATTGCTGTTTTGTCTTTGTGCAGAAAGCTTGGGAAAAGCTATCATGGTTATGTTGGCAGTAGGATGCTGAGATTTGTAGCTCAAGAGCAAAAAATGAAAAGTTAATTTTGTAACCAAAGAAAAAATAATGTTCTGCTCTTGGTACTGAAGCGCTTGGCTAGAATCATGTCCATGACATATGCATGCATAAGTGTGGACATACCCTTACTTATTTCTCTCTTTTTCTTTTGATGGAACACAAGATGTTCTTCTGTAGCCCTTTGTGCAAAACGCTCCAACTAGCCACCCAACAACTTACAGGAGGGGTCATTACTGTTGCTGTTTACGAATTGGGAGATTAGAGTGCAGGGGGACAATTGTTGTACCCTGGTCAGATTCTGAGTGTTCAGATGAGGAAGCAGGGGGTGCTGGGAGGGATTCAGAGAACTCAGAGGAGAGTGAAAGAGGCCCAGAGAGAGATGTTATGGAATCTCCTGGCAGTTCCCAAAAGAACATTGAAGGTGATAGCCGTTCCCATGGGAACCTGCCAGAAGTACAGACTGAGCTGTCAAGGTCAGAGAGATTGATACTGAGAAAACAGAGTTTGCAATTAAAACAGACTCACTTCTCCAAGCGACTTAGAGATAAGGGAAGCAGGTGCGGGAGAAATGATTTCATGGGAGGGATTCTGGCTTTTCAAAAGTGGTTAATGCTGGTATAATCTTTGTGAGAGCAACTTTGCATTCAGTGAGGAACTCTGGAATTCATGCAAGCAAGTTTTCAAGTTGTTCCTGTGTCATGGTCTTGTGAGGTGTAGACTTGCCTGCCTTGGATTTATGTACCATGTCTTTGGATATCTCAGTGGAATTGTTTTAGAGACTTTCTCTGAATGGCTTTCTGGACTCTTGGCTTTTATGGAAATACCCTTATGAACTTTGATTCCTTTTTTATATTTGCTTGCTTTTCATATAGCAGCTTTTATTATAAGGTAAAAGGTAAAGGTAGACCCCTGACATTAAGTCCAGTCATGTCTGACTCTGGGGGTGTGGTGCTCATCTCCATTTCTAAGCCGAAGAGCCAGCGTTGTCCGTAGACATCTCCAAGGTCATGTGGCTGGCATGACTGCATGGAGCGCCGTTAGCTTTTATTATACTTTACTTTTAATAAATCATAGCAGCCCCTTGAGTAATTCTTGTGGCGTAGTGTAAAATAAACCACGTGTAATTCATGTTTGATCAGCCCACACACTGCCTTGCCAGAGAAAGAAAATATGCAACGCAGGTGAACAATAAAGAACAAGTAGTTTACTCTTCATAGTTCAGAACAACATATGTACAATGTGATCAGTTGCATTAGTTCACATAATGTCCTTTTATGAGAGATTTAAAATTGTAATTCTCTGTCCATATGGATAAACTCCTTCAGCAGCTCATGATGTGAGATCACACTCTAAACTTTATCTCTCTCTGCTTGCCGTCTTCTCTCTGAACACTCTCGTAGCTCAAGCCTGAACAAAAATGTAACCGTATCCCAAAGTCCCAGTCTTAGCTGTTCCCTGGCATTGCCCAACCAATCAGCTTCATGCATCTTATTTTACAGTTGACACACACACATTCACTGATTCCTTGCATGCTCTAACAATTCTTTGTATGTCCTTCTGTTGTTCTGTTTTCCTCCCATTGTTTTATATTCTGAATTACAGAGCTGTACATGCATTAGGCTTTCTTCACTGGGAATGCTTTGTCGATGCTTTCTCTCTTTCTCTCTCTTTCTCTCTCTTTCTCTCTCTTTCTCTCTCTTTCTCTTTCTTTCTCTCTTTCTTTCTCTCTCTCTTTCTCTCTCTCTTTCTTTCTCTCTTTCTCTCTCTCTTTCTTTCTCTCTTTCTTTCTCTCTTTCTTCTTTCTTTCTCTCTTTTTCTTTCTCTCTTTCTCTTTCTTTCTTTCTCTCTCTTTCTTTCTTTTTTTTCTCTCTCTCTCTCTCTCTCTCTCTCTTTCTTTCTCTCTCTCTCTTTCTTTCTTTCTTTCTCTCTCTCTCTCTTTCTTTCTCA